>NW_006289395.1:1180153-1181272 GCF_000327345.1 Myotis davidii
AAACTGCAGCTCGCGAGCCACATGTGGCTCTCTGGCCCCTTGAGTGTGGCTCTTCCACAACATACTACGTGCAGGCGCGCGTACAGTGCGATTGAAACTTCATGGCCCCTGTGCAGAAGTCGGTTTTCTGCTTGGGCGAGTCTATTTTGAAGAAGTACTGTTGATACATATTTGGCTCTGTTGACTAATGAGTTTGCCGACCACTGCCTTAGGTGCACAGATGATGCTCCAACCAGTTGAGCCACACGGCCAGGGCAGAGTAATTATGGTAAATAGTCCTCCTTCTTGAGCAACAGTATAGTAGTGATTCACAGTGTGTTTTCTGGGTTAGGCAGTCCAGACGAGGTGGGTGTGAATCTTGAGTTCTCTTTTTTTCTTGTTGAGTGACCTTGGACAACTTCATCTTGCTGAGTCTCCATCCCCCATTTATAAACTGGGAACACTAATAGTACCTATCTCACAGGATCGCTGTGAGGACTGAATTATGCAGACCAAGCATTTATCAAAATTGCCAGTACATACAAACGGTACAACAAAAGTAACTGCTCATTATTATTATCGTGATCTTTTCAACCCTATTCTAGCTCAAGGTACCATCCTTTCCACAAACCCCATTAATCACTTCTCTGATCTTCATTGATTGGGATACCTCTTACAATCCATCTTGCATTGTTTCTGTTTATGACCGTGCCCTCAACAATACAACTGGACCTCCCAGGCTCACCTTGCTCTCACCTTGAGGCCTGTCTTACACATCATTATCGTGTCCCCAAACCCCACAGATCCAATCCCAAGAGCACTGACATCAGAGAACCACTGCACATTACACAGCAAAAGCTCCTAAACTTGTTTAAAAAATAGCGCGATTTCTTCGTTTCCACCCCTTAAAATGTTGCTTCTCCCCTTTCTGAGCTACATCCCTCCTTCTTTCTCAAGTCTCCTAGGGCGAATATGTATAATATACAAAATGGATCCCATTCCTTGGGGACTCCAGGGGGGGTGAACACACACATATTTATATAAATAAATATACGCTTAGATATATAAAGTATATATTTATATTCCCTTTGCCCTCAAGGAATCCATTAATTCAACAAGAGTTGAGTGCCCGCTTTGTGT
>NW_006289395.1:1181972-1183569 GCF_000327345.1 Myotis davidii
TGGAGGATGTGGGTGTGAATCTTGAGTTCTCTTTTTTTCTTGTTGAGTGACCTTGGACAACTTCATCTTGCTGAGTCTCCATCCCCCATTTATAAACTGGGAACACTAATAGTACCTATCTCACAGGATCGCTGTGAGGACTGAATTATGCAGACCAAGCATTTATCAAAATTGCCAGTACATACAAACGGTACAACAAAAGTAACTGCTCATTATTATTATCGTGATCTTTTCAACCCTATTCTAGCTCAAGGTACCATCCTTTCCACAAACCCCATTAATCACTTCTCTGATCTTCATTGATTGGGATACCTCTTACAATCCATCTTGCATTGTTTCTGTTTATGACCGTGCCCTCAACAATACAACTGGACCTCCCAGGCTCACCTTGCTCTCACCTTGAGGCCTGTCTTACACATCATTATCGTGTCCCCAAACCCCACAGATCCAATCCCAAGAGCACTGACATCAGAGAACCACTGCACATTACACAGCAAAAGCTCCTAAACTTGTTTAAAAAATAGCGCGATTTCTTCGTTTCCACCCCTTAAAATGTTGCTTCTCCCCTTTCTGAGCTACACCCCTCCTTTCTCAAGTCTCCTAGGGCGAATATGTATAATATACAAAATGGATCCCATTCCTTGGGGACTCCAGGGGGGTGAACACACACATATTTATATAAATAAATATACGCTTAGATATATAAAGTATATATTTATATTCCCTTTGCCCTCAAGGAATCCATTAATTCAACAAGAGTTGAGTGCCCGCTTTGTGTCTGGACCAAGGTATCTGTTGGGACACGAACAGCCTAAGATAGAGGTTCTAGCTCTCATGGAACATACATTCTCCCGAGGATCACAAGAAAAATATAAAATTTCAGCTACAGGAAGTGCCCTATAAACAAACAACATCGGCATTTGTGAGCGAGGAGAAGGATTAGAATACCCCTGCTATTCTATTGGGTGGTCTGGGCGGACTCGGAGGTGAAATGAGCCGAGATTCAGTTCATAATCGTTTACACTGAAACGTACAGTTGAAGGACCTTGGAGGCTGAAAAACTGGGAGACCGGTTCTCCTCCACGGGGCGCCCCTTTCCGAACAGCAGCGCGTTTTGGGGAACACCGAAGGCCGAGTTCTCGCACTTCGCGGCGTCTGGGGGCGCCTGCGAACTGGCCGCCCGCAGCTTGACGTCAGCGGGGGGCGGGGCCCAGCCCTTCTTTTATTATTATTATTATTTTTTTTTCTTCGAGAGGGAGAGAGAGATTGGGAAACATCAATGATCAATGAGAGAGAGTAACATTGATAGGTTGCCTTTAAAACCTGGGCATGTGCCCTGACCGGGAATCAAACCTGCAACCCTTAGGCCCGTGGTCGGTAAACTGCAGCTCGCGAGCCACATGTGGCTCTCTGGCCCCTTGAGTGTGGCTCTTCCACAACATACTACGTGCAGGCGCGCGTACAGTGCGATTGAAACTTCATGGCCCCTGTCGGGGAGGAGCCGGGCGGTGGGGTGCGCGCAGTGGAGCTCAGGCTGCGGAGGGGAGCGGAGCTGAGCGGCTGGGCGGGCCTGGGGAGGCCAGCGGAGCGGAGACGC
>NW_006289395.1:1183635-1190707 GCF_000327345.1 Myotis davidii
GGACGTGGCACCGCGGGCCTGGGGCGCTGGTGGCGCAAGGGGTGGCTCCGTTGAAGTGGCAGCGGCGTGTCCAACCTTCTCCCCGCCCCTTCCCACTGACATCCCTGCGGCCGGGAGGCTAGTTTGGAGCGGGTTGAATATGAGCTTTCTTCGCTTTCCCGTCGGGGGCGAGAGCGGAAGCAGCCCACGTTGGGCTGCAATGGCATTCCCGTGACTGCGCCCCGAACTGCCAGTCACCCCTCTTGGAGTTCAGGGAAGTGCCATCAAACGGGTTGAGGTGGCTCGTGCGCGCTTCTCTCTTGCTGGTTAGCAACGAAGCAGTCCTTTCAGTTTTGCGAAGGAAGCGTAGGTTCTTCCCCCGCAGCGCCTTCACACATTTGAGACCACTTTTGCTATCGCTTTTGAACCTCATCGCCCGGCGGTGGTGCCTAACTCTGTTGTCGCCTTTGGACGGATGGGGAGGTTGAGCCCGGGTGGGGCGGGAGCTCTTAAGTGATTTAACAGGGATTGTGGATTCCACCAGCTTGTGAATGGGTTCGCCGGGTTTGGAATTTACTAGGTTCGGAGTTGGGAATTTTTCTTGGTGGGATTTTTTTTTTTTTTAAATATACGTTTCTCTGCTAGAAAGCAAAGCAGAAAACTTGACTTGCCAAAAATATACCAGAAGCTGGTCTAGTAGAAGACTTCTTCAGATATTGTGAGCAGACTCACCTAGGGTTGGAACTGCTACTCAGTTACAAGAAAGGTCCTTCACGGGTTGCTGGCTAGTTACCTAGGTAACGGCTTTGCTAAATAGTGAATTTGTTGGTATAGCATTAAGTCATGGGTTGAAGAGAAGTAAAGGGGAACCGAGTAAGATATCTCTTCTGAATTTTTGTTAAAATTGGAGATCTAAGGAACAGAGAAAACCGTTGGCTAGCCCTGGTTAGAGGTTGACCTGCTTCAGACAAGTTGCTAACATTTAAAGAAGTTGTTCTTTTTATTTTTTTTTAGTTCTGTTTTGATGCAATTAAATAAATTGAAGTTGGATAAGGAACATTTAAAATACATAGAAACCTCAGTAAAAACTTAGATCTTGCTTTCATGACATCTGCAAAACTTATTTTAGTCTCATTTTGAACCACGTTGAGATAAATTTACTTACTTAAAGCTTAAAATTACTTCTGACATAAGTATCTGAGCACTTCGTAAGGTAGAAAAAAGTAGTTCAGGACCAAAAGGGAGGCCATATTTTGATCGACTTAGAAAAGTTAAACATTCTGTAAATGTTTCCTTTGGGAGAAGTAGGAGAATTTTGGTAAAAAGACACGTATTACCTACAGCATCAATTTTCAACCTGTGTGCTGCAAGAATTTAAAAAAACATGCAATGCTTGACTATTTAGTCAGGGGCGCGGAGCTGTTTTCCCTTAGGTTGTCAAAATAAATAATGACAGCCAACACAACAGTAGCTGTCGGGTGAGAATGAATCAAAATTATACATATTTTTTATGAGATCTGCAAAAAATACATTTTTTGGTGTGTCACAGAATTTTAGTAATTAGTTTGTGTGTCATCAGATGAAAAAGTTGAAAATCGCTGACCTATAGTGAGGTCCAAAAGAACTTCTAATCTCAGTGCATTCTACAATTATAAACGAGAAGACAGCAATCTCATATAAAATGGATTTTCTTAATAATGCACAAAGAGTAGTTCCTTTGTAAATACAGCATTTTAGACATACTGTTTTATACCCAAATGAGTTGATTTGTCAGTTGCTAGAAACCTGAAGGTCATATACAGTATGATAATGCCCCATGTGAAAGTTGTCATACTTTAGAGATTTATAACTCCATCCATGAGACATGGTATTGAGGGACGATTTGGGTAGCAGAGGAGAGAACATAATTATCTGCCTTCATTTAAGCTTCAGGAGATTATAGATGAATCATTAGAGGTTTTTTTTTATTTTTTTATTTTTTATTTTTTACACCAGTATAGTTTTCTATATTGGCTGTCTATAGCCTTAGTATCTCTAGTTACATAGTTTCAAATAACACAGTGAACATATCCTCCCACTGTAACTTGAAGCAAAATGAACAGACTGTCTTTGCAACCCCTGAAAAGGTCTTTTGAATATCCACAGGGGTAGCAAACTTTTGTCATTTGTAAAAAATTTTAATTTTTGGAAAGGGTAAGTCTGACGAATAAAATTGGAGTAAAAAAGTTGGATACTACTAGTTGTCCAGTAAAATGAGGTGGTACCACGGAGAACTTATTTAGTTTTTAATCTGGCTCTTCAAAACTATTCCAAAAAAGGTTTTAGAAATGTTTTCAGTAATGGTGATATCATTGGAATGTGCATATAACTTCTGGAAGTGATTAATTTTAAGGGGTCATTTGTATGTTATAAATTCTAAAACACATATTTTTCCAGTCAGAAGTGTTTTATTCAAAACAAAAGAAAAGAAAGTTTGAGTACATTCAGTATTAACTTAAGCTCTCAGAAATCTATCAGGGAAAGCTAACAGGTGTACCAGAGAAAAGCAGGCAGCTGCTGACAATTCTTTGATGGAAAAGTGAGTTGCATACTTATACAAGCTGCCCAAGGTTTTTGTTTTTTTTTAAATATATAATTTTATTGATTTCAGAGAGGAAAGAGAGGGAGGGAGGGAGAGAGAGAGAGACACATCAATGATGAGAGAGAATCATCATTGACACCCCCCCACCCCACACACATGATTGAGACTGCAACAAGGGACTGTTTCCTGACCCGTAATCGAACCATAACCTCCTGGTTCATAGCTTGACACTCAACCACTGAGCCTTGCCGACCATGCTCAGGCTTTGTTTTTCAAAAATTGGTTTCAAGATCTATCAAAGAAGCCATACAGACATCCCCAACAGTACAAAAATTTAACTGAAGTTTAAGGATATGAGACAAATCAAGTGTGACAATACACATGAATTATTTATAAAATAAGCCTTTCAATCCTAGTGGAGAAACCTCATGAATGGTAACACACATAAGGCAAAGGCTAAAAGCATATGGAACAAACGGAGATGTTTTCCCAATGACTGACCAAGCTATAAAATAGCTCAGGATACTGTTAACATGTAGCTCTTCCGGTTATCAGTCAGTATGTATAAAATTTGGATAAATTTTTTTTCTGCTCAATTACCATCATTTCTTCTTTTTACCTTTTCCCTAATTTCCTTTAGCAACATTTTTCCTTCGTTTTGAAATATGCCTCTGATTTATCTTCATCGTGTTAATGTGAAAAACAACAACATTCAAACCTGTAAAGAATTTTTGTGTTTATTTGAGCCAATCTGTCGACATTTGCCAGGAATCAGAACCTCAAGGATTGAGCTAATGCTCCGGAGAATGGCGGGTTACATCTGTATTTATACATTGCAATCAAAGGAGGGATGAAGGTGGGTTACATGAAACCCATTGGTGATAGACTAGAAAGGCGGGAGAAAGCAAAGGTGGGGGGCGAGGGGGGCCCTGGGATTGGATAAAAAGTAAAATGATAGACACATACTTAGGTGGGTGCAGGAAAAATGAACATAACAATGAAGGAATTTGTGGTATCTGTCCTGGCGCCCAGGCACATTAGATTGTGCCTTAAGGGGTCCAGAAAAAGAAGTTTCAAGTTACCCAGACATTTTAAGGGTATGTTATTATAGATGCAAATAGATAAGGTTCAGTTAAGGTAAAGGTTGACCTTGTCAGTGGAGATACCAGCCTAGAATGTAACTGGCCACCATAATTGCTTTTAGTTAAAGTTTAATTTCAGCCCATCCTTTGTGGTTACTTTAGGTCTCTGAGTTTGCAAGACCGCCATGCAGGCCTTCCCTGAGCTTGTCAGGTTAGCATGTGGCCAGGCTGTTACTGAATTTCCCCAGAGCAAATAGGATGTAGGGGGTGGGGAGGGGTATGAGAGCTGTGATTCCCCTAAACAAGGGGAGATGGAGACAGCTAGAAAGGTCTCAGCCCAATATTTTAATGGCCCCCCAATGGGAGACAGCAAGACCTAGGCACTGTATGAGAGCAGGTGATCTCACAGGATTCAGCCAATGAGGAGCCGGAGGAGGGACTAAATAAATAGGCTGTGTTCCCTGCCCAACTGTGTTCCTGTACAATGGGCGCCCTCTCTTGGGAATATTACTAAAGGTCTCATTTTCGCCATGTTTCTGTTTCCCAGTCCGTCATTTGAAATTTGGACAGGTGAGTCATTTCTCACACCAGTTGAACTCAAAGGTTTGGAACCTAAAGTGAGTATCAATTGGAATAGCACTTGGGAAGTGCAGTCTTAGAAAAGGCAAAGTGTAACTGAAGTGGTCTGATAAAGTTCAGCAGCCATTCTCAATGTGACAATGTCCTCCATGTCAGTAACTAGGATAATGGCTTCTCTTATGGCTAGTTGACATGACCCAGCTTGATAATGGATGCTCCCTGGTAAGGTGCTACAGACCTATGTGTGCAAACACCCATCAGTTAAGTTTTCAGTAACAACATTTAAAACCATGTCAGTAGAATAAATTAAGAAATACTGCATTTCTTTTGGCCTGTTTTGCCTCATGAATTGGCTTGGAGTACTGTTCTTGACCCAGAAGATGCAATAGTTAATTAGTAGTCACTACAAACTCCTTAGAATTCAGTACTTCTTTGTTTTTAATTTATTTTATATTTTTATTGATTTCAGAGAGGAAGGGAGAGGGAGAGAGACAGAAACATCAATGACAAGGGAGAATCATTGATGGGCTGCCTCCTGCATGCCCCCTACTGGGGATCGAACTCACAACCTGGGCATGTGCCCTTGACCAGAATTGAACCCAGGATCCTTCAGACCGCAGGCTGACGCTTTATCCACTGAGCCAAACCAGCTAGGGCGAATTCAGTACTTGATCTTCAAGACTCAGCACTTTTTTTCCTTCAATAATGGGATTACCTCATTAGCATCACCATGGGATCAGTGCCCCCTGGGGACTTGAGTGATGTAACTGGGGACTAGAGTGATGTAACCGGCTTTTTTCCAGACTCCTTCAAAATCCACCTCTCTGACCAACTTCAGTTAAGCAGTGATGGGATCTTGAATTTTTATTTATTCCCACATCAATCACGGCTCCTCCTTCCTTGATCATATCTGCTGTGATCAGATTTGGAATGCCTGCATTGGAGACCACAAGACCTGCAAGAATTGTATGTTTCTTCAGCTGCTCTTTGGGAGTGATTGAGACATTGTGACAGTGACATCATCTCCAGGACATTTGTGTGCTCCACTTGTGTGAAGTAACATTGCAATGGGCATTCTAATATTTTTTGACCTTCCAGCTACAATCTCATTCTTCCCTAGGGTTGGAATGCTAGCTCTCTTCATTATTTCCCACATACCCCATTGGCTAAACACAATCACCTTACCTTAATTACACGAAAGCCGTCAACATCCTTGTCTGGACAAACAGCTTTGCAGATCTTTCATCAGTGTGCTTTGGAATAGCTGAATAAGAAGGCGGTCTATGTTATCATTATTGTTTCTTGATTAAATTCAACAGTTTTTGCTCTGAATTGAAGCTGGTTTCACAGTTATCTGTTGATTCTGGCATTTGCAGCAGCCCTGGTTTTGTTGAGGACATAGGAATGACTTCAGGATTCTCACCAAACTGGATCATGCTCAGGTGTCGCTGTTTGTTGTCCGATGCCACCCACTCTTCCACCTCCTGCCACACTTCCTGCTTGATCTGCTTGGCAAGTTTTCTTCCAGATACGACAACAGCTTCATTTCCAGCTGCTGAGAGGTGGAAGGGATGATGGTGGAGGTGGCAATTCTGTGTGTGGCTAGAGCAGCCTGGTGGCCAGCATTGACACAAGGGAAGCAGCAGCCGTGATGCCAGTGCTGGGAGAGCCTGAAGCACATTTATTTTGTGGTCAGACTTGAAAGGTCCACTACACTGAACTACCAGGTTTTTGTTTTGTTTTTTAAATACTCACCTGAGGATTTTTTTTTTTTTTTTTGCGAGAGAGAGGAACGGGGAGAGAGTAGAGAGGGAAGCATTGATGTGAGAGAGAAACATTGATCGGTTGCCTACCATATGTGGCCTGGGATCAAACCTTCACCTAGGTATGTGCCTTGACCAGGAATCAAACCCACAACATTTTGGTCTATGGCCATGGTCGGCAAACTGCAGCTCGTGAGCCACATGCAGCTCTTTGGCCCCTTGAGTGTGGCTCTTCCTAAGCCTTAGGAGTACCCTAATTAAGTTAATAACAATATACCTACCTATATAGTTTAAGTTTAAAAAATTTGGCTCTCAAAAGAAATTTCAATCATTGCACTGTTGATATTTGGCTCTGTTGACTAATGAGTTTGCCGACCACTGGTCTATGGGATGATGCTCCAACCAACTGAACCACCTTGCCAGGGCTTGAACTACCAGTTTTTTATAATTTAATGAAATTTTTGCTGCATTTACTATGTGTCAAGCTCTGTACTGAGTACTTTATAAATATTGCCGAAACCGGTTTGGCTCAGTGAATAGAGCGTCGGCCTGTGGACTGAAGGGTCCCAGGTTCGATTCCGGTCAAGGGCATGTACCTGGGTTGCGGGCACATCCCCAGTAGGAGGTGTGCAGGCGGCAGCTGATCGATGTTTCTGACTCTCTATCTCTCTCCCTTCCTCTCTGTATTTAACTCAATCTTCATAACAACCCTATTTTAATTATCCTCATTTTATTGGTGAGGAAATGGGGCACTGAGTAGTTTAGTAACTTGCCCAAGGTCAACTAGAGAGTAGAGGAATCTGATTCAAATGCAGGCAGTTTGGTTCAGGGTCTAGGTTCTAAACCACTATGCTGTGCTGCTCCTACTATCTGTTCACTTGATTAAATGTTTTTAATTGGTTTATTCTGGAAAAGATGATGGTCATTTTTAGTAAAAGTTTTCTGGCATCCTATCTAATAATAGACAAACATGGTAATTAACTGTACCTTCACTACGCCTCCCATTGGCTAATCAGCATGATATGCAAATTAACTGCCAACAAAAGATGGCTAATTTGCATACTGCAGGCAGGGCGAGATAGCGCCAT
>NW_006289395.1:1191116-1197073 GCF_000327345.1 Myotis davidii
GCGTCAGCCTGGGGACTGAAGGGTCCCAGGTTCGATTCCAGTCAAGGGCATGTACCTTGGTAGGGGGTGTACAGGAGGCAGCTGATCGATGCTTCTCTCTCATTGATGTTTCTAACTCTCTATCCCTCTCCCTTCCTCTCTGTAAAAAATCAATAAAATATATTAAGAAAAAAAATAAGGCCCTATTGAAAAACCCCAAATCAGGGACAAATGGATACTTTATTGTACACCTAGAGGTGTGAGCAGTGAGATTTCTTGGGACAATACTTAGCTAAACTCTCTTCAAAGTATTAAGTACTGGTAGGTCCTCTGATACTGTAATAATGGGTCAGTAACAACAAAAGTCAGCTTCACACAGAAAAGTTTCAAACTGGGCGTGAGAATGATAACGTTTATAGATAAAAACAACCGTAACCTTATTTGTAGAAGGTTTGGCTCCATATTAAAATGCATTCAAATAGCCTGGCTGGCTTGGCCCAGGAGATCAGGGCACATGCCTGGGATGTGGACTAGATCCCCAGTGTAGGACCTGCAGAAGGCAGTCAATCAATGATTCTATCTCATCATTGATGTTTCTATTTATTTCCCTCTCTGAAATCAATAAAAATATATTTAAAAGAAATACACTCAAATGTTAAATGCCAGGGAAGGCATCTAGTTGCCATTATGACCTTTTATAAAGACACTGATCCATGAACCACACTATATATAAAGAGGAAATATGCAAATTAGGCCGGGACGCCGTAACTGGTCATGACCACAGGAGGAGGTTGCGCAGGCAGGTGAGGCCTTGAGCGGAGATGGACAGGACAGGGACGGGGGCTGGCCCGCAGCCTCCAGGGCCGAGTGTAGGCCCAGAGAGGAAACGGTGGGCCCGCCTCTCGCGGAAGCAGCGTGAGTCCCTCCCGGCTCCTGCGCAAGTGGCATGGCTCCCTCCCGGCTCCCGTGGCGCTGGTGGCTTGCTTCCACCTCCAGCGGAAGCCGCACAGCTCTCATGGAAGCAGCGCGGCTCCCAGTGGCGCGCTGGGGTTCCCACTGGTTCCTGTGGAAGTGGCGGGCGGCCTACTGTGTGCGATAACGTGCAATGGGCTACTCGTCTATATATCTATAAAAGCCTAAGTGACTGTCGGCCTGCTGGTACATATGACGTGCACTGACCACCAGTCACTTATAATAACAGAAGGGGTGCTGAAAACTTAAAGAAAAGTACCCTACCCATGAATAAAATGTTGCTCCAGAAAGGTATATATGTAATCTAGAGCAGGTCCAAAGCATGACCGTGAAAATATTAAGGGACTGAGATGGATAAGCTAAAAAGACACGTATTCACTTTGAGAAGACCAAGGAGAGCAGTATTATCATCAAAGTCTATAAAATTAGCCTGGCCACTGTGGCTCAGTGTTTGAGTGTTGACCCATGAACCGAGACATCACTGGTTCGATTTCTGGTCAGGGCACATGCCCAGGTTGTGGGCTCTATCCCCAGTAGGAGGCGTGCAGGAGGCAGCCAATCGATGGTTCTCTCTCATTGATGTTTTTATCTATCCTTCTCCCTTCTCCTCTCTTTTTAAAATAAATACATATTTAAAAAATAGTCTACAAAATTAGAAAGGGCATTAAAAAGAATACAAACTTGTTCAAAAAATTCTAGACCCTTACAAGATAGCAACAGGGGAAACTTGTGGTAAATTTAAACCAAATGTAGGAAATTCACTCATGTCTATAAACTTGTGGAACTTACCTCCATTACATACAATAATATAAAATCAGCAAATAAAAAATTTTTAACTTGAAATTGTTGTTAATCCTCATCTGAGGAAAAATTTTCCAGTGCTTTTCAGAGAGAGTGGAAGGGAGGGAGGGTGGAAGAGACAGAGATAAGGAAGAAATATCGATGTGAGATCCACTGGTTGCCTCCTGCATGCACTGGGGGCGGAGAGCCCACAAGCCAGGTACGTGACCTTAACAGAATTGAACCTGCGGCCTTTCGGTGTTGCTCTAACCACTGAACAACACTGGTCAGGGCTGAAATCTTTAATTTAAAAAATGTTTTATATATAAGTGTTACTGAACTCAAGGGGTTTGCTGCTGGGGTGCTCTATTCAAGAAGGAGAAGTGGTTGGAGCAAGGCAGCTTCATTTTCTTGCAGCAGGTGAAGGAGATGGGAATCATATTCAAAGGGAGGCTTAGCTATTGCTTATATACGCTGTTTGGTTAATTACATGTTGATTTCTCCTTAAGTATAAGTATAGGCAGTTGGCTATACTTATGAGGTTTATCCTGTTTACAGCTGCAGCGGCAAAATTCTGAGCTGCATTTTAACATTTAGCAAGAAATAACATTTAGTGATAACATTTAGAACTGCCCAGACCTTGAGACCCTTGTCCTATTTAAACATAAGGGTCAGGACATTCTTATACTGCATTTTGATTTCTCTGGAGTTTCTGCTGCCTTTTTTCTTTCTTTTTTAAAAAAATATATTTTTATTGATTTCAGTGAGGAAGGGAGATGGAAAGAGAGACGGAAACATCAATGATGAGAGAGAATCACTGATCGGCTGTCTCCTGCACGCTCCCTTCTGTGGATGGAGCCTACAAGCCAGGCGTGTGCCCTTGACTGGAATCAAACCCAGGACCCTCAGTCCTCAGGTCGACGCTCTACCCGCTGAGCCAAGCCAGCTAGGGCTGCTGCCTTTTTTCTTATTGACAAGAGTGATGTGCTTTCATCACAACCTCAGATTTACCTGGTTCCCAGTCGTGCTCTCTGTTATGTGGGTTTCCTCACTTTTCCTGGAGCCGTCCAGCTGGTTGATGACCTCGGCTTCAGTGTGAGACCTTTGCAATCCTGAGTCGGACCCTTATTTCTTGTACCTTGTGCTTTCTAGGTCTTGGCCTTGTTTCTTCTTTTGTAACTGTCTCAGGAAGTGTGTGGGAGGTAACCCTCCTGAGTTGTTCTATGAGAAAAAATTTCTCTCATTTCCTGAATTATCTGTTTCCCCTCAGTTCAGTAGGTCCTAGGATTTTCTTATTCATGCCACTTACTGGGTTTTCTCATTTGTCTGGATGGTTCTTGGTTGCCTATTCATATTTAAGATGGAGGGGCTGACGATGATTATTTTAGGTAGCAAGGCTCTCCCCAACAGGTCCCATCAGCTCCCTACTCTTTGATGTGGAGCCTATACTGAACTTTAAAAGTGCCTGTGAATGTGGCTTGGCATGCATCAGACTGATAATTTTGTCTAGCTGAGAATAATAGATTTATAACCTTTGTTTAATATATGGTGGTACATTGTGAGGTAGAAATAAACTACCCACAAATCATTTTGCTTACTTAATCCTAAAATAGGAATTTAGATGTTAATAAAGTGATACCTTGAAAGTAAAGAGGGAATAATGACAGGTTATAAGTCAATTCAAATATTTGTTGGATTTTTGGTGTGTTTCATGTTTCTGGTGATGCAGAAAGTATCCTAATAATAAAAGCCTAATATGCTAAGTGCCTGGTTGTCTGGTCATCCATTCAACCAAAGTGTAATATGCTAATTATATGCTAAGGCTGCTCAACTGCTTGCTATGACATGCACTGACTACCAGGGGGCAGAAGGTCCGACCAGTAGGTTAGCTTGCTGATGGGGTCTGGCCGATCAGGACTGAGCAAGATGGGCTGGACATGGCCTGGAGCCCTCCCCAGCTGGCCAACCTCTTGTGTCCCTCCCTGGTCCGATAGTGCACTTGTGGGGTCCCTCGGCCTGGCCTACTCCCTCTCGCAATCCGGGACCCCTTGGGGGATGTCAGAGAGCTGGTTTTGGCCTGATCCTGCAGGCCAGGCCAAGAGACCCCACTGGTGCACGAATTCGTGCACTGGGCGTCTAGTTTATAAATAAGACAGAGGTCCTGCCTTCAAGGAGCTAGCTGGAGAGACTTAATCTTTCACTTTACTTTATGGCCTTTTGTTTTAAGTTAAACTTTACTTGTGTTATTCTGATCTTCATTACATTTTGCAAAAACATAATTTTTTGGATTGTGTAGTAGAAACTGAATATTTGAGCTGCACATTGATACGTGGTTGGCAGTGTTCAAATGGCAAGTGCATTTATCCAAATTTGAGAATCAGTGCCAATAGTTTATTTAGGACTGGCTTCATAGATTTAAAAAAAAATTTTTTTTATTGATTTTTTTAGAGAGAGGAAGGGAGAGGGATAGAGAGTTAGAAACATAGATGAGAGAGAAACATCGATCAGCTGCCTCCTGCACACTCCCTACTAGGGATGTGCCTGCAACCAAGGTACATGCTCTTGACCGGAATCGAACCTGGGACCCTTCAGTCTGTGGGCCGACGCTCTGTCCACTAAGCCAAACTGGTTAGGGCTGTAGATTTTAATTGTAATCAATACTTTTTTTGGCACTTTGGGGAAAGATCTTGTCTAGAGCATTCAGGGGACATAGTGATTATTGCCTCACCCTTAGATGCTTCTCATAACCTGTAATTATATCTTCATCTGGCTTGTTAATATGTCCCTTTCCTCAAGGATACTTAGGCAGTAACTCTCAGAAGTTATTGATACTATAAGGTGATGCCTTTAAGTGCCTTGGATTTTCTTTTGAAATACAAATACCTCTTTCTGCCAGATTAGCCTCACTCTCATTCTTACCTTACTACAAATTAAATTACAGTTACAAATAAGATTATTCCTACATTTGGGAAAATAGAGTGGGAATTGGGAGCCTTGATGAAGGAATAGGATTATAAAATTAATCAGTATTATTTACTAATCAGAAACATACTTGAAAAAAACATAGTCTAGTCCAAACTCTCATTAGATGAAAAAAACTCTGACTTAAAAAGACATTTAGCAGGTTGTTTGAGATTTTAATGGTAGAATTGGAACCCTAGACTCTAGTCTCAACAGCACTCCCAGGTCTGGGGGGGGGTTTTACATTTTAATGTGTTATCATATTTTAAGGATATCTCCGAGAGTAGAATAATACAAAAAAAATGTGCCAGTGTAAGGGTAATCAGATTACAGGAGGGGTGCATGTGGTGCACTAAATATTTGTCCAGTACTTAATGTTTGATACATAGTAGGTGCTTAGTAAACATTTGCAAGCATTCTGTACTTTCATGTCATGCTTGATGCCATGAAGGGATGCAAAATACGGAAAGGATCCATCTCTTTTCAAAGAACTCTTAGGCTGATTGGTAATTTAAAATAATTGGAAGATTGACTAACAGATGTCAAAAGTAATAGATGGTGTAGTCAGGAGAGACTTGACTAAAACAGAAAAAATTGCAGTAGGCCACAAAGGAATGAAAGTAAGTGCATATAACTACATGCTAATTTTACTCACTGGAAACCATTTTGAAATTGAAGTTCTGTATTTGTTCTTGTCTGTGACTTTTTGCTAAACCTTCATGAATAGCATCCTACAACTCGAAGTTTTTATTAATTTGCTTTTAAAGCGGGTCTTGAATTCTTGCTGCCTGGTATGGATTAGGTTGAATCAATTTTGGTTTAATTTAGTAAGTACAGTATTAGAATATCTGCTAATGTGTAAGCAGTATGCCCGAGTAGAAAAAAGTCAGAATAATGCATAACCTAATAAGGGGACATGGAAGTGTAAGCTGTGTGGTAAATGAAAGCATGTGAGGGTATAGAGGTAGCCAAGAGTGTGGGAGATGTTAGTGCGATCTGGGTGAGGGTGAGAAAGGCTTTTTGGGAAAGATGACAGCTAGGTTTTTAAATTTTTTTTATTTCAGAGAGTAAAGAAGAGAGGAGAGAGAAACATCAGTGATGAGAGCATCATTGATTTTCTGCCTCCTGCATGCCCCCTACTGGGGATCAAACCTACAATCCAGGCATATGCCCTTGACTGGAATTGAACCTGGGACCCTTTAGTCCAGAGGGTGACACTCTATCCACTGAGCCAAACCAGCTAGGGCTGACAGTTAGGTTTTAAA
>NW_006289395.1:1197882-1202213 GCF_000327345.1 Myotis davidii
ACATCCTCAGAAGAGGGGAGGGCATTTGGAATGCACCATCTCTAGCATGTGTGTTTTTTTAAACATAAAGCTAAAATTAAGAGTTTCAGATTTCGGATTGGAATTCTAGAGCTAGTCATAATATTGCTTGTATTTAAATAGTACAAAAATGCCATAAATCCTTATTATATTACTCAAGTTATTAAAATAATAAGAAAACTTAGTGTCACTGATTTTTTTTTTTCTGGTAGCTTACATCCTTTTATGCATATTATTCTAATTGGCCATGTTTGGCCTGCTGCGGGTGCACTGCTGCCTCATCATTTCCGTCTTTTGGAGATTCTGATAGGCTGTCTGAGACTTCAGACAGCAGACCTGAGTTCTCCTCAGGCAAACACTATCAGTGTCTGCAGCCAGAAAAGCTTTGAGGGAGGGGAGAAGAGCTTCAGGTGTATGGAGCATTTTATAAAATCTCAATTATTTTAATTAGTTGGGAGAATTTTTACATGATCTTGTGAGCACCAAGACTTGGCTTAAATTTCGTTTTAAAATGGAATTTTTCTAAAATAAATATACATTTTCATACTTTGATTAACAGAGTTTTCTAAGTCTTATTAAACCTTTTATTGCTAATTCATTGCTATTGTTGAAGCTAGTTATATTGTGTCAATGGATATAAAAGGTGGATGTCTATGGCAGGGTTCTTTTTTATCTTCTTTTAAAATGTATTTTTTATTGATTTCAGAGAGGAAGGGAGAGGGATAGAGATAGAAACATCATTGATGAGAGGGAATTATTGATTGGCTGCCTCTTGCACGCCCCTTACTGGGGGCCAAGCCCACAACTAGGGCATGTGCCCTGACCAGAAATCAAACTGTGACCTCCTGGTTCATAGATTGACGCTCAACCCCTGAGGCACATTAGCCAGGCTATGGCAGAGGTTCTTGTTTTTTGTGTGCCATAGATTCCTTAATAGGCTGGAGAAACCTGCAGACCCCTTCTTGAATAATATATTTATTTATTTATTTATTTATTTATAATATTTTTAAATGCATAAAATTAAATAATAGAATTACAAAGGAAACCAATTATATTGAAAAACTTAGCTAATAATAAACCAATTTGCAATATTGCTTCTTTATTAATACACAAGAGGCCTGGTGCACGAAAATTCATGCACTCGGGGGAGGGGGTGTCCCTCAGCCTGGTCTGTGCCCACTTGCAGTCTGGGAGCCCTTGGGAGATGTCAAGTTGATGGCAGGGAGCGGGCCTAAGTCATAGTTGGACATCCTTAGCACTGCCATGGAGGCAGAAGAGGCTCCTGCCATTTCCGCTGTGCTCACCAGCCATGAGCCTGTCTTCACTGAATACTAGGGGGCAGCTCCTGCATTGAGTGTCAGTGCACGTCATAGTGAGCAGTCGTTCTGCTGTTCAGTTGATTTGCTTATTACCTTTTTATTATATAGGATACCATTGTTATTTTATAGTGAAATGATTACATGGTTTTCCCAAAGACATATAACAATAAAGAAATGAAGTTGGACTGTGCACACAATGGTTCAAAATGCTGCAGCGGGAGAGGCTCCCACCACCGCCATTGCATTTGCCAGCCATGAGCCCGGCTTCTGTGGCTGAGCCGCTCCCCCTGTGGGAGCACACTGACCCCTAGGGGGCAGCTATGGCCCTGTCCCCCACCGCGCCGTCACCACTGGTCACCACCCCTCCCCCCCAGTCGCTGTCCCCTCCCTCTGCCCACTGGCACCTGCTTTGGCTGGCCTGGTGCTGTCCACTCGCCAGCCCCGCCCCCTGCTGACCAGTCGTTCCACCGTTTGGTCGATTTGCATATTAGGCTTTTATTATATAGGATTAAGTGAGTGTATAAAATGTGAGTCCTTTTAGGGCCTATAACTCATTTTCATTGAGCCTTGAATATAGAGTAAGAGATGTGTAAAATATTGTCTTTATTACTTAGTATATTTTATTATAGCATGGCATTCAGGCATAAATTCGTGAATTGGTATGTAATCATCTTTAAGATGATCCTTATGGTTCCTACTAACTACAACTTATCTTTCCCACTTTGTTTTTTATTAGCTTCCAGGAAGCTCGGGATGAGCTAGTTGAATTTCAGGAAGGAAGCAGAGAATTAGAAGCAGAGTTGGAGGCACAATTAGTACAGGCTGAACAAAGAAATAGAGACTTGCAAGCTGATAACCAAAGACTAAAATATGAAGTGGAAGCATTAAAGGTAATTGTGGCAGTAGGAGCCTGGTGTCTAATGTACTGGGTTTTATTAAAATGAAAAATGTACTTTTTTAAGAGGAGTTTAAGAGCAGCTGACAACAAAAAATATAAAAGGAGGCTTAAAGTGAATTTTTGTCAAACTGTTTTCTTTCTTGGAACTAAGGGAGAGGAGATTTAGAGTTTAGGAGCTCACTTAGAAAGTCTGTAGCCACCAGTGTTTTAGTGATCATGTTCCTAGATATACTTTTATAGTCCCTATAATTTTCAGAAGCTGCCTGATTGTTTTGATAAGGCACCTCATTTTGTGGGACTTAAAAATTATATTTGTATGAAATATACACATTTATTTCATTGTTATTCATAGTCCCTTTAGTTTTAGAGTTTAGTTTGGATTTAAAAATTGCCTTCTAAAAAGGAATTTTTAGGAGTAAAAGGCTTAGCCGCTTTTGTTGCTCTTTAACCACCTGCCTTAGCCAGATGCTTAGAGACTTTCCGTGTCTGGAGAGTAGGTGGGTTTGGGAAGGTGGGGATGGGCAGGTAAGGGGTAGGGAATTTGAACTCTGTCAGTCTACTTCTTTGTGCTCACCCTGAACTGCATGTAGCCTGAGAACTCAGAAGTTCCCCCACCATGTTTAGGGTTTTCATTATTTTACTATTTTCAGAGAGACCATTATTAGATTTCTGAGAGGACAATGGGTGACTATTTAAACCTTATATGAGTGAGTTAAGTCACTTGGAATGAATGTGTGATTGTTTTTAAATATTGTAAAAAGGAGAAGGGGTGCCATCAACTTGGATTGTGGGTGAATTCTTTAGATTTTCCCTCCTCTTTAACTTGGGTTGCATCCTTCATTAAAGAAAACTTCATATTAATGACACATACTTTTTTCCTATATCCATGCTTTTAGGAGAAACTAGAACATCAATATGCACAGAGCTACAAGCAAGTCTCAGTATTAGAAGATGATTTAAGTCAGACTCGAGCCATTAAGGAGCAGTTGCATAAATATGTGAGAGAGCTGGAGCAGGCCAATGACGACCTAGAGCGAGCAAAAAGGTGAATGATGTGCATTTTGTTAGAATAACCAAAGTTGGCAATCAGTGATTAAAATGTATGTCTTTAGGTTCAATTTATCACCTAGATCTTAGTCCCAGAACACTTCCTTTTGGTACTCATCACATTGAAACTAACCAGAAATTCTTATCTTCCCAGATAATTCCTTTCTAAGCTTTTCTTTTTTCCTTTTTTCATGTGTTGTTCCTGTGGCTTTTCATTAAAATATGTATCATTCATTCCTCTATCTTTCCCTCTCTTTCTCAATACCACCACACTTTTTGTAGGTCCTCACACCTTTTTTTTTTAAGAAAAAAAATCAGTTGTGTTTCTTTTAAAAAAAACCTCAGATGTATTTCTTTCTTTTTTTTTAAATTGATTTTAGAGAGGAAGGGAGAGGGAGAGAGATATAGAAACATCAACGATGAGAGAGAATCTTTGATTGGCTGCCTCCTGGGGAGCCAATAACCCCCTACTGGGGATCGAGCCCATAACCCGGGCATCTGCCCTTGATCAGAATTGAATCCGGGACCCTTCAGTCCGCAGGCTGATACTCTATCCACTGAGCCAAACCAGCTAGGGTGGTCCTCACATCTTAAACCTGAATTCTGCAGTTATTTTCTAGCTAATCTATCTTTAAATTTTTACTCCTTTTTATTCTCCTCTGTTTTAGTACTGACCGATGAGTTTTCTCAAAATATTGCTTTAATTATGATTTTGCTGAATAACCAAAAGTGGCTTGCTATTACTATTGCCAGCTTTCATATATCTGTAAATTACCGTATTTGCCGGCGTATAAGACGATTTTTTGGCCCTGAAAAATATGCCTCCAAGTGGGGGCTCGTCTTATACGCCAGGTACACTTCAGATAGACTGCCTATAGTGCTTGCCCCGTGCCATAGTGGCCTCCTGATGCCCGCCCACTTCATTCCACATACCGGTCAGGCATCAGCAGCGCTGCTGGGTGTATGCTCGGCTGTTATGCGATTTTGCTGTTATGCGATTTTACCACACTCGCAAAATCGCACACAGCCGACCATACACCCAGTATGTT
>NW_006289395.1:1202556-1243681 GCF_000327345.1 Myotis davidii
TGTTAAAATCAATCTGATATTGTTTTACCTTTTATTTGGTGTGTGGAAGGTGTGCGGAAGAGGGGGTAGTCTTATACGGCGAGTATATAACAAACTCTGTATTTTGAGTGGAAATGTTAGGGGGTCGTCTTATACGCCCAGTCGTCTTATACGCCGGCAAATACGGTAGTTGTTTCTTAACCATTCAAAATTTAATTCCTCTTATTTTATTCTTATTACTTTATTATCAGGTATTTCTTTCCTTAATAGTTGAGTGACATAAATGCCTGATATGATGCTGGAGTTGAGGATACAAAGATAAACTAGCTACTGCCCTTGGGTATAACAGGTGTGGAGGTTTGATATGATAAATTCTCTAGAGTGGCATCGTCCCCCAGTTCAAAAGAGTGTACAAGTCGTTCCAGGGCATAGAGCAGGAAGCAGCTGAAGTTACCCTGGGGGAGTTGGGGAAGCAGAACGTACAAGGAGAAATAGAAGTTAACCAGGTGAAGAGGGAGATGCAGAGTCAGAGAGGCAGGAAAGTGTGTGAGGTATTAATATTTCACTTTGAAATATATAGAGACATGGCTGAACAACATGAGGCTGGAAGGTGGTTGAGGCCAGGTTGTGAAGAACCTTGTGTGCAATATTTGATGTCATTCTATAGGCAATGGGGGCCTCTTTAATAATTTTTTAAACAAAGGAGTACTATTTTAGACCATGATTTCAGCAGATAGTACTGAGGAATTGGAATAGAGAGAAGGAGATGTAAAGACCTCTCATCACTACCATTTAGGAGTAATCCAGGTATTGGATGGAGTATTGAACGGGGGCAGAAGATTGAAGGAGAGCAAATGGAACTGAAAGATATTTGGACAGTTGACAGGATATGATAAAATTGGACATTGCGTTATGAGTTCTGATGAGGGTAGGGAATTTTATATCTAGCAGGTAAGCACATAGCAGGTAGTGGACACATAGTAGATACATGTTAATGTTTGTTGAATAAAGGAGTAAGATGAGAAATACAGGAAGAAGAAAAGGATTGGTAGGAAGAATGTAAATGGAGTGGGACCTGGGACTTTGTGTTTTAAACACATTTTTAGTTAATTCTTTTGTATTCTAAAACTACTGCAAAGTTTTCCTGAACTTGATTGTATTGTGTTTAAAAATCCAGTGGGGAGAACTTTAAGGAAGTTAGATGGGAATTTAAGAGAAAAGAATATATTTAATGTCCTTAAATGATAGCAGAAACTCTAAATGCCACCAGAGATCAGGAGTGAGATCATTGTCTTTCAACTGGGCCAGGCTTTCTAGGTCAGGAAATGATATGAGATAAACTGACAGTTTCCTTTTGTATTACCTATTTGCACATTATTTATTTAATTCATGGGTTCTATTTTTTTTTTTTAGGGCAACGATAGTTTCACTGGAAGACTTTGAACAAAGGCTAAATCAGGCCATTGAACGGAATGCATTTTTAGAAAGTGAACTTGATGAAAAGGAATCTTTATTGGTCTCTGTTCAGAGGTTAAAGGATGAAGCAAGAGGTAAAATTTATAACTTAAATGAAATTCTGTTGTCCCTAAGCCAGAGTTCTAAGCTAGCTTCAGGATCAACTTCTTAAAGCTATAGATTTAGATACTTTATCAGACACTATGCTAAGAACTTTTCATCTTAACTTACTTAATACCTACATCATCAACTCTAGGAGGCAGGTAGGTATCATCATCCCTATATTATAGGTCATAAAATTGAGGCACAGAGAGTTTGCATTTGTCCAGAGTCTTATAACTTGTCAGTTGGAATTCAAACCATGGTCTGTTTTCCAAAGCCTTAATCGTAGCGCTGTGCATATACTGCTTGCTTAGTTTGGGTTTTTCCTTCTACCTAAATAATTTTGTTATGCATATAATAACATGTGTATATTGCTGTTTATATATTGCATGTCTAATGAATATATATATATACTTTAAAATTCTCCTTCCCTCCCCCTCTTTTTAAAATGCTTTGTAATATGTAAAATATTACAAAGAAGAAAATAAAAATCAATGCCAATCCATTTATCTTGAGAGAACCTACTAGCAGTTCGGTGTGTTTCTTTCTAGTCTTTTCCATGAGTGTATATGTATATGTATATGTATATGTATACGCATACACACACACACACACACACACACATATATATATATATAATAAGAACCACACAATATATACATATGTATTTTTTTCTGTCCTCCCCTTTTTTCACTCCTTAATATAGTGAATATAATTCATGCCATTAAAACATCTTTTAAAACAGGTTTTGATAATGTATAATGTTTATTATATATATTTTATTTGATGGATTCTTCATTATTGGTGATTAATTTCTTGCTATAAATAGTGCTGTGAATAGGATTTTTGTTCTTAATATTTAGGAATATCTTTGATAATTTCTTTGGAATAGATTCTTTTTTAAAAAAATATATAATTTATTGATTTTTTACAGAGAGGAAGGGAGAGGGATAGAGAGTTAGAAACATCGATGAGAGAGAAACATCTATCAGCTGCCTTCTGCACACTCCCTACTGGGGATGTGCCCGCAACCAAGGTACATGCCCTTGACCGGAATCGAACATGGGACCCTTGAGTCCGCAGGCCGACGCTCTATCCACTCAGTCAAACCAGTCAGGCCTGGAATAGATTCTTAAAAGTGGCAAAGGATATAAATGTTTTAATGGTTATAAAAGACACTGCTAAATTACTTTTTTTAAAAAAAATTTTATTGATTTTTTACAGAGAGGAAGGGAGAGAGCTAGAGAGTTAGAAAAATGGATGAGAGAGAAGCATTGATCAGCTGCCTCCTGCAGACTCCCTACTGGGGATGTACCCGCAACCAAGGTACATGCCCTTGACTGGAATTGAACCTGGGACCCTTGAGTCCGCAGGCCGGCTCTCTATCCACTGAGCCAAAGCGGTTATGGCTAAATTACTTTTTAGATAATTGCTATGTTTACACCCCCTATGGCAGTGATTGAGAGTGTTCTCACACTGTTAATTAGCATTGTGAATAGTAAAAACAGATTAAAAATTATTTAAAAATTCATTGCAAAGTTGAAAGCTGATATCTAATTTTTAAACAACCTATAATTCTTTTATTTAAAAAAATTAACATTGTTATTGGTTTCAGAGAGGAAGGGAGAGGGAGAGAGAGATAGAAACATCAATGATGAGAGAGAATCATTGATTGGCTGCCTCCTGCACGCCCCTGATTGGGGATTGAGCCCATAACCAGGGCATGTGCCCTTGACCAGAATCAAACCCAGGACCCTTCAGTCTGTAGGTTGACACTCTATTCACTGAGCCAAACCAGCTAGGCTTTGTAATTCTTTGATTACTACTTATGAAACATTTGATCTAATGTTTAAAACTAGTTTTACATGCTCTTTTTTTTTTAAGAACTTCATCTGAAGAACTTCTCATAATTTATATAATTATAAAATATTAACTCTTATTTATTTGTTTACCAGAGGCCCGATGCACGAAAATCGTGCAAGAGTAGGCCTTCCTTCCCCCAGCTGCCGGCACCGGCTTCCCTCTGGTACCCAGGACCCAGGCTTCCCTTCGGCCCCAGCTTCATCTGGAATGACATCTGGTCTAATTAGCATATTACCCTTTTATTATAGATAATTGTGGTCAGAACACATAAAATTTATATATATATATTTTTAGCTTCACCTGATGACATGTTCATTGATTTTTAGAGAAAGGGACAGAGAGGGAGAGAGAGAGAGAGAAACATTGATGTGCTGCCTCCCGAACTCTCCCTGACAGGAATCCAACCTGGAATGTAGACATGTGCCTTGACTGGGAATCAAACCCTGGACTTTTTGGTGTACAGACAGATACTCCAATCAACTGATCCACAATGGCCAGGGCTAAAATTTACCATCTTAACCATTTTCAAGTATACAGTTTAGTAGTGTTAACTATATTCACATGTTATGCAACAGATGGCTAGGATTTTTTCTATGTTGTACAATTGAGACTATACTCATTGAACAACAACTCCCCATTTCCCTTTTCCCCAGCCCCTGGCGATCACATTTCTCTTTCAGTTGCTAGTTATGAGTGTGACTACTTCAGATACTTCATATAAGTGAAATCACACAGTCTTCCCCTTTTGTGATTGCTTTATTTCACTTTGTATTCACATAGTATTCTAAAGGTTCATCCATGTTGTGGCATGTGATAAAATTTCCTTTTGTTGTAAGGCTGAATAATATTCCCGTGTATGTATACTGCACTTTCTGATCCATTTATCTGTGGCTGGACACTTGGTTGCTTCCACCTCTTGGCTACTGTGAATAATGCTGCATTGAACATGGATGTGCAAGTGTGTCTGTGAGATCTTGGTTTGAATTCGTTTGGATATGTATCCAGAAGTGGGATGACTTTGTATCCTTTTTTAACATAAGCAAGTATTTTGTAGGTCTGTTGCTAACTGGAAAAGAAGATATTAATTTTGAGTTGAAAATTCAACTTTGAATGCAAGAAAAAAATTGCAACTATTTTGACGACTACCTTTCTAAAACAAAATATGTCATAGTGACAATGAACAATACCAGCCCATTTAAAATTATAAAAATGCACTTTATTGATTTTTGCAATGATCCCCCAAACTACATCATCCTATATAATAAAGAGCTAATATGATATGAGACTGAACAGCCGAACGACCTTCTGGACATCCTTCCGAATGAAGCCGGGGCTGCGAGGGCTGAGCCCTTGCATGATTTTCATGCATCAGGCCTCTAGTTTCAAAATAAAAAAGCAAACGATAATTTTGTGTCATATATATGTTTTTTTTAGTCCTCACCTGGGGACATGCTTAGAGAGGAAAGGAGAGAGAAAGAGAAAGAAACATTGATTGGCTGCCTGTTCTATTCCTTTTTTGCATATGGGCATAAATAACAGTTTTCTTAAGTTATAGCAAGAATTGATGTTTCTCTCCTTTCTTCCTTTCTCTCTCTCCCTCCCTCCTTCTCCCTTTCTCATTTCATCTCTCTTTCTCAAAATTTTTTTAAAAATAAGTATTATAAAAGAAAGGTCATTTAGACAGTAGGATTGTCATGTTTATCCCCCTAGAAATAATTGTTAAAAAGGAAATTTATATTGGAGAAATAATAATTTAGGAAGAAAGTCTTTATTTCATTTTAGATGACTTTGCTTTACATATTTGCTTTTTCTAGTGAGTATTACTACCTTTGCTACGTTTTTCAGATTTAAGACAAGAACTAGCAGTTCGGGAAAGACAACAGGAAGTAACCAGAAAGTCGGCTCCCAGTTCTCCAACTCTAGATTGTGAAAAGATGGACTCTGCTGTCCAGGCGTCACTTTCTTTGCCAGCAACTCCTGTTGGCAAAGGAACAGAGAACAGTTTTCCTTCACCAAAAGGTTTGTAATGTCTTTTGTTTCTTGCTATTTTTTCTTTTGTTGTTACTCTTCACCTGAGGATATTTTTTCCATTAATTTTTTAGAGAGAGTGGAAGGGAAGGGGGAGGGAGGGAGGGAGATGAGAGACATCGTTTGGTTGCCTCTCATTGGTTGCCTCCCTCTAGGCTCAACTTGGGGCCAGGGATTGAACCTGCAACTCAGGTACATCTCCTTGACTGGGAATCGAACCTGCAACCCTTAGATGTGAATACGGTGCTCATACCATTGAGCCACATGGGCTAGGTCTGCTTTTTGAAACTATGGTAGATTATTAACTTAGAGGATTTGCTGATGAAGCAGTAGTTGCTAAAGTTTAAGCAAAATTTCAGTTAAAAAATTGGTTAAATCTGTGTGAAGAAGAAGGAATTATTTTCCTAAGCTACTCAGCCATAGGAAACAATGAGAATGCTGGCTAGGTTTAAGACAAAAGCCACTTAATAAATTGAGATTTTGAAAAGTTGGAAAGTTTTTAAAGAAAGTTTATTTTTTTTATTGTAGCAGTAATATATGTTCATGCAGAAGATTTTAAAAACAGAAAAGAAAAAAGAAAAACCATCTGTAATCTTACCGTTTAAAGTTAACTACTCTTAACACTTTCAATTTTTTCTTATTTTGTGTATGCTTATTTGTGTTTGTGCCTACCTCATTACACACATTCTTTGGGGATCATATTTAAGTCTAGTTTTATTTCTTGCTTTTGCCACTTAACATATCGTGGGTAGACTAGAAGCCTTTATGCTAACATTTGAGAATTGTACATGGGATATATAGAGACTCACGTTACCAGACTCGAGTACCATTGGCTTGGATAGGCACGTCCAGTCTATTACATGCCTCTGTAGCTGCATGCTGAATGTCATAAGTGACATTCAGAGGAACTGTTGAGTGCATAGAGAATATTCCTTTTGCCATCAGCCAATGTGTCTTTTAATCCTGATAAGTAGAAAAGCCATTTAGTAGCCACTAGAATAGAACCCTGATGCTCTCAGTTCAGATTTAGTTTTTTGCAGCTTGCAGATCATATTTCAGCTACTCCTACTCCCCTATGGAAGGATCTTCCTACCCCTTTTTTAATTACAGGATTATATCTTTCATAGTGATATAAGATTTTCTATCTGGGCAATTAGTGTAGTAAGCTCTCTATATCTGTGCTGTCCAATACAGTAGCCACTAGCCACATGTGACTAAATTTAAGTTTTTACTAATTTAATATGAATTAAAATTTAAAAATCAGTTTTTGGTTGCATAAATCACATTCCAAGTGCTCAGTACCCTTGAATAGATAATTCACCTGTTCTTGAGTTGAAATTAGATAAGGTATGTGAAAATGCTGAATAGTCAAAAGGTGTTACTAATTGTACTAGTACGTGTTGAGTGTCTTGCTGAGGGCATAGACCCAGTAGTATATAGGTTGTAGAAGTCCTCAAAAGCTTTCACTGTTCATTTTTCAGAATGGTGCTTGTGTATTTGAGGCCCTCAGAATTACTGACATTTGAAAATTAACAAAGGTTTGCTTTTACTCATTAGAATTATGCAGATGAATTCTGAAAACTTTTTATTTGAGTACTAATCAGAATAATCAGGAGCTGAAATCAAGGTAACACCCAGAGGGAGGTGTACATTAGTTTACAGCTCATTAGATTTTTCTTGTGAGAACTTGGGAGAGGAGAGTGACAGTAGGACATAGAGCTTACTTTGGCACAGAATTAAGATAGGTCAACCCAAAGGCTGTAATCTTGTCCAAATAGACACACTTTTAGACTGGAACTGACAGTGTAAACTCACCTAAAAGCTGCTGTATACTGGATCATGGCAGTTTTGTGACAAGGAGATCAGCACAGACATACTAGTAGAAGCAGGAGGTTAGATAAATCAGTGCAAGGTTGAATGAAGAACATCTCTGTGAAATGGTCTTTTAAAAAATATTTTTATTGATTTCAGAAGACAAAGATAGAGACATCAATGCCTTGGGAAAGAGAGATAGAAACATCAGTTATGAGAGAGAACCATTGATCGGTTGCCTCCTGCACGCCCCTACTGGGGATTGAGCCCACAGCCCGGGCTTGTGCCCTTGGCCGGATTCAAACCCAGGACTCTTCAGTCTGCAGGCCGATGCTCCATTCACCGAGCCAGGCCAGCTCGGGCTGAAATGGTCTGTTTTTCGTTGCACTGCATTGGTACAGTGCCCGTTTCCAAAGGGCACTTGATACAGTTTATCGTTAAAGCACAGATATGACACCTACAGCACAAAACCGGAGGAGAACAGGCAAAGCTGAGATTCAGAAATCCCTGCCAAGGAAAGTCTAGTAGTTGGTTTATACCAATTGAGCACCTATTATGTGCCACACAGTCTAGATTCTGGGAGTGTAGTGGTGAATAAGACAAGCCCCTACTCTCAGTGAGGTTACATTCTGAAGGACAGAACGGTAAACAGCAGCAGCTGCAAAAGCATTTTACAGGCTGATCAGCACTCTAGAAAACAAAAAATAACAGTTAACATTTATTAAATACTGTGCTAGGCATTTTAAAAGCATGTTAACTAGTTTAAACTTCACAACAACTTTATGAGGTAAGTTAATTATTAGCTTCTTTTGCATATGGGTAACTTACTCAAGGTCACACAGGTATCAAATGACGAGATGGATTTGTATCTAGCAGTTCCACTCAAGAGCTCTTAACCATTATGCTATTTATGTCAAAAATAAATTGGAGCCCTAACCGGTTTGGCTCAGTGGACAGAGCGTTGGCCTGTGGACTGAAGGGTCCCAGGTTCGTTTCCAGTCAAGGGCATGTACCTTGGTTGCGGGCACATCCCCAGTAGGGGGATGTGCAGGAGGCAGCTGATGGATGTTTCTCTCTCATTGATGTTTCTGTCTATCCCTCTCCCTTCCTCTTTCTCTGAAAAAATCAATAAAAATATTTTTTTAAAAGAAGAAGAAAAGGAAGACACTCCCCCAGAGGCCGTGTGTGGGTAAGCATTTTCTCCTGGGGACACCTCGGACCCCACTCGTGGCCCGCCCCTGGCGGGGCTCCGGACACCGCCTGCATGCAGCGCCTGGGGATGCTGTCCAGATGATTCTCTCTCATCATTGATGTTTTTATCACTCTCTTCCTCTCCCTTCTTCTCTGAAATCAATAAAAATATATTTTTTAAAAAAAGAATAGCCAAGAAAAGTTTGAAATAGTTTACTAACAAGAAGAGGCTTTGCCCTTCAAGATACCAAAATTTATTTTAATACTATAATAACCGAAGTAGCATCTTTCTGGCAGAGTGGACTAATCATTTAATGGAGCTTGAAATATATAGGGAATTCAGTATATGGTTTTAGTACTATTTCAAGTGCTAAAACTATTTTAGTACTTTTTCACTAATTGGCTATTCATTTGGAGGGGAAATGTGTAAATATTTGATAAGTGATTTAAGGCCAAAAAAATTTTTAGGAAAGCAATTAGGAGAAAATATGGGGAACATTTTTTATAATATTGCGGTGAGGGAGCCAAAGGCTCCCTCCCCAAAACACAAAGCTTAAAAGATAAATGTCAGCCCTGGCCAGTTGGCTCAGTGGGTAGGGGGTTGGACTGAAGACTGAAGGGTCCCAGGTTCGATACTGGTCAGGGGCATGTGCCTGAGTTGCGGGCTCGATCCCCAGTGTGGGGCGTGCAGGAGGCAGCTGATCGATGATTCTCTCTCATCATTGATGTTTCTATCTCTCTCTCCTTCTCCCTTCCTCTCTGAAATTAATAAAAATATATTTAAAAAATAGATAAATGTCACTCTGAGAAATACAGCATAAAAGAGAAAGGGTGAATATAATTATTGTTCCCTTGCAAATTGGTTAAAGGAAAGACAACCTGGTAGGAAAAAAATGCAAAGGATAGGCAGATAATTTCCGGAAGAGATTCAAATGATTAGTTATTAAGGAAATAAAAATTAAAACAAAATGACTATCAAATTGGCATAAAAAGATGTCTAATATTATTGACGACACCGCCGTACACATTGCTGATATTGACATAATTTTCTTGGTGAGCATTTTGGCAGTCATTACCTGTTAAGGTGAAAGAAATGGGCATAGCATATCCTCTGACCCAGCAGTTCTATTTTTAGGAATCTCTTCTTCAGAAATACTCATCTGGATGTTTTAAGGCTATGTGTCCTTTTAGCATTATTTGTAGTGATGTAAAATCGGATGTAATCTAAATACTCATCAGTTGTAGAACTGTTAAACATGTTTATGGAATCTCCACTTTATCTGTAGTTTGGAATATATATTGATTTTTTTTCATTGAATGTATACTATTTTGCAATAACAACAAAACCCAAATTGCATGTATAATCACTTGTGTTTTATTTTTCTGTAGCTATACCAAACGGTTTTGGCACCAGTCCACTGACTCCTTCAGCTAGGATATCAGCACTAAACATTGTGGGGGATCTCTTACGGAAAGTAGGGGTAAGCATTCAATTATTTATCACTAGGTGTTTCAATTGCAAAGGTATTGAATTATTTCTGAATTTGAAGTCAGGGAAGAAAAAAGGATACCTCCCTGTGGTAATTAAACTGAGAAGCAGAAGCATCCGGTGATCAGCTGAGGCTGGCCCAGATACTCACCTCCAGGGCTTGGGCTTGCTGGTGTCTCTACAGGAGGCCCAGCGTGCTGACCTCCTAAGTTTTCACTGAGAACTCTGCATGTTCCCCATGCCTGTTTCTAAAGGACAATGAGTCCTCCATTTTTTCCTAAAATACTTCCTGCTGTATGTCCTTTTTTTTTTTAAATTAAGCTTTTTAAAAATTGATTTTTAAAGAGGTAGGAAGGGGAAACATCAGTGTGAGAGCGAAACATTGATCGGCTGCCTTCTGCATGCCCCACACTGGGGCATGTGCCCTGATTGGGACTTGAACTGTGACCTCCTGGTTCATAGGTTGATGCTCAACCACTGAGCCATATAGGCCAGGCACTTATTCAGTTATTTTACTCTGTATAATACTCTTGGACCTTATCAAGAGAGTAGTACTCTGGTGTGTGTTTTTTTAGCACTCTCTTCTTTAACTTAGTTCCTATTCATATGTGATCCCACAGATGGTTTCCTCTGTTACTGTTGAGCATGGTGTTTTTGGCCATGGAGGAGACCTGCAGTCTGGATCAATCAAGAAATGTGACTTCTTTCCTTCATTCAGATCACTGGAAACAATATGATTGTGTGGATTTAAGCTTTTCGTATTTCCCTCAGTGACTTGAACCTCTCTTTTCAGTAATCTACCCCTGAAACTTCCCACTATCCACCATGCCTTTACTTATTTTTTGTGTGTAAGACACTTTCTGAAAAAAGTAGAAGTTGCATTATACTTTCTTTGAAGAAGAAATGGGAGGCCAAGATACAGGGTCCTATGTTTACCTTTTCTAGCTTATGGAATTATTTTAACCATCAGATTCACTCTAAACTGCAATTTAAAGTTGCTATAAATAATAATGTGCTTAAGTCATTCATATAGTACATAGTTTTTCCTTACTTTTAAGATAACCATTTTTATCCAGTTTGTTGTAAGAGTTACGGTATTTACCTCTGTAACTTGATAAAATAATGTTTTATTTTTCTGCATATTGACTAACCAATTTTAAGCAAAAAGATGATGACTTTAACTCATATTCTTGCAATTTTTATTTTTTGTTGTTAGTGTTTTTTGTAATTTTAAATATAAAACCTCTATTTCTGAATTTATTAGATTATATTGCAACTCCTTATTGTGTGTGTGTGTGTGTGTGTGTCTGTGTGTCTGTGTCTCTGTACCTTCTTTTACTCTCCATTGGTTAGTTCTGAAGATTGAAAATTAGTCAATAGTATCTATAGTATCGTGCCCATGTGTGCTACTGTATAATCATAGAGGACAGCTGGCTCTTGGGTAATTTTATTCGTATTGTTCAACAGATGGTTCAAGCATTTTGTTCTTTATCACTTACTCAGAATCATATCAGATTTTTTTGTATTGTGTGAGAGCTGACCTGTATGCCTTTTTCTTTTTTCCTAGTCTTCCAAATTACCCTTTATTTTTGTAGATAGAAAAAAATGCACTCTTTGCACTAACTCATACCTTCCAGCTTCTTACCCTCACTCTTTGCTGAAAGCTCTAATACACTTATAGGGCTGCTGCCCCACCGTCGTCCTTGAATTTCTCTTCATTATATGCTATTGGATCAGCACTGTCTATTTCTGGACCCCAAGTTGTCATCTTTCTTTGTTCTTGTTTATTTTGTTTTAGTACCATAAATAAATTATTCAGAAATGGTGCATTAAAGTTGAACTTGGAGACCTTGCATGGTTTACCTGTTTACCTGTCTCCAAAGATGTCATAAAACTTTGATCTGCTTATCCGCCTGGCGTGCTTCTATGAATATTCCTTTGTCCACTGACTAGAACTATTTGGAAGCCGCATCCCCACGCTTGCATCCTCTTCCACTGAGAAATCAAGGCCATCTGACTTGAAGTTTTGTTTTCTCCTCTTCTTTTATTATTCTGTTACCTCTGTTTGTAGCTCTTCTTCCTTTTGATTTCAGTGGTAAAAGTATCATATTCGTGCTCCTGGCTAATTTTGTCCCTCTATGCTTTGGGACCCATTCCTTCTAGCCTTGTCATCTTTATGTCTCCTGTATCTTCAGCTTTTTACTCTATATATGTTAATATGTATGTGTAATATTAGATACTATATACATACTTTTTTTAATCTTAGAAAGCAAAAATAAAAGCAACTATTCTTTCTTTTACCCTGTCTCTCTCTTTAGCCATTATTCTAATTCTTCCTTTCACAGCCAAGCTTTTTGAAAGCATGTCTCCATTTATTGTTAGCATTTTTTATTGGTTTTGTTTTTTGTTAATCCTCACCTGAGGATATTTTTTTCCATTGATTTTTAGAGAGAGTGGAAGGGAGGGGGAGACACACAGAGAGAAACAGTACGAGAGAGACACATTGATTGGTTGCTTCCGGCACGCTGACTCTGGGTTGGGATTGAGCTTGCAACCGAGGTATGTGCCCTTGACTGGAATCGAACCTGCGGCCCTTTAGTCCGAGGGCCAGTGCTCTAATCATGAGCAAAACTGGCTGGGGCTATTGTTAGCGTTTTCGACTGTATATTAGTACACACTTCCCCAGACGTCCTTGCTTCGTCTCTGTCCCTGCTCACTCCACTATAATTGCTCCTTGACGATCTCAGTGCTGTCAGCTAGAATGGATGCTGTTTTGTCCTGATTTTACTTGAAACATTCAAAACCACTTTTTTTTTTTTGGAATGCCTTCTTTCCTCTGCTCCTCTGATGCAGTGTCATGTCTGCTTCCTGTCTTCCTGCCCATTCCTCTTTGTCATTTGTTAGGTCTTAATCTGCCCACCCTTTCATTGTTGATTTTATTCAGAGCTCTGTCCTTAATTTCCTCATCTTATTCACAACTATGATTTTGTCTACTTCTTGGTATATATATATCTTCTAAATCTTGGTATCTAAACCACTTTATTCACTCGAGTGCCAGACCCCAGTACTTGCACTTGGATGTCTCCCTGACATCTCAGATACAACTTGTGCCAGCTGTATGACAGGTGCTTAGCACATACCAGTATTTGAAGGAATGAATGAGTGTCTTGAACATAGGAGCTTAGTGGCTCTCAGTTTTTACTGTGTATGTGTACATTTAACAAGTTGCTGAAATAATGCTTATGTAAAGCTTATCCTACAAGGTTACTACCTCCCTTCTGTTTGTTCTTATATTATAGGTCATTGTACTTTTGTTATAGGAAAGGAGGATAGAAGACGTTTGTTTTCATTTCTGTTTCTTAACAGCTTGTATTGAAATTATGGGGGGAGGATTTTTAAAGTGCATATGTTATCTGTGGATTTAATTTACTTAGGCATTCCTAATTCCTTAGTATCATGGATAATAGGAATGGACTTTTTTGCCCTCCTCCTTTTTCTTTTTTTTGTCAGAGAGAGGGGTTTGAGTTGGTCAGAGTGTCTGTGGGGAAAGGGGAGTTGGTGATATCTGTGTGTGATGGAAATAGATGAGGAAGTCCTGTTCTCTTCATGTCGTCTGTTTGTAGAGCCTGGCAAGTGCCAGGTGCCAAGAAAGGCACCCGATTTAGAGGTAAATGCTCTAAAGGTCTGGTGTCATTTTCCGGTGAATTATTTAATTATAGAAAAAGGGTATCAGACATTTACACTGTGTTCTAAGAAGTAGGAATAGTCTTTAACATCATGTGAAGTGTTGTAAATGCTTTTATCCATTTTAATGCATTAGAAATAACTAAACTGAAATGCTATAGAAATAATTGGCTGCTTTAAAAAATTCTCATGATATTTTTGCATTCTTTATGCATTTGCTCCCAAAACAGCCCTCCTCCATATTCATCCACCTCTAACTAGCCAACTAACAAAACTCAGAAGGACATAATGGATGGGGTCAAGAGACCTGGGGTCTGTCTTGGTTTGCTTGTGCCACATTTTTCTTATGTGAGTGAGGATATTTGTATCCCTTGGAACAGTGAGAGGAATAAGTAAAATGTTCTGAGCTCATTAGAAAGGGAGTCAGCATGACATTTCCTTTGTCTGCCAGAAAGGTGATTGATTCTGGCTTAAGTAGCCACCAGTATCCACGGAGAGAGTAAAGTTTGAGTCTCAAAATAGAAATGGTTTGAAATGCAGATTTTTATGTGCAGCTACTGTTTTGACAACCAAATCATTCCTTCTTTCTTTTGTAGGCTTTAGAATCCAAATTAGCAGCTTGCAGGAATTTTGCAAAGGACCAAGCATCACGAAAATCCTATATTTCAGGGAATGTTAACTGCGGGGTGATGAATAGCAACGGCACAAAGTTCTCTAGATCAGGGCACACGTCTTTCTTCGACAAAGGGTAAGTTTTGGAAGTTTTAAATAATTTCAGGTATTAAAGTTACACGTTATTAAGTGAACTTACTGGAGCTTTGAAAAGATAAACTCAGTTTGATAAATCTACCTGAAGCCTGTTACCATTCAGCTCTCACAGGACATGAAATCTGTTGCTGTCTTCTGTCCCCACGGAGTCTGTTGCCCTGGGAACCCTGACGCTGAGCATCTGTCCTGGAAGCAGACTCTTGGAAGGCAGCAGTGCTAGGCCCTGCCCGTGATATAGTCCTTGTTCTCAAGGCACTTACAGGCTCATAGACTTTTCTGGCACGTATAGAATGGGGCAAAAGTAGGTTTACAGTTGTTTGTATGGACAATAATAATAATATAAGAACAAATGGTTTTGCATATTCACAACTGTAAACCTACTTTTGCACACCCCCCACCCCAGTGTTTGTTAAGGGTAGAAGAGAACACTAGTTATATATTCATGCAAACTCTGTAACGAACGTTCTGCCTGAAGATTTTAGAAAAATATAAAACCACTGGATCATATATAGTTTAGGAGATACAAATTTTGTATGATGGGAATTGAGAAATTAAAAAAATTGTGTTAGGATTGAAGCCATGATACATCCTTTTTTTTAGTTTCAGAGAGGAAGGGAGAGGGAAGGAGAGATATAAACATCAATGGTGAGAGAGAATCATTGATTGGCTGCCTCCTGCACGCCTCCCACTGCGGATCAAGCCTGCAACTGGGCATGTGCCCTTGATTGGAATCAAACCCAGGACCCTTTAATACGCAGGCAATGCTCTATCCGCTGAGCCAAACCAGCTAGGGTGTGATATATCTTAAATGCAAAAAAATTTCAATTGGTACAGAAGTACATAAAATAAAAAGTAAATGTTTTTTGTTTTCACACTATTTTTACATTCTTACAGTTATTTCTAGTCATGTACAATCATATGTATCTTCTATAAGCTTTTAAGATTTATGAGATTATACTTCAGATATTCTTTAACATGCCCATATGATTTATATTGCCAGTATCTTTTCATGTCAGTACATACTACTCTACCTCAATTTAAAAAACAAAAACATTGCATGGTTATACTCTTTTATGGGTGTGCCTTAATTTAGGGAAATAGTTGAATAGTTAAGACCTGTGGTCTGGGGATGCTGACCGCGTTACCCAAGGTAGCTGTTATTAGAACGACTGAGGCAGTGCCATCCCTTGGCACTGTGTCTGCTTTGAGTCGTAGAGGCTGCTCATTCTTGTCCTGTGAAAGCAACACAGATACAACTCTAGAAATTTTCCCAATTTCTTAAAGGAGCTTGTATGTTCTGCTTTCCTATGTAACTGTGGCATTTTTCCAGAGGGCCTGAGAGATTCTACCTTCATGTATACATATTTCTTTAAGGAGAACATTCTAAAATACCAATATATAAATCAGAACTTTATTTTAACCATTGGGATTCCTCAGGGGGAGTAAGTGTAAAATTAATTTTCCTCAGGTTTAGGAGTTTCAGGCAACCTTGAGGAATGCTCATTTTTATACAATAATGATAAGTGGAATAAATAAGTATTTGACATTAAATTGCCATTTGCCCCAAACAATACAGGGATAGTTTAGGGGTGCCTAATTATTTTTTTTCTGTAACCTGTAATTACCTCCGGTAGAGTAGCTATTAGCCTCTACCTGGAATCATGTTTCTTTCCTTGGGCACCTTATGACGTGAGAATAGGCATGGACCAGAAACAGGTTGGTTGGACAAATAGCTTTGCATGTAGCATGTCCTTAGAACAGTCATGACGCAGGAGGAATAACAGTCAGTTCAGGCTCACTGCTCCGGTCTTCGTTAGAGACTGGCTTCCATTTGACCCCTGATACAGAGCACAGTGATTGCCCAGAGGTGAACCCATTCTCAGGTAGATGCAGAGGCTTCAGGTGGCCTGGAACCTGGTGTGGGCCTTGGGCACCGTGTGGAGCCCCTCCGCCGCCCTCTGAGAAGCATCCTGGATGCAGTGCAGGCTTTATTCCTGCACTGCACCTGGAAGTGTACCGCTCGATAGAAAGTTGAAGATGATATTTAGTTTTGGTTTAAATAGGACACATTTTTAACTATTATTTCTATTAAGAATTCGGTATGCTTTTGTGGGTTGGTCTTTCCTCACGTGTTTAGTTTATATGACAAATAGGTTGCTTATACACACTCAAATATTAACCTATTGCTTGAGTTGCATTTGTCTAGTTGCCATATTCCTATAGCTCTCTTTTGTGGGGTTTTGTTGTGTTCTTACTTCCTTGCTGCTTTACTTTGATTCTGGCTTCCTCCTGACCCACCTGGCTTTTTACCTCTGGCCTTTCTTCCTGCAGACCTATCCCATGTAACAAAGAGGTAATATGCAAATTAACCCTCATGCCCTCACAAGATGGCTGCCTACGACCAGGCCGGCAGGGGGATTAGTGAGGGACGACCAAATGACTGAACAGCAGGCTGCATGGGGTGACCAGGCCGGCAGGGGGGGTGGCAGTTGGGGGTGACTAGGCCAGTAGGGAGGGCAGTTGGGGCGACTAGGCTGGCAGGGGGGGCAGTTAGGGGTGACCAGGCCGGCAGCGCAGTGGCAGTAAGGGGTGACCAGGTTGGGGGGGGGCGGGGAGGGAAGTTAGGAGCGACCAGGCCGGCAGCGGGGGGCAGTCAGGGCAACCAGGCCGGCAGGGGGGTAAGTTAGGGGTGATCAGGTTGGCATGCAGAGGCAGTGAGGGGTGATCAGGCCGGCCGTGGGGTGGGGGGCGCAGTTAGGGGCGACCCGGCAGGCAGGTGAGCGATTAGGAACCAGTGGTCCAGGATTGTGAGAGGGATGTTCGACTGCCAGTTTAAACTGGCAGTCGGACATCCCCCAAGGGGTCCTGGATTGGAGAGGGTGCAGGCTGGGCTGAGGGGACCCCCTTCCCCCCGTGCACAAGTTTTCTGCACCGGGCCTCTAGTTGGCTCGATTAAAAACCAGGATGGTATTTACCAGCTGCGAGAGGAATTGGGGAAGTATCCTAACTCTCTGCTCCATGATTAAATGTCAGGTTAAAAGAAGAAATGCCAGTTCTTACAGACTGCAGCTTGCAGTTTCAGTGTGAGAAAAGCTCTTCATTTTGAAGTCTGGGCTCTAGAATGTGCCTGCTCTACCTCTCGCTCCTGGGCAGTGTCTGGAGCACTGGCACTAGCTTTACCGGCCTCCTAGGGTCCTGGAGGAGCATTGTTTGGGAGGTTAATCAAAGCCAGTTTGTGTGTGAGTGTGCATGTGTGTCAGGCGCAGTGAGGCCTTGCTACATAAAACAGTGTACCGTATTATTACATTTACTTTATAGGACTTGAAAATAGTCTGTAAGTTCTGGTTATTTGAGGGCCTCTTGGAATCAGGATTTTTATCTAGTCTGTGATCACCTCCGAAAGTTCCTAAAATATGGCTCCCTGGACCTGCTTCCCAGGTGTTGCTCTGCTTCTTCCAACCACTAGGAGCCCTTAATGTCACTCATCTGAAAAGATACAAATTCTGTGTAGGTTGGTCATGTACATTATCTCAGAAATATTCTTTTTTTCTTCATAGCATTTATTTAGTTTTCTATGTATCACCCTAATTTTGTAAGCCAGTCAGATTTCTTTTGGGCTATGTGTAGGTAGGTGGGCATACGCTAATTTTAGGACACGGTATGAAAATAGTATTTGCATTACTGTTTAATGTTTTTTCCTTTTTTTTATTAGGCAAGAAAAAGTCATATTTCCCACGTTGTTCATGGGTAACTGAATTTGTTTGCTGTGCTATTTTTTATTCTTTTTCAATCATGATGTGTGGTGGGAGACCCATTAACAAACTGTTTTCACTAACTGCATGGGGCTGACTCTGCTTTAACCCACTTACAGCCCATAAGTGAGCCTTCAAATTCCTGTTTGACTCAACTGTATACCATTATTGGTTCAGCTGTGCAAAACCAAACTGATGAGTTGTATGGGGCTGGGCAGTTGTGAATAGCAGGCAGGTGTGGTCAGGTGCTCAGAGATGATGCAGGACTCGAGTGGGGGCCACGGGTACCTGGCAGGTCCTGGGACCATATTTGAAGGTCTTTGTGGGACTGGGTTCTTCCTGTTACCAGTGTGTCTTGTTTTTTCAAAGCAGGCAGTAATGATTATGGAGCCTTGCTGGGGGGACTCTCCCCTCTGCGCTCACTCTTGTTTCTCAGAGCACATTGGAATGATAGATGGAGACGTGTATAAGATCTGCCTTCTCAGTTTTCAGGAAGGCACATTTCAGTTTGTAGGGCCTGGGGCAAGGTCGCGAGCTGGCTGAGCTGCGCGACTCCCATGGATGATCTAACTAGGAAGACGGGTCTGGAGTGTGTCTGCTGCTCCTGCATGAGCGCTGGCCCACTCAGGCCTTCCTCTACCGCCCTCTCAGGTGTCCTCCACTTGCTGCTTTGATGGATTTAGTGTCCATATGTCATCACTGTTGTGTTCTATTTATTGTCCTCCTGATTAGCTTATAAAGGTGCCCTTTTCACTTCTGTTGCCATTTTACAACTCACCTTAGTTTCTTTTCTCAGCTGGAGTCTCTATTTTTCAGACTCTTTAACTAGATTTTGGTGGTAAGGCCGTGAGATTTCATAGCTTCTGTAACCTGTTCACATAGATAATTCCCAAGATCTGTGTCCCCACCCCTGCCTGCTCTCTTTCCGTTCATTTCTGTGGTGTCTACTGGGACATTTCCTTTCAGCTCTTTTGCTGCTTCCTGAAACCAAATGTGAATATGGAGGTTTCTTTCCCCATTTCACAGCTTTGCAGTTTCCTGAAGATGCCTCACCAGACACAATCCTACCTCTAGGGTCAACTCTCTCCCTCTGGTCTTCTGCGTCCCACTTCTTGGCTCAGGAAAGAAGTGCTCGGTGAGGCCCTTGTTATTCTCTCTCTATTCTGTCCAACTTGCAAATCAGAATTTCCATTCCCATTCATACTGAGAACGACTCACCTAGTTTCTTGTCTTTTTGTATTCTGATCGCACTGCTTATTTTTCCCCCTAGAGCTGACTTGGGTTGGGAGCACCAAAGTGGTTGCTCACTGAGGGCTGTCAGGTCTCCTCTGGCCAGGAGGATGCTGGGAAAGGAGAATGGCCTGGACATCTGGAGGCAAGCTAGGAGCCCTGCTTCCCCATTGATGGGCTCGTAGGTGAACTCAGGTGAACGGCTGGACCTTCTCCTGCTTTGGTGTTCTGAGCATACAACAATGGGGATGGACTTTATGTTCTTTAAAGATCTGTCTAATTTGAAAATGCCAAATCTCAGTCCTAAGCCTGCACGTGGAGCCTCCTTGTGGTCGCTGCTTGTGCACACCCCTGTGGAGCAGGTGCCAGGTTCTTCCTGGCACCCACAGTGCTCCCTCTCTGCTGGTTTTGGGGGTGTCTGTCGTACAGCCTGCAGAATGTGGTGTTCACCTGTGTGAAGCTGAGGTTTGTGAGGCCTGCCTGGTTCTCCTTGGGCTTTGAGGAGAAGCGGGCATTGGTGGCTCTGGGACTAGTCTGACAGGTGACAGCTGGGCTTACTACGTGAGGGCTGCCGTGGCATATAGGATGGGGCCTTGGGAGAGTAGGAGGGATGATTTCACGTTTTCACATACGGCGAGGTTCAAATATCAGGCCTCCCCTCGCCCTAAACAGAACACGGGTGTACAGCAGGGAGAAACGACATGCAGAGCCCTGTGGCTCTGAGTGGGTAGCTTGACTTCAAACTCGAAATGTGGACTCTGAGGTTATTTCTTCAGGGCAGCGCAGGGTCATTTGTTAAGTCTCTTTTGCATGCCTGTTTCTCTGAGATTACACTCACCTCTTCAGTGTATGTAGCACTTACCTTTGTGGGGAATGTGTGTGCATTTTTTGTAAGAATGAGTCTACACTCAACTCCCTAGACCCCTCTGATGAGTGGATGGCGGGGGGCAGTGGTGGGCAAGTGTGGTGAGTGCGGCCTTTTGCAATTCGCTGTATTTCCCAAATTGCTAGTGGGACACTTTCCTAGGAAGTTTTCCAGGATGGAGAGGCTGACGTGGCTCCTTGAGAGGTTCCAGGCCTCGCGCTCACCCCTCACTGCTTCCCGCGGCTGTGCTGCCAGATGGGTGGGCTGAGGTGGGCTCTCTGCATCCCTGGGCTCAGGCGCGCCGCCCTCCTTGTAGACTCCTGTGCTGGGCTGGTTGCTCAGCAACCAGAATGCAGAGCAGCCTCCCCAGCTGGCTTTGCTTGCTTAACGATGTAAAAAGTTACTTTCCCCCTTCATTATGATATTCATGTACATTGTAGGAGATTTGGAAAACAACAAAAAAGTATAAAGTAGTAAATGAAATTTACCCATAACCCAGAGGGAAGAAAAGTAACTTGTTAAATTTCTTTCTATAATATATATGGTTTTATGTACGTGTGTGTGTGTGTGTGTGTGTGTGTGTGTGTGGATGTAGGTATGTGCGAGTACCTCCACACATTCTAGAATTAGCTACACAGGTAGTAATGCCTATCTATATAAGGGGCTATAGTCTAGAACAGTCGTGGGCAAACTACGGCCCGCGGGCCGGATCTGACCCATTTGAAATGAATAATACTAAAAAAAGAAAAGACCGTGCCCTTTTATGTAATAATGTTTACTTTGAATTTATATTAGTTCACACAAACACTCCATCCATGCTTTTGTTCCGGCCCTCCGGTCCAGTTTAAGAACCCATTGTGGCCCTTGAGTCAAAAAGTTTGCCCACCCCTGGTCTAGAATCTAGAATACATATTACTTACACTTTTTCTTTTTTCTTCACATCATTGAACATATACAGTTTGGTAACCTTTTTCTACTCACCATTAATTACATTCTGAATATTTTCCCATGCTGTTAACTGTGGAAATGGATTTTAAAAATATTTTTATTGATTTCAGAGAGGAAGGGACAGAGAGAGAGATAGAAACATCAATGGTAAGAGAGAATCATAGATCAGCTCCCTCCTGCACGCCCCATGCTGGGGATCAAACTTGCAACTCAGGCATGTGCCCTGACTGGGAATCCAACCATGATCACTCAGCCACTGAGTCATGCTGGTCGAGCGTGGGGAAATGGATTGTTAACGGTCGTATACTATTTTATCATTTAGTTGTGGCTGAATGGCCAGTGTGATGAAGCTGCCCATAGTCTCATTACCGTAGGACCACTGAGTTCTCAAGTCTAACTGATGCTCGAGGCAGCCAATCTCCCTGGGCCGTCGGGATTCTGCTATGGGCCTGGAAGAGGGGTAGTTTTAGAGAGAAAATGAATTTGTTGCTGTGTGTCAAGTGGTTTTAAATGACAGTCTCTCTTTTTCTTCCCCTTCTCTCCTCTGCTCTGTCACCCCCAGGGCAGTAAACGGCTTTGACCCGGCTCCTCCTCCTCCTGGTCTGGGCTCCTCGCGCCCCTCGTCGGCACCAGGTATGCTGCCTCTCAGTGTGTGAGTGCCCAGCTTCCCAGCGGGCTCCCGCCCTCCTCCAACAGCCCAGGACACCCACGCCTCACCCTTCGGTGCCTGGGCCCAGCCCGTGGCTCTGTCTGCCTCCCTAGGGCTGGCAGAGAGGGGGCAGGCTGCATGCAGTGGTGGCTGCTGGGCCCTGCCCAGCCCCAGGACTGCGCGATATCAATACTGGCTATTTTCTCTTCTCAGCGTAGTGCTGTTGGTTTCACATGATTGCACTTTTGTGGGTCACAAAGTGATACGTACATGTATTACTTGGTCACTGGATGCAGAAGTACCCATTCATCATACCTGCCTCATAGCCCCACCCTGCTGTACTGATAGGATTTAGTTGTATTTAGGACATTGCAGATCTTTTAGACGTTCTCTCCCAAATCAGGTCAACGTGTGCCCTCCTGAGCTCCCACCCAAGCACCTTTGTGCTCATGATCATGTGTTTGTCCCCAGCTCCACCCCACACAGCCTGGGCCTGTTGCTGGCAGACAGTCAGGAGGTCACTGAATTAGGGAACACTGTCTCATTACCCTAGGACCACTGAGCTCTCCAGTCTCATTCCTGCGCCTTCTGATTTTGCTTCAGCAGTTAGCACTCCACAGCTTGGCCTCCCAGAGCAGGAGCCTGTGGGGCCTGGACGAACAGCTGGGCCTCTGCTGTCTTCTCCTCCGTGTGCCTCAGACGCGGGGTGGAGGTGGTGGCAGCCTCCCGCCAGCTTTCTGGTCCTTGAGTTAAATGACAGCTTCACAGCTTTTGGTTTTGTTCTGCGGCCTCTCCAGTTGTGTTAGGAAGGACTGAGCGGCCTGGTTCCGGGGGCCGGCTGGTGCCAGCTCCTGGGGGCAGACTGACCCCAGTGGTTGTCCCTGTGCACCTTTGGTTACTCATGCTGCATTGACTGTTTACATTTGTTTTGTACATAGGTTTGTAAACATTATTGCCCAAGATATTTGTAAATAACTTGGGCTTTGTAGCTTTTATTTATTCAGAGCTCATACGGCATGTTAATGACTTATGATGGTGTCCTACTCTGGGCAACTGTATAGAATCATCATGTGGTTAAAAAAAAAAAGAAAGAAAGTACTTCCCCTCCAAAAAATCTTTTAATGTGGAAACAATAAATTTCACACAAAAAAGTATCAAGGTTGTGTTATTGGGTTCCCGCCATCCTGTGGGAGAAGAGCTGGAGTTACAAAGCCAGGGTCACATGTCGCTTCTGCTCCGACCTGGGACATGTGGGTGGACAGCAGCGTGGATGGGCAAAGGCAGTTCAGGCAGCCTCCGAAGAAGTCTGATGCACGAGCAGCTGTGCTCAGGCCGGTCCTTGTAGCTGAGTCCCCGGGGGCAGCCTGAGGTGGCCCTGCGCCTCATGCAAACCTGGAGGGAGGACCCGGGCTTTGAGGGAGGCCGCTCGCTAGGTCACAGGATGCCTGCGATGGGCCAGGCGCTGGCCCCTCTCTGTGCTGCCTGTCACGATGTGTGTGGTGTCCGGGGAGTAGAGGTTACTCGGGCCTGGGCTTTCCTTATCCCTCAGGTTGATGTTGGCAAGTGAGAGGAGGTGCCCGATGTTTGCAAGACAGAGGTGACTGGACTTGAGAAACGTCCAGACACAGGAGTCAGTCCGAATGCATCACGTTCTGAACGTTGCTTATAACAGAGCAAAACCAGGGTAGTGTGTAGTTTTAAAACTAAATAAGTGAAAAGTAAGGGAATCAAGTTCCTAAGGGAATACTGAACTTTAAGGAGGATACATTAAAAACTTCCTCTGGCTGCTAAAATGTGGGCAGGAATACTGTTAGTTGTTCCTGGAGGTTTTGCTGTGAGCTGCCTCCCAAGAGTGTTTCCAGGGGGGTGTGCTGTGGAGCAGGGGAACAGAGAACTTCCGGCCTCTTTCTGATGGGCGGCAACTCGCAGCTTCTTTCCCAATCATTGAAGCGATTGGATTAGACCAGAGGCTGAAACGTTTAGCCAGACCTTTGTTAATGCAGGGACCCCAGATCTAACACATAAAGAGCAGAGCTGCTCTGCTGAAAGCAGCGATGAGTTCTGGAGCCCTGAGTCGGCGTCCCTGGCTCCCAGTGATTTCCCCGTTCCTTCTTAGCTGAGCGCCCCTGGAATCATCTCATCCCGGTGGTCTGTCAGTTCAGTCAGGGGGTGCAGGGGAGGCCCTGGCCGCAGAGGCCCGGTGTCATCCCCGACGTCATCTCTGCTTCGGGTCCAGGAGAGCACGGGCCAGGCGCATGAAAGGGCAGGAGCACGCTGCGGGGCTTTATAGCAGCAGCTGCCCTCGGGTATGACCCCTGGGGAAGCTGGATGACTCCCCTGGCCTCAGCTTCAGCTGTTTGGATGATTTGGTTAAATGCTCAGCTAGAACATTTGCCGCTGACACGAAAGCTACCACATTCTGTCTGCTCTTCTAGCTAAAGATTGCCTAGCAGGCCCCTGCCTCTGAGTGGTTCTCTTCCTGAGGCCGCCCCATGCCTAGGTCTGCCTGGCCCTTGCTGAAACTTTTAGGAGTGATCCCTCCCCTGAGCTGGGTCCGCGGGTGGTCTCTCTGCTTGGAGGGGGTGAATCTTCAGGTGGTGAGTCCTCTTGCCTCCAGATACTGTTCTCTCACCACCCGGTCCCATCCCTTGCTCCTGAAATGCATGAGAGTAGGAGTGAGTGCTCCACTGCCTTTCAAACCAGAGTGGTAGGAACTATGCCCAACCAACTCTGCTGAGGTCTAAGCCAAAGCTGGGCGTGTGAGAGTTAGGTATAGGCAGCCTGAGAGGAGATGAGCTGGCTTACCTGTTTACAGAAGGGAAGGTGGGCCCGGAGTGTTGGTGACTGGCCTGAACTCACACAGCTAGTTCATAGCAAAGCCAGGGTTGGAAGTGAGCTCTTTTTCTGCTGTGTTCTCCACTTTTCCAGACTTGAGGCCTTGTTGCCCTGACTCTGTCTTGTGCCTCAGGAGATGAGCTGCTGTGGATGCTGGGAAATGTGTGGGGCAGGCACAGCCTTTGCAGCAGGAGGAATGTGATGCACCCCCCCTCTGCTTCCAATCCTGTACTTGAGTATTGACTGTGCTGCTCTCAGCAGCTGTTGCAGAAAGGACATTAACACCTCTGAGAGCCAAGGTGGGAAGGGTGCCTCTGGGGCCGGGGAGGTGTCCTGGGGTGGAGCCTCAGCTTTAGGTAGCATCTTGCTAGCAGCGGTTCTCAACCTGTGGGTCGTGACCCCTTTGGGGGTCGAACGACCCTTTCACAGGGGTCACCTAAGACCATCGGAAAACACATATATAATTACATACTGTTTTTGTGATTAATCACTATGCTTTCATTATGTTCAATTTGTAACAATGAAAATGGGGGTCACCACAACATGAGGAACTGTATGAAAGGGTCGCGGCATTCGGAAGGTTGAGAACCACTGTTTTAAAGCCACATCGTCCTGCCTGGCCAGCACAAACAGCCAGTCCGGCTTCTGCTGGGACTAAGCCCAGAAAGGGGATGGGCCCAAGCAGTCAGTTTTCTGTTTACCTCGATTAGAAGATGCTAGAGGAGCCTTTCCTCCTTCCAGTATTTACTTCGAGGATTTTTCTACTTTTGCCCCAAAGTTTGAAACAAATTGAGAAACGCTAGCTTGGCCTTCAAAATTTAGATGTTACTCGAATCATTCTTAAAAATGGGAGTAGGGGAGGAGGCATCTTTGTAAATCTTCCTATGACTTAAAGCATTTTATCTGAAAACTGGTCCTATGACTAAAAATAGGACCTAGGGGAATACAGTCGCCTTTTTAATTTATTTATTTATTATTTTTAAAATATATTTTATTGATTTTTTACAGAGAGGAAGGTAGAGGGATAAAGAGTTAGAAACATCGATGAGAAACATCGATCAGCTGCCTCCTGCACGCCCCCTACTGGGGATGTGCCCGCAGCCAAGGTACATGCCCTTGACCGGAATCGAACCTGGGACCCTTGAGTCCGCAGGCCGCCGCTCTGCCCACTGAGCCAGACCGGTTAGGGCTACAGTCGCCTTTTTTAAATGTTAAGGAAAAACAATAATCTGGAGTAAATATTAGTTTAACAGACTCCCTTGATAAGATAGCACATGTGAAGAGGCAACTGTGAGAACAGAGCAAAGCGTGTAGTGCTGGTTGGGGGACCAGGTGGGATGTGCCGTGTGGGTTACGGTTTTCAGTTGTGTTAGTTGCCTGTCAGCTCTCAAGCCTTCACCAAGCGAAACGTGATGCAAACGGAGTAGGGATTGAGCTTGTTTACTTTTGGGGAGTTTGTAGTCAGGTGTCGGTTTGACTAGTGCCCATTACAACGCGGAGGTCCTGCCTGGTTGTGGCTGCTGGTGGAGGTCTGGAGAGTGCCAGGCAAGAGGGCCTGGCACAGTTTGGATAAACAGTCAGATGAGTGTCATCCAAATGAGCTAGGGCCCTGTTGCTCCCTGTCAGTTCATGATGGAACGGAGAAACACTGTTTTTCTGGTTAAAAAAGGTGATTGTTTTAACTAGGAAAAAATCCCAGCGAATCCCACCGTCATGTAGACTTGAGGGCATACACTTCTGTGTTTTTGGTGTCACTAAATTATTTTCTGTAAGTCTTGAGTCTTACATAAGCTATACAAGCTCTTTGTACTTTAGGGATAACGTCTCATGGTAGTAAGAACAAGTAGAGTCCATCTCAGTAGTGGGAGTGGAAGTGTCTGATGGGGAACGGCCAGGGGGACGGTCAGCTGTGCAGGATTCCATAGAAGCCCGAGTGTGCAGACGCAGCACGTAGGGACGGGAACCACCGGCGGGAAACGGACACAAACTACATGGACATATTAATTACAGCTTTAAAAAGTCAGAAGTGAAATTAAAAATGCAAACAGTTTACTGATTGAGGCTTCTAATTTTTTTTGGTAAAATTGCCCGAATTCATTTTTTAAAAATTGAAGTAATGAGACTGATTTTCTTTCATTACCCAGTTGGCCTGAAGACTGTGCTGAGTTCTGAGGTTTGAGCAAGTAGCTCAGAGCAGAGGCTCCCTGGCTGCTGGGTGACCAGTGAGTGGATTGTAAAACGGACTCCCCCGGGCTCCCCCCCAGCCCAGCCCCGGGAGGAGCGCACATTAGTTCACAGAATCTCAAACCAGCAATTATGAGCACCTTATTCTGTGAACCGTAAAGAAAAACGTGCCAGTAGAACTGTGAAAATGCTTATCATTTTAACTTTTTATATTTATTGAGAATTCTTTAAGATTTTAGACAGGTTTTCATCACATCGCACTTCATATACAAAAAGGAAGCCGTGAGACATGGCTAAGACTTCATTGTGAACCACTTCTGACGAGTTGTCCTTGCAGTTTTCCAAGCAGTGTCCTCTGGGTCCTGGTGAGCGCTGGTGACGCAGTGTTTCTGAAAAGATGTTCTGTTGATGGCTCCAGAATTTTCTTCAAGGCTGCTGGTGTCCGTTCTGCAGGGTCTGATGCTTGGGGTTTATTGACCTTCCTCTGACAGCCACATCACAGCTGCCACCTACTGGTGGCACTTGTGAGACGCACGAGTTCACATGTGAGAACACGGGCGTCTTAGGGCCTCTGCAGGACAACATTTTGTCGGAGGCAGTGGCTCTGCTTGGATGCTTGTCAGACGTGAGTTTAATAGATGCCACTTTACATCTTGAATGAGGCTTCATGACATCCTGTCAGTGGGGATGAAGTCCATTATTGGGGGGCTACTTGGAAAAAACAAATAGACCTGTGTTGTAATGAGTCAAACATGAAATTCTAGTCTTGGGAAGGGTTGAAGGACATGGTCACACTCCGTGTGTGGTACACCGGTACTGGAATTATAGTTAACACTGTCTGGGAAAGCTGGCATCATGCCCATATACGCTTATTGATAGTTCGCATTAGATTTCTGTCAGTTGTATGAGACACGTCACAAGATTTGCTAGATTCCCAAACGATAATGAGGCTCCACTAGGGAGTGGGCCGCCCCATCTGGTGCTGGCAGCTGGCACAGCGTACAGCACCATAGCGGGTGCTCAGAACTTGGTTCAGATGTGAGTTCCCAGTGACTAGAACCGATGGTGCATGGGGACTCCCTTTGGGTCTCAGTCACAGGCTTCCCTCTCAGACCTGCCTGGAACTTTCTAGATCCCAGCCTAGGGCCTGTTCCGGTGTGGGCTTTCTAAGGGGGTGAGGATGAGACAGGAAGTGGTGGTTGGCAGCTTTGAGCTCTTTCTTCTCCAGGCTTGACACAGAGCATTGGTTTCAGGAGGCAGGGGCCATGCTCAGTCCTTTCCAGAGCCACAGGGGGGCTGCCTGTGAGGGTACGCCACAGCTTGTCTGTAGGCTCACACTTCATCTTAGCGGCGGTTTCCAGGGATGGGGAACTGGTGACAGGAAGGAAAGGTGACATCAGTTACACCCGCAGGCCAGTCCCACTAGGACTATAGGTGTGCTATTCCTACTGACGCGGTTTAAAATAATTCCCGAGTGGATGCATTAAAAAAGAAAGCCTAGGAAGTGGCAAGGGCAGACAGCGTGAAGAGCTGCAGGTTAAAACCCCCGCCTCATCTCAGCAAAAGGACAGGCTTTCCCAAGTCTCGCCTGGTCTCTTCCTCACGATGAACCACTCTCCTGGGTGGCAGCTGGCCAGCAGCTTTAGTCTTTTTTTAAAAAAAATATATTTTATTGATATTTTACAGAGAGGAAGGGAGAGGGACAGAGCTAGAAACAGTGATGAGAGAGAAACATCGATCAGCTGCCTCCTGCACACCCCCCACAGGGGATGTGCCCGTAACCAAGGCACATGCCCTTGACTGGAATCGAACCTGGGACCTTTCAGTCTGCAGGCCGACGCTCTATCTACTGAGCCAAACCGGTTACGGCAGCAGCTTTAGTCTTTGACACAAAGCCTCGCTCCCATGAACTGTCTTCCTTGTGCTGTCAATGCCCGGCAAAGGTTTTATGAACTCCCTTTCCTGAGACTGCGAAGCGGTGGCTTGTTTAGTAAGGAAAGGTCCTTATGGCCAGCATCTCTGGAGTCAGGAACTGGAGTCAGTCTGTGGAGATTGAGTTTCTCCCCATAGCCGAGTAGTCAAACAGTGACCACGCCAGCCACACCAGCCAGGTGGGAAGCCTTCCTTCTGAGAAAAACCAGCCTCTGAATTCCACACGCACCTGGACTAAACTAAGGTAGCTGAATGCCAGGGTGGACACACGAAACGTGGTAACTCACCTTTTTTCTCCCTTGGTAGTGACACGGGAGGAAAGGAGTACGTCTGTCCATTTTTTACATTCTCTGCCAGGAAGCCTGGATATGTGCCGTATGCCCCCAGGGCCAGCCTGAACTATGAATATTAGGGAATAATAATAAAAAAGCCAGCATTTCCTACTTGATTTTGTGATCCCTTAGTTACTCCTCTCCAGCCCATCCTAATTGACCCGCACTAGTGAGGCTGCCCTTGGGTCTTATTACTGAATTCCCCCCCCCCCCCACTAATAATTTTCAGTGTGAATACTGCTTGAAAATGCAGTCTGAACCTTGGATTTCTTAAAATACTCCAGTCCAGCAAACAGCTCCATCAACTGGTGACCGAAACCTTCCAACAGCTTCATCCTCAGCCCTTTTCTATTAGCGAGCGGGTCGCCAGCCCAGGGCCCTTTTCCTCCCCAGCACAGCTACATACAGAGGCCACTGGGCAGGATGCGACTTGTAGCCGACTGCCCAGAGCACTAGCCTGTCACCTGACACTTGGGAGTGCAGCGCCCTCAGGAAAAGTGGGCCTTTTAAGTCTGTGGGACTCTCAGCTGCCAATCAGATCACAGATGGGAAATCGAGAACAGAAGGTAAGAAAACAGATTCCACATTCACATGATTATTCTCATTTATTGAGGTCTGTTTATTCTTAATGGGTGCTTTTTCCTCCAAGTAAATAGAGCAGGCGTAAATATCTATAATGAATAAATTTATTGTCTTACAAAAATCATTGTCTAGAAATATGGGAATACAAGAAAAGATATTTGCAGTCAGGTGTCTGGTGGTCAACAGCCAGTACAGTTCATAACAGGGAAAATCAAAGGTTCCAAACCCACATGACAAGTTCTTCCTAAAGATGTTAAAGCTTTTAACCCAAAAGGTTTGTGTTTTCAAGCACATTGCAGAGGATCAGGGATTTGTACTTAACACTGATTCATTGTCACTGAATGTTGGTAATACCACTTTGACTAGAGAGGTACATGATATGAAGCACAGTCAAAACTTAATACATTAAATTGTTACAGAGGCAAATAATATATTTAACATTGTCTTAGTGCTGTAGTGTCTAAGGCACTTTCTGTAATGTCAGTTTGCTTACCTATCAACCAAAAACAGAATGTTAAATGTTCACTGTTAACACTGTCCAGAGGGGAGGGAACGGGAAAATGAAAAGGGATTCACATCCACTGGCATGTCAACATTCAGGCAGATGGCATCTGTTCTTGAGGGTCGGTAACCTCATCAACAACTTGGAACAAGTCTTGGACACAAAACCAATGTTCCCATTTTGGGCTCAAAGCAGCGGCTGAATTTGTCAGGTCAGCACAGGGGCCTGGCTGGCAAGGGAGGGCCTCCCACTGACTCCTGCTGAGGCGCCCACAGCTCTTGCTCCTGAAGCGAGGCGCACGCTGGCAGGGCCAGGGGCTCAGGAGACCATCCGGGCGTCGACGTGTTTGCTGCCACTGGGGCTTCAGCAGCATGGCGGCTCCTGTCCTTTCTGTGCACAGACCAGCCCTGGCCAAGGACAGTTCCCACGAAGAGATGGGGGAATACCACCAACTCGAGCGAGACGGCGTGGTCATCCCCAATGAACGCTGCTTCCCCAATCCGTCCCACCCCTCCTGATCTTTCCAAAAAGCCCCTTTCACAGTTTGCTCGCTGAAATAGTGTTGATCGTTATTTGAAGAAAATGAGATACAAGTGCAGTTTAGGTTCCACAATGTTCTAAGAGAATTGATGTGGCTGAGGAGTCGGGGCCACATGAACACAGCTACGTTACCTGTCTGTCTGACAGAGCATGCAGAGCGACCGAGCAACAACCACGGGGCTGCCCCAATACCCAGCGACTGGCAACAAGGGTCTGGAGTTTGTTTGAAAAAGGGTTCTCTTAACATGTATTATAAAATGGTCTCTGGATGAATATATGGAAAATAGATGCAATGATGAGACAGTCTGTTTAATATGTGCATGTTTTGTGTATGTATATATATAAAAAGGGGAGCAATTGTACCTAAATCCGAAGCAGGATACAGTATGTGTAGGCTGGAAAGCCTTAAGACACAGTTGATCTTGCAGTAAGGAGTCCCGTGGCTTGCCAACTCCCTAATCTGTAGGAGGCCCGAGGCAGGCTGGTGCCGGGTGCGTTCCTTCGTGTCCCACTGTATTGCCTCCACTGGCTTCCGGTGACCCTACTCCGACGGGGTTGGCTGTGTCTCATTGACATCACTGGTCTTGCTTTCGGTGTCATCGTCTGACAGCTCCAGGGAAGCCCCTTCGATGTGCAGCTGGCGCCGGCCAGATCGGCTCGAAGAGAAGCTGATTGGGCCGCCTCGCCTGGCAAGAATAGGAAGTAGACATGTGGGTAAACACGTAAGAACATGTGGCAGTCAAGCTGTCCAGTCACCAAACTTCCACCCGTTCCTCAGGACACACCACCTGGGTGTGTGAGTGACACGATCAGGACAGGCTTCCAGCTCTGCTGTCACCACGCCTGACTGCCATCCTGGCCAGCACAAGCGTGCACTGGAGGTCCTCAGTGTACCCGATCCAGTTACGGCTGGCTGTGCTTGCTAACCAAGGGTATTTCCATAAAGGGCACATAACGGAAGGGAGCGGGGGAGAGACAAACACTGATATGAGAGAAACAGCCTCCCACACGAGCCCCGGCCGGAGCCAGGGATCAAACCTATAACCCAGGTATGTGCCCTTCACCAGGAATCGAACCTGCAACCCTTTGGTGCTTGAACCAACGTTCTAACCACTGAGCAACACCACCCAGGGCAGACAGTTAATATTTTACTTAGGCTTTGTGGGCCATATCAGGTCTCTCTTGCATGTAAAAACCATTCTTGGCTCACTGCTGGACAACAGCAGGGCACATCAGAGTTTGGCCATGGGCCAGCCTGTCAGCTTCTGTGCCAGCCTGCTCCTCTGGGGGAGGAAGTTCAGTGCTCATATTTGGGCCTCTCCCTGGTGGGGGTGAGGACGGGGAGGGGCTGATGGTGCCAGGTCCTGGGAGAAGAGGCCGGGACTTTTCCTCACATGGATGTTGGGACATGGATGGATGCGACCTGGTCCCAGCTTGGTGTGTCTGTGTGTGTGTGTGTGTGCGGGGGTGTGTGCGCGCGCGCGCGTGCGCGTGCGTGTGTGTGCGCGCGCGTGTGTGTGCGTGTGCATGCGTGTGTATGTGCGTGTGTGTGTGTGTTTGCACCATCTCCATCTTGGTCTCCCTTGCACCCACTGTGATAACAACAGCCAACAGTTACAATACTGATGATCACCAGCCTCCTTAAGGACTACGAAAGGTCAGAAATCCCGAATGGATAAACTTAAGAGCAAGAACAACTAACTCCACATGAACTAAGTAAACCAGAAAAATCAAGCCCTAAGCCTAGAAATCCGGCCGGTTTTGGGAGCTTTAGCACAGACTCCACGAGACCCAGCGCCTCTGAGTCCCCAGTCGCTCACCTCAGCCGGTTCTTCAGGGTGCTGACCTCGCGGCTCAGCCCCTCATTGGCCTCGGTGGCATCATCCAGTTCCCGCTGGAGTTTACGCCGAGATGCGTTGGCACGTGTAGCTTCTTCTTCCGCTTCCTCCAGCTGCCGTTTAAGCTGCTTCATCCTGGCATTGGCCTTCTCCATCTGGGGGAAGTGACGTGAATCAAGTCAAACCAAACTGGCGAGTCGATACAGTCCCACCGCATCCTGAGTGCCCGCCAGCCACGTGAGTGCGTGCGCTTACAGGGGGGCTGGTCTCAGGCCTGACCTGCCATCGTCAGCAAAGCCAGTGTGTACAGAGCAAACTACGCGAAAGGAAATCTCTAAAAACTTAAACCCCTATTTTCTCCCCGAGATTTTAACAGAAAATGAGTGTAGTATCTTCACAAAGCCCTATTTTCTCCCCGAGATTTTAACAGAAAATGAGTGTAGTATCTTCACATAAGGTATTAAACCTATGGGAGAGCCAGAACGTGAATCTCCAACCCCAGGAGATGGTACATTCATGTTTCTGCCTCCTTTCAATATGGGTGTTTCAAGTTCAAAGCCTCACATGGTCATGCTCGTGCAGCTCATGCCCACCCAGAACTGCCCCATGCTGTGCTGAGGGCAGGGGTAAGAAGGGAAGGCTGGGGTGCCTCATGAGCAGGGGAAGAAAAGGGAAGGGGGTTGGGGCCAAAGGCAGTAGAATCATCTCCGTCCACCTCAGCTACCTAGGCTATTGTCTATGCAGACTTGGCCGGAGTCTTATTAGATTCTCCTGATACTTAAAAAAAAGATGCCTGGATGCAGACAAGGAAGACCATTCAGGTCCTGCATGCAGTACATTTGTTTCTCTCTGCTTTCTATTCTGCATCCACCCCCTTCAGCCGACACACAGTGACCGCTAACACCGCCCAGGAACTACTCTAGGCATCTGCGATGCTGGGGAGGGAGACTGACAGCGAGGCAGAGATTACTGCACACATGAAGCGTGCACCTCGCGGAGGAAATCGGCCTCACGCTTCAAAGCCCTCAGTGTGCTCTCACCCGCCCCTCCTCTGTATTTCTGGTGCTGGGGGAGCCCTGAGGGGTGGGGACTGAGTCCCCAGCACCCAGGAGTGCCTGGCAGGAACAGCAGGTGTATGTTAAAATATTAGAATTTAAGAGTTTAAAATAGCATTAAAAAGTGTATTTTTATTGATATCAGAGAAGGAGAGGGGGAGAGAAACATCAGTGATGAGAGAATCATTGATTGGCTGCCTCCTGCACAGCCCCTACTGGGGACGAGCCCGCAACCTGGGCATGTGCCCTTGACAGGAATCGAACCCAGGACCCTTCAGTCTGCAGGCCAACACTCTATCCACTCAGCCAAACTGGCTAGGGCAGCATTTTCTTTTTTCAGTTGTTCTTTTACTTGCAAAGAGAGAAACATTGACCTGTTCTACTTATTATGGACTCATCAGTTGTTTTTGTATGTGCTCTGACGAGATCGAACTCACAACCTTGGTGTATCCGGACGATGCTCTAACCAACTGTGCTAACCCCACCAGGGCCTCAGAGAGCATGTTCTTAGTTTAGTCACCAAATGGTAACATGTGGCTCTTTTGCATCGTCTCCTTGTAATAAAGCATTTCTAAGATGGAAAACATTTCATCCTGGCCCACCTCCTTCCCTTACCTGTTCTTTATACTGATCTGCATGTCGACGCTCATCTTCAACCTGCATGAAGATTTCTTTCAGTTTCTTCTCCGTTCGTCGGACCAGTTTGTTGGCTGCTGCTCGTTCCCTGTGAAGATGATCAACCATTAATTAGCCTTTGTAATTCTTGACATGATAGTTCATATTGAGGAAATAATTTTTAAAGTCCCTTTTCTCTGGAAGATGACAAATGTTGGGAGTGTCTTCTAGGGCCTCTCTGATGAGAATAAATTATGATAGTACGGCCCAGAAGTTTTTCCCTTCTGGTCACGAGGGGCCTTAATAACGTATTCTAACACTGACAGGTAGATAAAGTGTATTCCTCACATGCAGGCATTAATTGAGGGATCGCCTAAAGATCAAACATTACACACAAGCTACCTGCCATACGGAGTGCGGACTTTTTGAAGACAAAAACCTTGGTTGGTTATTCTAATCACCTAACTTCTTAGCCTGGAGACCAGAACAAAGACCCATTGTGATGCTCAGGCCTATGGCAGCTAGTGGGGGAGGGGACCACCCACACTCACCCTTTAGTTAGAAGGCAAATCACCATGTTTCTAGACAGGCCTACACTGTTCCTTAGGAAGGAGAGCGAGCTTACTGGATGAACCCCATTGACGGCAGCGTGCGGGAGCTCAGAGATGCACTATGTCCAGCAGTAAAGGCGCCTGGGAAATGTGGGCCTCTTGAACCTGTGACTCTTGGTGTATGTTTCTCCTATTAAAGCTCCCATGAGTCTGAATAAGGCTGTGTGTCAGTGCTTCTGAATCATGTCCGGTTTGAGTCCTGAATTTGACATTTTGACCTTTCCCCCAACAAACAGAAAAAGTCCATTTGTTCCTGGACAAATGTTATACAGAAATGGACCGTGATGGAGTTAGCTGGAAGGATTAAACTCTGGCACCTAGAAGATCCTGGGCACAGTCTGACCAGCTGAATCCTGGCAGAGCTGACAGGTGAGCCCAGCCTTCCTGGAGGCTCACACCACCTCTCTCTCTGATGACATGTGTCCTTGCCACCTCCCCTGTCACAGGGACTCCCTCTAGGGCAAGTGCCTGGCTGCAGGCTGGACCTGGCCCTGGCCCGCAGAGATGCAGTGAGTTTTGGTTTAGTCGCAGGGGTCCTCAAACTTTTTAAACGGGGCAGTTCACTGTCCCTCAGACCGTTGGAGGGCCGGACTATAGTTTAAAAAAAAACTGAACAAATTCCTATGCACATGGCACATATCTTATTTTGAAGTAAAAAAACAAAACGGGAACAAATACAGAATTTGTATTCGCATGTGGCCCATGGGCCATAGTTTGAGGACCCCTGGTTTAGTGCATCAGAAACCTCTTACTTGGCCTCCTGCTCAAGCTGCTCCTCCAGCTGCCCAATCTTGGCTTCCAGGGCCGAGATGGTGGCCTTAAACTTGGACTTGACAGCACCCTCCAGCTCCTGCAGCTTGGCCTTCAGCTCCTTGTTCTGCCGCTCCAGCTGCTGGCGCGCATTGTCGCTCTTCTGGGCGGCACTGCGCTCGGCCGCCAGCTCTGCATTCAGTGTGTCCACCTGGAGAGGAGAGACGGTTTAGTCACTCGTGCCAGACGGGCAGCACGGCCCCTCCCGGGGGATGGGCTGCCGCCTGAGCCACCTGGAGCGTGGTCTTGCGGAAGCGGTCGTTGAGCAGCTCCATGTTGCTCTGCTCCTCCTCCAGCTCCTCCTCGAGCTGTGCGATTCGTGCCTCCAGGCGCCGCTTCTCATCCAGCAAAGCAGACCTGTGGGCAAGGAGGCGGACAGCTCAGCCAGCCCCGGGCAGCACTGGCCGCTCAGAGGGTCCTCCTCCCACCTGGAGGCTACAAACAGCACCACTCGACTGACTTCTCTCTCCCCTGCACCCGGCCCGCACTGTCAAGTCCTGCTGATCCCACCTCCAAACACCACGCACTCCTGCCCTACGCCTGCCACCTCTCGGCACCCTCACCTCTCACTTGGACCATGGGAGCCTTCCAGTGGCCTCCCCACGACCCTTCCATCTGTTCTCCACAGCCAGCAGCTTTCAAAGGGCAAAAAGACCCTGGCGCTTCTACTTTAAACTCTACTGGTTGCCCAGTGCATTGAGATAAAACGCTAACTCCTCATGGCACGCTAGAAAGTGACTGTGATGAACCCGCAGATGGTAAATAGAGAAAGCAACTTCCTAATTGGAAAAAAATCTTTTAATGAAAACTCATTCAGGAAAAGGTAAGTCAAAGGAACCTACTTGCCAAACCTAATGAATTTAAGAGTGAAGATTGCATTGCGAGGCCGTACGGTCTGCGGAACCGGGTTCATTCTGAATGTACTTCCCCCTCACCTGTGGGCATGACTGGCACAGTGGGACCTGCCTGGAGCGGGCAGCTGCTGTAGCCGAGCCCAGCACCTTGTGCTCGTCTTTCCAGAGTTTGACCAAACCAACTGCTGACCCCTGATAGCCAGACCCCGCCACGGCCTTCTTGGTGCGGCAGGCCCAGGTGCCAAGAGAACCGGGGGGCCGCCCCTCATTTCCAGAGGCTACCCCCCCACCCCCCCCACTGCTGCCGGAGACTCACTTGCCAGAGGCGCTGTTCGCGATCTCATCCGCCAGCTCGTCTCTTTCTTGCTCAGCATGTCGGCGGGCTCGCTCGGACGAGGCAAGTTCCTAAAGGAAGTCAGATAGGATTTAAGCTCTGTTACTGTTTCGTCATATGTGAAATCTGATGAAGCCCGCAGGCTGCAGCCACCTTGCTCAGGCATCTGTGTGTGCCTGAAACCGCAATTAGATCTGAGGAATAACACTGGAAGGTTTGCGGAGGGAGTATTTGGGTGCAGGTCAGCCAGGTGCTGTGCTGTGCCACCATCCGGACACACAGGTGCCCACAGAGGGAAGGCCTGGTCTCTGTAAGGGCGTGGCTGCCCAGTGTCAGAGGCGGCTATGTTCCTGCCCTCCTGAGGAAGCTGGTGTTACTTAAACATGAACTGAGCGAAGCTTTATGCAAACCCAGGACTATGGCAATTCATGGTCGTGAAGTATCTGTTGCACATACAAGGAGTACGGTGTGGACGTAAAGCACACTAACCAGACAGACCAGAAAACAAGGTGCTGGTGCAGTACAGTGAGGAGCACAGCCCCCTGGGAAGGGTGGGGTATGACCTCAGCTCAAGGCAGGGCCTGGGTGGTGCGTAGGGCCTCTTCCTTGAGGAAATGGGAGCCCTGGCCGTCAGGCTCCTGGGCTCTGCAGGGCCTCAGAGAACTGGGCAGGGCAAGGGGACGCTGGTGCCTGCCGCCTCTGGAGGAAGAGCTGCCCGGTGGCAGCTTTCGCACTTTCCTTGGGGAGCGGATCTCCCCCAGGGAGGTGCCCGTGTGCATTTCTCACCCGCCTGGGTCAAGATCAAGATCATAGTCTCAGAATCTGAGATGCACAGCGCCCTTATTTTATGGAGGAAACCGAGGCCGTCGATGAAGGGCCTTGCCCAAAGCCTCAAGGTTGGCCAACAGCAGACACTCAGGGTCCTGCCCCTCCCTGCCCAGAGCCGCTTCCCACCAGCTGCCCCCCCCACATGGTGCTGTGTTTGGAGGAGCACATCTCAGGATGCCTGTGAGCAGGGCTGCATAAAGAACTCCTCTGTGCTGTGCACGGGCACCTGAGTCTAGTGAGAGCACAGGATGCAGGCCCCCCCCGAAAAGCCTGGCTCCAGCACACACAACCGGCACGTGGAGCAGGGCGCGAGTCCAGCTGTGACAGCAGCAGGTGGGATGCAGGGCAGGACCCAAAGGCCTCTGTCGAACACTGTGCAAGCGCAGCTCTGCCATCTGGCCTCTGCAGTCGAGTTTCCTGGGCCCGGCAAGGGCTCCTTCCCGACCACTGGCTGGCTGTGCGACAGACAGGGGCGGGGCCCCGGGGAGGAAGGGGAGGCCCCGAGGGCCTGTAACCTAATGAACAAAGGTGACGGGGGTAAGGAAAACAGAGAAACAGATGGGGGGGGGGGGCAGGCTAGCTTTCCAGTCAGTCCCCTCCACGAGGCAGTGAGCCCTTGTCTGAAGGTCTAAAGACCTGCAGCTTTGAAGACACAGAGCGCTGGCCTGCAGGGTGTGTGGACACTGAGGCCATGCCAGGCGCCCTCCAGGACACAGGCTCCCAGAGCCCATCACCTCTGGGGATGGCATCACTGGTCAACTACATGACGACGTACATAGATCCTGACATGCTGCTTCAGAGATGAATCCACTTTCTCTTTAAGCACACATGGCCCTAGCGCTGCTCGACTCTCAGTGTTCTCTAACCATAAAACCAGAAATCAACGAAGAAAAATAAATGCCATACATTTGGAAATTTAAACCGCACTTTTAAACTATTCATAGGATAGAGAAACCGTAGAAATTAGAAAACTTTGGAATTTAAATGACAACAAATAGGAAGGATACAGTGAAAACAGTACCCTGAGGGGAATTTATAGTGTCCTATGAACATATTAGACAAGAGGGAAGCTTGGAAATTATTGAGTGCCCAACTCAAGAAAAAATCCAAAGGAAATAAAGGTACGAGCAGAAATGAACAGAATAGAAACCAAGAAGGATTAGCCCGGAAGCTGGCTCTCAGGTAATCTCAGGATCTGCTCAGTGTTTACTTACGGGTTTTCCTTTCCTTCTACTTTTCTGACACCTCGGGAGTCAGTGCCCTTTCTTTCTTGCAAGCTCAACTCCGCATTTATTTGTTTTTGGTAACACTTGTTGGATTACAAGATGATTCACTTAGAAATTCAATGAAACATAACCTCACACATAGTGCTTCTGTATAAAACAAGGCAATCTTGTATCACTGAGGTCAGAGTTCAGCTACGTGGTCCTGATGCTTGCCAGCACTAAGTACACATCACTCCTGTTTCTTACATAGGAGACAAGACTTGAAAAGCTACTAGTCAGCTCCTCTGCCTTCAGCCAGGTAGAGGGATATACGAACAGTATCAAAGTCTGACCACTTTACTGAACTGAAGCAATAAGATGGTCCAGTCACACAGTAAAAATGGACAGAGAAATTACACACGGCTACAACGACATTAAGATAGTTATCTGATCTCAGAGAATTGCAAGGACAAATATTCATTGAAGAAATGGATGAATAAGCAAACAAACCTCCTGCAATTGAAGGATTTCCGCTTCTAGACTCTTTAATTTCTTTTCACTTTCTTTGGATTGAGCAAAAATCTCATCCCTGGAGGCACGAGCTTCTTCTAACTCACGCTGGTAATCCTTCATCTGAGCCTAAAGATAAATAGGAAGCAGGTTTGGGAAGTTTTCATTCTTTGTCTTTAAACAGGTTTTTTTTCCAGATTATAAAAGTAATATACATTCACTAAAAAATAAAAGTATACAGAAATGACAAAGATATCACAAGAAAACATTCAGACCAATAGCCCTTACGAGTATATATACAAAAATCTCCAACAAAATAATATCCATCAACATATAAAAAAACATACATTTAATTTATACACCACTATATCCCACCATCCAACTGAGATATATATGAGCAATGCAAGGTTGGCTTGATAACAAAAAAGAATTTATATAATATAATCATCTCAAAATTCAGAAGTAGTACTTGACAAAATCTAACACCCTTTTTCATTATAAAAACAGTAAGCTGAACAGAAAGAAATTTCCTCAATGTTGAGAAAGGCCATTCAGTTGTCCCAGAACTATTTGTTAAAAAGACTAGTCTTTCCCTCATTGAATTATTCTATCCCACAGAAGGACAAAGATGGAGAAGTCACACTTCCAAATTTCATAATTTACAAAGCTACAGCAATCAAGACTACAGTATTTGCATAAAGACAGACATATAGATCAAGGGAAGAGAATTAATTCAATGAGGGAAAAACGGACAGCTATTATGATAATATGATACTTAATGGTCAAAGACTGAACGCTTTCCACCTAAAAGCAGCAGCAAGACGGGGATATCTGACCTCGCCACTTCTGTTTGACATCGTAATGGAGGGTCTAGTCAAAGCATTAGGCCAAGAAAAAGATACTCAAGACATCCAGTTGGAAAGGAAGAAATAAAACTAGATCTTGTGTAAAATAAATCTTAAGGAATTCATTTAAAAAACCCACTGGAACAAATAAACAAGTCCAGGAAGGTTGTAGAATACAGATCAATACACAAAAGTCAATTTTATTTCTGTACACTAATTATAAACATTCGAAAAATTAAGAAAATGATTATACTTAAAATAGCATCAAAATGAATAAAATATTAGGCACCAATTTAGCTAAAGAAGTATAAGGCCAATACACCAAAAACTATACACCGTCATTGAAAAAAGGTAAAGAATAGGTAAATAAACGGAAAGATGGCCATGTTCATGGACTGGAAGACAATACTGTTGACGGTAATGCTTCCAAACTGATCTATCGAGTCGACACAGTATCAAAACCCGAGCTGGCCTTTTTTTTCTCTCTCTCTCTCACAGAAATTGACAAGCTGATCCTAAAATTCATATGGAATTGCAAAAAACCTGGAGAGCTAAACAATCTTGAAAAAGAGGGACAAAGTTGGAGAAGTTACAGTTTACAAAGTTACGGTAATCAAGACTATGTAGTATTTGCATAAGGACAGACACAGATCAGTGGAATAGAATTAATTCAATGAGGGAAAGAATAGTCTATTAAACAGATGGTTTGGGACAACTAGATATCCATATCCAAATGAATAAAGTTGAGTTTATATATAAAACCACATGATAACTCAAAATGGAGTTTAAGAGTAAGGTTTAAAACTCTTAGGAGAAAACATGACCTTGGTCAGGCGGTGGTTTCATAGATATATTATCCAGGGATGACTTTTCCTTCTAAATTCTCTAAGTATGTGTA
>NW_006289395.1:1243733-1247992 GCF_000327345.1 Myotis davidii
ACATCTACACCACGTGCAGGATTATAAACTAACCTGCCCTACCCAGTATCTTCCTTTGCTCATGTAAGCCCTGCTGTCACTGCGTACACATCTCCAGCGTTTAAACGGCGGTCAGTCCACTGACATTTAGGTGGTTTCCAGTTTTGCTATCAGGAACATTTCAGCTGTGACCTTGGTATATGAACATTCCTTCTCATCTGTATATTTTATTAGAACACATTTTCAAGATGTGGAATTACCAAGGTCAAAGGGAAGGTTTCCTAAAGCTTTTCGTCCAACAAATACCCCTCCAAGAAGTGCCTGCAATATAGGAGGGACCGTCCCCTCCTGCCCGCACCAGGTCACTGCAGAACCTACTTTGTCATGTGGCAGTGACACCAGCACGGCAGGGGAGCAGCACAAGTGATGACTGAACCGGACTGAAACGATGACCAACGCTCACGGCACCCGGGGGAGTCAACACCACCTTCCGCTCTGGAGGCTCCGGGGCCCCATTGGCGAAGCGCCAACAGAAGCTGTTCAGAGCCCGAAGAGCATTCCTACTGGCGGGTGCTCCACCCCTGACCCCACCGCGGCTCTGCCCAAGCTCGCTGAGTGCTGAGTGCGACGTGCCACCTTTGGGGCTGCTGCACCCCCACGGCCAAGGTGACGGCTCTTGGCGGTAAGATGTCAGGCTGGGCGTCGCACAGGCCTTCCTCCCGGGCAGGGTGACACCATCGAAGACCTCTGGCTGGCTGCACATACCTGAAGTTTACGAAGCTGCTTGATGACTTCATCCCTAGCCTTGTTTGCAGCCTCAATTTGAGATTCAAGGTCCTTCAAGTCTATTTCCATCTTCTTCTTTGAAGCAACAGCAAGCGCGCGCTGCTTCCGCTCGTCCTCCAGCTCGGCCTCGAGCTCCCGCACCTAAGAGAGCACCGTGTGCGGTCAGACCCCGGATCTTGGCACAAAGGACAGGCAGCCTGGCGCCACACAGGGCTCTGGTGACTGCACAGGGCCCCCGCCACCAAGCAGTTACTGTTATTAACAGGAAGCCACAGTAGTGGCATCTTGTTCACAGATCTTTACAAAACACCACCTGGCACACACCATTTCCACCGACTGCTACAGGCACCTACCAGGGCTGCATCCCTGATCCCAAGTTCATGTTCCAGGTGATGCAACAAAATGGAAAGACAGGACCATTTCTTGGGGGAGTTCCCTCCAGGGACAGACACTCAAGCAGCCCGTGGGGAGGCCCAGGTTCCAGGTGCTGAGGTCTCAGGCCAATACCACGGGGGTGAGCCTGTTGGACAGGATCCCCCAGCCCCCCAGGCCCACCAGGCAATGCACCCGCTGAGTTCAGAATTCCCCACCTACAGAGGCTGTAACAAGTGTTGTCTTAAGCCACTAAATCTGAGCTAATTTGTTATTAATAAGTGTCTAATGTAATAAAATTAGTGGAATGAAAATAACTTAAATATCTAAGAAGTGATACCATGAACTCCAAGGGAGTGTCACAATATTCACAACAATTTTTTAAAGTAAATTTTTAGAAATTTAACGTACATTTAAAAAAGAACATAAATCCTAAGTCCCTAACCACTATTTTAGTTAAAAAAATGTAAATATCTGTTTTTTCTCCTTTAGAGAGTGGTTTACTGAGGACACGTGATTGGTACGTAAGCAATAAGCTAAACCACCTGTCAATGCGTTTAGATTCTTTCCTCACCCGTAGCTTTAAGAGCCACAGAACATGAATTTACACCGTATTCCCCAGAGATTTCACTGAGGGCTTTTCTATCGATGATTGTGCCTTGTCAGCAGCACTGATACTGCCTGAGAACAGGAATTTACTTACATTAAATTGTAAAGAATAAACATGATGATTTGACTCGTTAACGTGCTCTAACGTGAGTGAGCGGGGCGTGAGAATGGCCGCCCGCCCGCACCCACCTGCTTAATCAGCAGCCGCTTTTTCTCTTCGTTCTGCTCGTCCCTGGTCTGCAAGTCCCTCTCGAACTGGGCCTTCATGGCCTGCATGTTGACCTCCAGGCGCAGCTTGGCGTCCTCCGTTGCCTGGAGCTCGTCCTCTAGCTCTTCCAGCTGGGTCCTCATTTCTTCCACCTGCTGCTCCAGGGCCCGCTTGGATTTTTCAAGTTCATGAACCTAAACCAGTGGTCGGCAAACTCATTAGTCAACAGAGCCAAATATCAACACTACGACGATTGAAATTTCTTTTGAGAGCTGAATTTTTTAAACTTAAACTATATAGGTAGGTACATTGTTATTAACTTCATTAGGGTCCTCCTAAGGCTTAGGAAGAGCCACACTCAAGGGGCCAAAGAGCCGCATGGGGCGCGCGAGCCGCAGTTTGCCGACCACGGACCTAAACCACGGGCGGCATCGAGAGCTGACCCCCAGCAGGGGCACAGCACGGCCAGTGCATCCTGCTTACAGGCCCCAGCGTGGTGGGCGGCACGCACCGGGCCAGCTTCCAGCCCCTGCGACCCCTCCCTTCCCCTCTGGGCTGCTGCCAGTCCCGTCCCGTCTGCCATGTGAGGGGCAGCACTGACGCCTCTGCTCACACGTGCTCGGTAACCAGCACTTGATTCTCTGACGACCTGGACGCTGAGGTCTTTAAAGCCGAAGAACAATGCAGAGCGCGCGGGCCAGAGCCACCTGCCCGCTGCCTGCCTCCCGCGCCTGGACGCGGCCCTACAGCTCTCCCGCCCGGGAAGGTCATTGGTACGAAAACGCACACGTGGGACTTCTGAATCTGAGGGGCGTGAGGCCTGAGGCAGGGCACTGACAGAGGCCGCCCTCCTCTGACGGGATTTCCCCTCAGACCAGCAAGCGCAGGTGCTGCTGCCCGCTGTGGGGTCCGTGTTGTGCTGCTCTCGGGGACAGCTGAGGAGACTACACCTCGGGGCCTCGTCTCAGCAGCATCTGGCCCGTCGCAGGCTCAAAAGAAATGTTTTGGGAATAAATGTGTGACCGTCAGTTATTCTAGGACAGCAGTTCTCAGCCTGTGGGCGCGACCCCTTTGGCGGGCGAACGACCCTTTCACAGGGTCATTCCTGCATATCAGATATTTACATTACGATTCATAACAGTAGCAACATGACAGTTATGAAGTAGCAACGAAAATAATGTTATGGTTGGGTCACAACATGAGGAACTGTATTTAAAGCGCCAGAAGGCTGAGAACCACTGGTCTAGAGAAAGCGAATGTGGAGCTCTCTCCACGCCTCACTGACCACAGCCTTCCTACCCCAGGTGCCTCTCCTGGTCCCCGGGCTGGTCCCCGGGCACGAGGCTGCAGGAGACGCGGGAGAGAGGTGGGCAGTCTCCCTCCGTTCCGCTGTGGCCGGGAGCCCATCTCCCATGGAAAGGAGACTGCAGAGGACGGTGCTTTGCGAAGCACCTGCAGTCGCTTCCCTCAACCGGGCAGTGTGAGGTGCGTTTGACAGGTGAGGAAGCTTGGGCTGAGAGGTTCTGGCTTCTGCTGGGCAGACGGACGCTGGCGGGAAAGCCTTGTCCTGAACCTGTTTCTGAGTCCTGGGCCTGCTGACTGTCCTCACACTGTACCCTGGGGGACTAGGGGGGGTTGAGCAGGGGGATAGGATCCAGCGCGGCTCCTGTGGGCGAGGTGGTGGGGGGAGAAACAGTTCCCCGAGACTCCCAGACTGTGCGCACGTCCCTGGTGCACCTGAAGTCTTCAGGGAAGACACGGGGCTCCCTGGGAAGGCCCACCTCGCTTCCCTCCAGGCCCCACTCCGGGCGGAGAGGTCCCGCCTGCCTCCCTCCGAGCGGCCCTCCTGCTTGGCAACCACCTGCTCACTCAGGAACCGCGAGCCCCTCCAGTGAAAGGGCCGCCAGAAGCAGGTCAGGGCGGGAGGGCCCGTGAAAGGGACAAGAATCAACAAGTCTCCACCACCCGCAGGCGCTGCTACAGGAACGCCACACCAGGAGCAGGCGGCAGGAAACCTGGCCGTTTGTTCCAGAAGACTCCAGCCTCGTGCTTAGCCATGGGCTCGGCCCTCCCAGGTCCCCCCGGCCCTCCCAGGAGCTGCCTGCTCCCCCTGTGACGGGACCAGCCCAGGGACGCTCACATTCTTGCCCACGTCGTCCTTGGAGCTCATCAGGTCTTCCATGTCTGCCCGGAGCTGCTTGTTCTGCCTCTCGAACTCCTCCTTGGCCTCCAGGGCCTCCTCCAGGGCGCGGGCCAGGGACAGGGCTTTGGTTTCTTTCTCTCTGGCCTCCGCTTCAGCGCGGTC
>NW_006289395.1:1248018-1250000 GCF_000327345.1 Myotis davidii
GCAGAGATGTTCTTCTCTTCTGCCAGCAGCTACACGGAATGGCACCGGGAAAGGTTACAAACAAGGTCAAAAGCAGCGTGGACGCGCCCACCATGTCTGACCCATTGCTGAGAACACGGCTGCGAGATTATGGGCGTCCCTTTCCTGTGCCGCTTCTTCCTATTTTTCTGTACGTGTATATTGCTTCCCAATAGGAAAACACTATTTTAAACTAAAATAGGACGAGAGCGCTGCCCGGAGGAAAGGCCGGTGGCACTGGCCCTGGAGCCAGGCAGACAGGGACGCAGAGCAAGACCCACCTGGTCGAACTTCTTCTGCTTCTTCTCCAGGTTGGAGACGATCTGGCGCTGGTGGTCCAGGTCCACCATCAGGTCGTCCAGCTCCTGCTGCAGGCGGTTCTTGGTCTTCTCCAGCTTGTCGTAGGCCAGCGCCTTCTCCTCCAGGCGCTGGCTCAGCGCCTCCCCGTCTTTCAGAAGCTTCTTTTTGGCTTCTTCCAAACCTTCAATTGTTCCCAAGTCATCATCTACCTTCTTCTTTGTATCAGTCAACTAGGTTTTACGTCAAGAAAAAAAGATCAATAGTGAAGAAGTCAACTGATTTTCACATTTGAGGAAGAAAGAAAAAACGTGTTTTCAGTATTTTGTGGGAAGAAATAACAAATCAATGCTATTTGATTTTGAGCAAGTTAATCTCAGACGGTAACTTAATTTCTTAGCTAATAATCTACAAAGTGATGATGGGATTAAAACCTTACATAGGTGACACAGTCCTGTGTCTTTATTTTATTTAAAAATATTTTTTTATTGCTTTTCAGAGGGAGGAAGTGGGGGGGAGAGAGAAACACCGATATGGTAGCAAAACATCCACTGGCTGCTTCCTACACGGCCCCCACTGGGAATCGTGCCCCGACCAGGAATCGAACCAGCAACCCCTTGGTGCGCGGACGCCGCCCATTCATCTGAGTCACATTGGCCAGGGCCTGTGTCTTTAATTTCAATGCTTCCAATATCAGAGCCAGCAGAGCATCGGCATTTGGTGGGTCAAAGAAAAACCACTTAATGGGCTTTATTTAGTGCAACCTAATTAACGGTCCCACGTGAGCTGAAGCAACCCAGCACAGCGGGGACACGAGCTGCTAACACGCACTCCAGGCCACCACCGCCTCCTGAGGACACACCTGGGACTGCAGGGCCAGCACTTGCTTCTCCAGGTTCTTCCTGGCCTCCTCCTCCTCCTCCTGCTGCTCCTGCAGGCTGTTCTTCTCCTCCTCCAGCTGCCGGATCCGGCTGCTCAGGTTCAGCTTCTGGCGTGTTTCTTCCTGAAGAAGCTCCTGTTTATTTTATAAAAGGTCGATACTTCAGTTACCTTCATCACCTCACAAAGGCCTCATTAAAAATGCATGTCATACAGCACAGAGAGCCTCAGTGTATGTGAGATACCCAGTGATATTAGCAAACAGAAAAGATCTAAAAACACATTATAAAAGCTCTTAACACAAATACTGCTTCAAACTCATTCAGGAGTAATGGCAGCATCCTCTGTCCACCCAGCGCCCAGGCAGGAACCTGCATGTGGCCGAGACGCCTCCCCTTCCGGCACCTCCTCACTTCCAGACCCCCTTCCTGCCCCGCCCCGCCCCGCCCAGCCCAGCCCGGCACTGGCATTTCTCAGGAGGATGACTACCTCCAGGACTGGGCGACCCTCCCATTGCTTCTCCTTTACACTTTCTGCCCGAGTCATTTTTCTAAAACGTAAGGGCAAACAGGTCTTTCCCACTTAATGCCGTCAGAGGCACAGGCAGCTTTCTGTGAGCGGCCCTCTGTCCCTCACCAGCCAGGAGGGGCCTCGGCACAGTGTAGGCCAGTGATGGCGAACCTATGACACGCGTGTCAGAGGTGACAAACTCATTTTTTTGGTTGATTTTTCTTTGTTAAATGGCATTTAAATATATAAAATAAATATCAAAAATATAAATCTTTGTT
>NW_006289395.1:1250084-1257434 GCF_000327345.1 Myotis davidii
CCTAAGCACAGTGACCCTGTCCCACTACCTCCGATGCCACTCCCGTGTGTCTAGATCTTTAACCTGAATCCCCAGCACCCAGCCCAGAACCTAGCAAATACGCTCCATAGAAAGTTTGAAAATTTAACAAAAATACGATGTAAAACTCCAAGAAAGTTGCTACATTATGTTCATAGTATCGTGGTCATTAACCTAACTGCCACCCTAACCAGTAATTAACACAAGTCTTATGAAAGTATGATAAGCAAGCTTCAACCCACCCTTTTACAAAATGGACTCTTTCTCCTAGGTCAGCGTATTGACATTTCAACTAGAACAGACCCCCTTATTGAAATGGCCAGCGACACCCGTGTGTGCACCAGGACGCTGCGGGCGAGCCATGCCCCAGGCAGCGCCCCTGCCCAGCCCACGTGCCTGTGCGACAGACCCTGGGCTCCGCACGGAGCCTGAGCTTCGGGGCTCCCGAATGTCATGGTTGCCACAGTGCAAGTGGCTCCAGACAGAAGTTACCAGAAACCTGAAGGCAATTCACATATCGATTCCGGAAATGGTCGCGTTATTAAAGGCCCCTCACTCCCCCCCGAATACCTGTGTGTCCTGCAGTTGAGACTCAAGACTAGCTGCATCCTTAGAAAATTTAATGCCCTTCTTCTCCGCTTCTTCCAGGAGAGAGGAGACGTTATCCAGTTCATTCTGCGAGGAGGAGCAAAGTTACATGCAACCCGTCAGTGAGCAGATAAACGGCCCAAAACCACCTCTCCCGTGGGCATAAAGCAGCGTTGGGGGAGGACCCCAACTCGGTTAAGGAGCCTTCTCACCGAGAGCCTGTCACCTCCCAACAGTGCCCACGTGGGCAGGCACTGTCCCAGCCGCCAGACAAGGACGTCGTCTCTCCCCACGGAGGACAGGGAGCTTGGAACTGCAGGGCGCACACATGGGGGCTCCCAGCCGCTCCTGCCTGGTCTACAGTGAATAGGCAGTTAGAAGCCGCCCAGGGCTGCCCGCCTGTGAGGGGCCTGAGGGCGGCAGGCGGCTACTCCATCCTCTTTCACACCGAGAGGCAGTGACCATGTGCGGGGGCGGGGGGCAGTATAATTACTATTCTTACAGAACTTGGAAGTTTTATCATAGAGATTCAGAGTTTAGATGCTAGTAGTTCTCTTTAAGCTTTAAAACATCTGGGACTCACTCCGTGAATCCAGTCAATAAGGTTGTGATGACTGCACGGGGACAGATGGCTACCAGACTCAGTGCGGTGATGACATCCTAAGGTATTGCATGTTGAAACAAATATAATATTGTATGGAACCATACCTTAATACATTTAGAACACTGGTATTAATTGGTATTATATATTTATAATGAATACTTAGTTACCTTTTATGGTCAAATTTTATGAATAATGTGGTCAAAAAATTTTTTCATCAATTAATGCTAGCTCTAAAATACCCCTCCCCCCATTATAGGTCCCCACGGTGTAAGACCTTCCACAGGTCTGGGGACGGGGGTGTAAGAAAGGAAGAGGGATCTGGAGGGGACAGTAGGGCCCCTCTGTTCTAGCTAGTCCTCCAGACAGATTAGCAGAGGGACAGGTTAAACAAGTTCCTAAGCGAATGACATTTCCATTTTTGCTCATCTTAGCACGCCCTTCAGAGAGCCACACGCCATCAGTCGTGGCAACAGCGCGGAGAAGGGCTCCGGTCCCAGCACACCGCCCGCCCGTGACCTGCGAGGGGAGCCACCGAGGCAGGCAGGCAGCCCGGCCTCCGAGCCTCACATTCATTGCTCATGGACTGGCCCGGCCCAGGGTGATGAGCGATGACCGAGAGCACGGACAGGAGCCGGATGCATGCCTGGCGCAGCACTGGGCCGGGAGCGCCCCTCGCCTCCCCACCACACGCGGTTCTGACGTCTCGGAGGAAAGCGTGGGCCTGTGAGCACCTGAGCATCACACCCGACCCGCTACAGAGAGGCGCTCGCGAGGCGGCCCTTGGCTGGCGTCAGGGAGCTTAGACTTTGGGAGGCTCCTACGTTCCCCCCGTGACAGACCGCTGGCTGTGCCTCAACCAGGAGCAGGAGCACGCGGCTCCTGGGAGTCTCCCCAGTGATGAGACGTGAGGCGGGCGGGCCTCCCACTTCACATTGGTGTGAACACTGGTCTATGCGAAACCTGCTTCCCTCTGGATCTGGCATTTTGGTCTGTGCCAGGCAGAGGGCGCCCGTGCCCGGCCCCCAGTCACCACCGGGCACTGTCTCTGGGCTCCCCTGCAGCTGCGGGGCCAGCGCTGCTCTCTGAGGGCCTCGCAGGGTCCCGTCCCTTTCCTTCCTGTGCCCTTTCACCGGGTCAGTCACCGCCGGGCCCGGGTCTCCACGCCACACGCTCTGTTTGCAGTGCAGCACACGTAATTACATCTTTCGCACCAACAGACACTCCTACTGAATTGTTTTCATTGTTTGCACATCAAGTGTGCAAACAATGAAAACAATTATACTTCCAGCTATATTCTTCTATGCACACTTCTGCAGTGGGCAGTCTGACTGGAATCTGCGTGCACATCCTTAATGGTTTCTCTGGGACAGACCTCTAGCCGTGAAGTCACTGGGCAGGGATATCATATTCTCAAGGCTCGTGGCACCAAAACTGCCACTGTCCTCCAGAGAAGGCTGCGTTAACTTACACTTAACCACCGTGTAAAAAATGCCAGTTTCCCAAGCCTTTCTCAAGACTAGGTACAATTTTTTTTGCCCATTGTTCCTGCTCTCTTATTGACTAGACCAGCCATGGGCAAACTACAGCCCGCGGGCCGGATCCAGCCCGTTTGAAATGAATAAAACTAAAAAAAAAAAGACCGTACCCTTTTATGTAATGATGTTTACTTTGAATTTATATTAGTTCACACAAACACTCCATCCATGCTTTTGTTCCGGCCCTCCGGTCCAGTTTAAGAGCCCATTGTGGCCCTCGAGTCAAAAAGTTTGCCCACGGCTGGACTAGACTGATGGAGAAGTTGAAGTTGTTCTTGAACCCAGTGAGAGAACTATGTCTGTGATTCACTGTGAACTCACTAGGCTCAGCCAATTCATGCTGCCTCACTCCTCAGTACAGTTCAACTTTAACTCACCCACAGAAGTGCACCTGAGGGACCTACGCTGGGACTTCAGGTGCGACGTGACGCCAGGCACTGAGCAGCACATCGGCTCGGTCCCTCAGGGCCGCGGGGTGCAGGGGGAGCTGTGTGCCACGCTGGGGCCTGTGGGGCCTGTGCGGTGGTCGCCGGGGCTCACCTGCAGTTTGTTCGCTTTCTCGGCCAGTTCCACGCGGAGCCGGTCTCCCTCGGAGACCTTGGCGTGGAGCTCCTGGACCTGGGCATCCAGTTTCTTCCTCTTGTGCTCAGACTCAGCCTTGACCTGCTGCAGCACTTTCACCTCACACGCCAGCTCCTTGTTGTCTGTCTCCAGGCCCTGCTTGTTCTTCTCCAGATTTGCTTTGAACTAGGAGGGGGGAGGGAAAAACACTATCTCATTACACGCCATGAGAGGCACCGCTTGCTGTTTGTCGGATTGTGCCTGACACAGTGAGCCCGAGTCAACACTGAATGAATGACTGAAACATCTGCTGTGCTGTGTGGAGAGTGCTGTAGAAGGAATACACGTGTGCACACTGCTTGGGGTAGTGGGTGCCGATATTTAGGGGCTCACTGCACTGTGTAATTGATCCTTGTCAGTGCAGGCTGGGGGGCAACACCCTGAGCACATCCTGTCCAAAGAGTAACGATTCATTCATGTCCTCCTTGTCTGAAGCGAGCTCTGAGTCTCAGGTGGTTATGACAAACGAGTGAGCAGTGTGTGTTGGTGCAAGGTGGCCACAGTAGGCTGGTGTCTCGTGGACGACATGGGACAGGCTTTCAAAGCCATCTAGTTGGGGTGACATGGGGCTCTCTGACCTTCCTGCCTGGCCTCCATCTGCCTTTCCACTTACTAGCTGTGTGATCCTGGCTTAACTTTCTAACGAGACTGGGCCTCAGTTTCCTCGTCTTTGAGTGAAAATGACAGAGACTAACCTATAGGTTAGTAATGAAGGTTAAGAAGGCAGTGCACGTGACTGACGCACACTGTGACAGCACTTAGCAGCGACGGACACATACTGCTGGGAATGTCAGTATCTGCTACTGTTGTCACTGTATAAACTGGAAGGCGGTATGTGGGCGGGAGGAGAGAGCGTGGAGGAAAGGATAACTGGGAAACGCTGCCCAGGGAGGCTGAGTCAGTGGGTAAATGAAATTAGTTTCATCAGGAGGGAAAGCCTGTGTTAGAGACACACAAGAGGGAGCAATGTATACAGCGGCTTGAGGTCAGAGTCAGGGGGGCCAAGGGAGAGACGTGCACAAGGAACACGTGAAATATGGGGGTGGGGGTGGGACAGATGGACACGATGATGCGCTGGCAGCACATGAGTGGGAGGAAGACCTCAAACTGCTCAGCTGCTTGAGCTGAGACGTCGGAGAAGGATGGTGAGTGAGAGGCGGCCCTGGGAGGAAATGTGCTTCCAGATGGTGGCTGGACCCACCGCTCTTGGAAGAAAGCAGGTCCCGTCAGAAAGCAGCCGCCACAGCGCGCGCAGAGGCGGGGAGTGGACACTGCAGGGGAGGGTGGGCGGAGGGGGTCTGGCCGCCCGGCTCTCCGGGGCAGGGCTCCCTCACCCGCTTGGCCTGCTCCAGCTGCTCCGACAGCTCCTCCAGGGCCGACGCGTGTCTCTGCCGCATGTCCTGGATCTGAGCTTCATGGTTCTTAGTTTCTTCCTCAAGAGCCTTCTTCAGCTCTGCCACTTCTTGTTCACGTTTTGTACTGGAGAAATGTGTTTTAGAGAAAGCAGCTCAGAATTAGTTGTCTAATTAAATTAAAAATTAATTTGTTATGTCCTGGGTGGCTCAGTGGTTGAGCACCAACCCATGAACCAGAGGCACATGCCCAGGTTGTGGGCTTGATGCCCAGTAAGGTGTGCAGGAGGCAATCAATCGATGACTCTCTCTCATCATTGATGTTTCTCTCTCCCTCTCCCTTCCTCTCTGAAATCAATACAAACATATTTTAAAAAAATCAAGAAAACATTAAAAAGAAGTGATGCTTTAAATAAATGCTACATCCATTACTTTGATTATTATTTGTGGCGCTATTTTCCAATAGGCTGGTGCACCCCTAACTGTGGTGCAGGGAACCTTCCGGAAGCAGCATGCTCCCCTCCACAGCTGACTGCGCTGGAGACCCAGTGGACATCCCTGAGGGCTCCACGGTGCTCCGGCAGCCCTGCTGCATGTCAGGGCAGGAGCGGCTGACACGGGCGCCAGGCTGCCTGCTGCAGCGCCAGCCACACTTCAGTGAGGCTGGAAAGGTGAGTCCAAGAGGCTTTCGGAAGCTCAGGGGGTTGGAGGTCAAACCAGTCCGGACGCTGCACCTGAGAGAAGCAGGAGCCTCTCTGACAGCGTGGGAACTGCAGTCACTAATCCTCCCGTCTGCCTGGCACGGCCACGCGGAGGCGGGACAGGAGGCAGGACGCAGGCGCAGGCCGCACGCCAGGCTCAGGTCGCAGACCACAGACCTGGGAAGCCCGGGAGGCCCGGAGGCTTTATCCAACCTGCAGCCACCGTATGGAGGTCACATTAGTATCAAATGCTTTTACTTGGCTTTCTGACTTTTTTATAATTTGTTATCACATTTGGGTAACTTGAAAAACCAATGTTATTTCACCAACTAGAAAAGCCTTCACCCCAAGTCACTCTCTTTTTGTTTTGTTAACCCTCACCTGACGATATTTTTCCATTGACTTTTTAGAGAGAGTGGAAGGGAGGGGGAGAGACAGAGAGAGAAACATTGCTGTGAGAGAGAGACGCCGACTGGTGACCTCCCACACATGCCCTGACCAGGGACCAGGAATCGAGCCTGCAATCTAGGTACATGCCCTTGACCAGAACTGAATCCAGGACCCTTCAGTCCACGGGCCGATGCTATGTCCACTGAGCCGACTAGGGCCCAAGTCACTCTTTAACTGGGTGGATCTGAGCACCGTCTCTAAGAATATAGCTTGTCAACGACTGAAACCACTACGCTAAGTGCCATGTTAATACCAAGAATTTAACTCACAATCATCCTGAAGCACAGCTCTGGCAACCTCGCTCTATATTAAAACCATTTCACTCTCCACACTAAACCAGGAGCAGTTAGAATGCTGGCTCCGTGTGGACACACTGTCCTTTCGTTACTGGTGGAGTGGTGGGATCTAGAGGGCGGAGGTCAGCTGTGCCAAGAGAGAAGGGGCCCCGGCAGCTGCCAGCTCTGGGGTGGCAGGTAGCCAGACAAAAGGAATCCGCGAAGACTCCTTGTGGTCCAGCCTCGCTCAGCCCCGGTGCCTGGCAGTGAATATGCATCCGTCTGGCCTGTCCCGTCCCCCCGCCCCCCCGCCACCCGCCAATCTTCATCCTAAGTCCTAAAGAGCTAAAATGCCAATGAAGATGGAGCCCAGTGAGGGTCCTGACTTGCTGAGCCCGTTCCCTTTATGCCAATCATGTGATACACAGCTGGAGAGGCAGGGCGTGGGGTCCTTAGCCAGAGCGGAGGACACACGAACACTAGCACATCTGAGCTGCAGGCACGGTAATTCCTCACACAGCAGAATCTATATTTGAGGACAGCCATGGCTTTAATTAACACGCATGCATCAATTGTACTGTCTTAAAAATATGTATTTTCTAAGAGTTGAATGGAAGAAATGATCAGAACGCCTTTTTCTATTGTGCTCAAAAGGCTAGCTGAGAAGAAATATTTCAACAAAGTCTAGTTCTGTGGTTTCCAATTTAAAAGAAGCAGACATTTTAGAGAAGGCCGGGACTCAGAACTCCTACAAGCAGGGCTACTCGCTGAGGTGGGCAGGGAGCCTCCAGCCTCATATGGGCTCCAACCGAGACAGGGCCCTCTTTGGGGACACAGCCTCCGTTTGCTGCCGTCTTAGGGATCCATGGCAGGTCCCTGGTGTGTTCTAGGCTCACCACTGCTTCTCTGCCCTGGAACCCTCTCCTGTCGCCTGCAACCCGACCAGGAAGCCTGCTCTGCAGACACGGGGACGTGGTTCTCTCCGGGTCCCAGCACCCAGGTGAGCACGTTGCAGGCTCCGTCCTCCAGGGAAGGGCACCACTGGCTCCCCGCAGCACACCTCGTCCCCAGGTCCTCAGGTCCTCCCACCTCTCTGACCGCCCGGCTTCACCAACGATTCCTTGTCCTTGTTTTGCCCATAGCCGCCTTCTTAGCACGATGGGCTACTGCACCCTGGAACAGCTGGCAGGCGTGTGTGCGTGTGTG
>NW_006289395.1:1257696-1261075 GCF_000327345.1 Myotis davidii
TGTGTGTGTGCGCGCGCGCATGTACACTGCAAGCAGCCAGCCAAACCTGCCAGCCACAGTGAGCTGGGGCTCCCTGAGCTGGGCCCCTGCACCTGGCCGCTTGAGTCTTGAGGGGGAAGCAGATGGTCAGGAAGAGGCCAAGACAGCCATCTGGGAGACGACACCTCGGCTTTGAGGAGAATTCTCTCTCTCGCCAGCAGGAGCCACAGGCTGCCTCTGCTCACAGCTCGTGGCTATCGCTCTCTGCGACTCTGTGGCTGACACGCGGAGGCCGCGTGCAACGTCTCCAGCTGTGCTCCCTCGCCTGTGCTTGTCACTTTCTTCTGTCCGCACCTGGCAGCTGGCTCATCTGTGACAGCCCCTGCCCCTGCCCCTGCCTCTGCCTCTGCCCCGAGTGCCTGTCCTCACCTTCCTCTCCTTGTCCTGAACACGTACCTCCCTCCCATCTATTCGCTCACCAGTGGTGCTGCCAACAGATGCGTGCCACCCCGTACCTCCTCCTCTGGGTCTGTCCCAGCTAGTCCTCCGGTCCCCTCTCTCACGTGGTCTAAGCCAGTCTCCTTCCAGCCTCGGTGGGTGTGTCTGTCAGTCTTTCCCTTAGATACCCAGCACTGACAGGCTTTCTGATCACGGCTCCCTAGGCACCTCAGTCTGTCGGTCCATCCACCTACCCGCGTAGGCTGGCTTGCTTCTAACCACTGTTACTTTGTTACTGTTCTACCCGCCGTTATTTCCAGGACGGAGAGGGGACACTTACAATACAGCCTAAAGAACGCACACCATCTCCTGGAGAGGCCAGAGAACCCGCCATGTCCGCCCGCTCTCGTGCGGAGCCCTGCGGGCGCCGGCCCCCACTCACCGAAGCTCCTGCTGGGCGGCGGTGGTGTCCAGCGTGTCCTCCAGCTCGGTTTTCAGAGCCTCCAGCTCCTCACTCAGGTCCCTTTTCTGCTTCTCTGCCTTGTTCCGAGAAGCCTTCTCGGATTCAAAGTCCTCCTGAAGCTCGGCAATCTGGGCTTGCAGCTCTCGCACCACCTTCAGGGCGTTGTTCTTGTGGAGCGTCTCATCGTCGCCCCTGTGAGAACAGCCAGGCCCGGGCCCACTCAGCCGGGGCGCGGGAGGGCTGCTCCCCGCGGAACCGCCCCTGCACCTCTCCGCAGGGAGACCTGGTTACCCAGCTCTGCCGTGGCACGAGGCTGGTGCGGCACAGGGCCTGCCCGGCAGGCACGGAGGCACACGGGCAATGACCTGCAGGCTCGAAAGCTAGTTGGCAAAGCCAGAATCAGAATCGAGCCCAGCCCCGTTTGCAAAGGGCTAACTATCTCCATTAAGAGAGAAGACAATCACTTTAATGATTAGAACCTAAAAAAATTCCCTATAAAATAAAATGTTATCATTAGAACACTGCTCAGGGTAGCAGTCTAGCCTACCAAACTGGTGCCGTCCTACAGTGAACCGGCAAATTCAAAGATGTCCTTAGAACACACAGCAGAGGAGACAGCTGCCGCCAGGCCTCCCACCTACGCTCTCTCCCATCCGCATCTTCTTGCTGGTGTGTGGCTGGATGGTGGTAGACACCCGACTGGGCACAGTTGGGATGTTTGTGATGAGGGGAAGCTGACAGCCATGACAGTGAGTGGTGAGAACTTTAATTTTAGAATCTAGCTCTCACCTCTGTAAATGAAAAGGCAGAAATTTGGCCAAAGGAAGAGTAACAGTGGTAGAGGACAGAAAAATGTCTGTTATAGATTTTGATTATAATAAATTATAAACTCTAAGTCCTATGACCATGTAGCCAAATAGTTATTCTTTATAAAGAAATGAAAGTATTAGATATAAATACATCCACTACATCTGGTTTCTAATGGCCTAGAACTGAATAGCAAATCATGCTTCAAGTGTATGGGGTGAGTATCCTTTCTGAAGGTATTTCTCTAAACTTCTCGAACATACCGACGTGGACACAAACCAAACGTTTGCTGTGACACAGCCATTTTTTCTGCTGTGAATTTCCAAGGATTTCCTGAGGAGACTAGTGCGTTTCAGTGCGAATTCTGAGAACGGCTTATGTTTTCTTGCTGCCCTGACAAATGACGTGCTCCTGGGTTTTGAGGTTCGGATGCCACACCCAACAACTCGGAAATGACGTGTTCCCTCCCAGGGTTTGGGTCTGCACCCAGACATGGACAGAAAGCCCACACGACACACTCCCACGGGCTCTGGGGGGCGGACCTGGCCAGCGCGCCCTGCAGCTCCTCCTCCTTCTTGGCCAGCTGCACCTTGAGCTCGTCGATCTGGGCCTGCAGCTCAGCGATCTGGTCCTGCAGGTCAGTCGTCTCGCCGTCCAGTTTCCTCTTGGCCTTTTCCAGCTCCTGACGGGTTTTCTCTTCCTTCTTTAAGCGTTCTTTAAGGCAAGACACAGACCTTCAACACACTGAGGCACACGCCCTATGAAAAACTCCAAATGCAAACTAATTGAAGTCAAAAAGAAGCTATTTTATTTAAAAGCATGTCCTTGCCTTGATAACACTGACAACACTGTACCAATGAGTCATTCAAAACCCAACTGAAGGCAGATCACTGGTGGGAGGAGGATATTTTAAGGAAGAAGCTGGGTGGGTCCTAAGGACGTCCTGTCATGGGAAGTGGGCACGCTATTAGAGCGAAGCGATCAGAAAGCTTCTCATGGTGCGCCCACCGCTGTGCCGGGTTTGCAGAGGGCCCGGCTGAGTTGGCAGTGTGGGCAACAGCCTGTCACCCACCCCTTTCATGGGGAATCCCTGGTTGAACCAAGACAGCCGTTCCCATGCGTGAGGGAGAGAGGGCAGAGGGCTCTGCAGCTTTCTGCCCTCCCCTCTTGGACTTGGCAATGGTCCCTTAATCAATGGCAGCGATCTGTTCCACTCGGATGCCTCCTCACAACAACGGAACCTGTACGCCTCTGTGCTCTGCAGTGGGAACCCAGTGCTGGGAGATGAGACCGAGCATTGCAGGCCCATCACACAGGGAGCAGCACCTCTGCTGTGGGTGCCCTTCCCCAGGAGGGACCACACACTGGGAAAACGGCCTCTGACAATAACTTCCTACGGCAGCCCTTTTGTCTATGCCAGGGGTGGGGAACGTCTGGCCCGCGGGCGAGGAAAGGCCCACAAATCATGTGCTCTGGCCCTGCCGAGGCAGTAGGGGTGAGTTAGTTAAGTGAATGACCGAATATAGCAGGGTAATGTTTAAGTGGATAATTTTGTATGGCCCGTGAATGATGCTATAAATATCCACATGGCCCTTGGCAGGAAATGGTTCCCCAACCTCTGATCTATACTTAAAAAAAAAAAAAAGACCGCAAAGCCCTAAATATTAAAAAAAAACAAAAAAACTCCTTTCT
>NW_006289395.1:1261140-1264082 GCF_000327345.1 Myotis davidii
GCCCTGTAGGCCACAGCCCTCACGATGCTGGGCGTTAAGCGTCGGCTCTTCTCCTCGTGGGGAGACCGCCCGCAGCTGCTTGCTGAAGGGAAGGTTTCCTATGCTCTTCCCAACATCCACCCTTCTCTCTCTCTCTCTCTCTGAAGAAAGCCAGGACTGATTTTGCAAAGCCCCCCAGGATTCCTGACTGTCTTTGCCACTGGCGTGGGCACTGTCACCCCCGGCCGCTCTGTCCCTGCAGGAAGCGGTCCCGCTGTGAAGCGGAGCCCAGGCGCACTTTCTGGATCAGACCCACAAAGCCCAAGGGCCTCAACAGCTCAAACATGACTTCGATCCCAAGTATGGCCAAAAAGGGCACCGTGTTTCACCACGGGACCTAATATTAAAAAGTGAATTAAAAAGAATAATTTATTGCTATTCTATCACAAATTGTGGTGACTAGATCTGTTTTAATAAACACAAACCGAAGGCTCATTATTAGTAGCCACCATGCATCCTCTGTTATCATGTTCTGATTAAAGTAAAATCTAAACATTCCTATGTCCCGGTCCTACATTTTTCTAGCCCAAACACTGACCTTCTAAATCCGAGATCATCACTTCTTGCTTATTCCTGATTTTGGCCAAGTTTTTTGCCTTTTCTTCCTCTTCAGCCAGCTGCGAGGAGCACTCACCAATGCGATCCTCCATGAGTTTCTTTTCCTGAACAGAAAAAGCCGCCTCAGAAAAGGCTTTCAAAGTAACCACTCGGGTTTGTACAACTTAGAACACACCCGGCCCTGCCGCCCAACAGGTAACGTCCTCCAAAGGGGCGGAAGGCTCATCATCCTGGTGCTGACCCCTCAGGGGTGGCCAGCCGCCGGCCTGCAGATTCCTACAACCAGAGCTGACAAGTGAATGCTGGGCCCCACGGGACAAGCCATCGATGAATGATCGACTTGCACCAAGGGCACAAGTGAAACGTCTAAAGGATTATAAGGATGCTGAGTGGATTTAAAGCATTACATTGTGACTGTGTCTTTAGAAACCTATACAGGTAGAGGCTGAGGGAGAAGATGAACGAATCTGAAATCTTCGTAGAATTTTTTGGTTAAAGCCCCTTTCATGACCACAGAAATATTCCCGTATTCTATAGCAGCTTGGGAGGGAAACATCCGCACTTTGATAAATTTGGAGTTTTGGTCCTCAAGAAGCAGAATCTCCTCCTCCATCTTCTTGATTTTCGCCTCGGCCGTCACCTTCTCCAGCTGCAGCTTCTGCCGGGCCCCTTCTTCCTCGTCCAACTGCTCCTCCAGGTCCTGTGAACACATGGTCAGCTCGCACCTTCCCACCAAACCCGGCCATGAATAACCAAGGAACACATCGTGAAATGCCGATTCGTGAAAAAAACAAAACAAAAACCCACAAACAAACACCAATTTGTGATGCTCAGATGGCAAGGCCATATATGTATACATATATATCTACTTGTTAATCCTCAACCAAGGATATTTTTCCATTGATTTTTAGAGAGTGGAAGGGTGGGGCAGAGACAGAAGCATCTATGAGAGAGACACATCGACTGGTTGCGTCCCGCGCGCACCCCGATTGGGGCTGGGGAATGAGCCTACAACAGAGGTACATGACCTTGACTGGAATTGAACCTGCGACCCTTCAGTCCGTGGACTGACGCTCTAACCACTGAGAAAACCAGCTAGGGCTGGCAAGGATATTTTTAAAAATATGAAATGCAGTTATGTGAAACAGACATTCATATGAACCACAGGTTAACGTACAAACTGGGTCAATCCTTCTGGAAGCCAGCACGAGAAAGTGCAGCAAGCTTTGAAAACAAGCATTTCTGTTAAGCCAGCAATATCAGGAAATAGTAACAGATGTGATTCATATAAAAAAGTGAAATTTTTTTAAAAATTGATTTTTAGAGAGAGAGGAAGGGAGAGATACAGGGGGACATAAACACTGACCGAAAAACATTGATTGGTTGCCTCCCATATGCACCCAGACCAGGAATTGAACTCGCCACTTTTGGTGTATGGGGTGATGCTCCAACCAACTGAGTCACACCAGCCAGAGTTAAATACGTGTAATATTGAGGAACGATGAACACACTACATGAAAGTCTTGGTAATTAAAAGTTGGCATTTTACGTATAAAATGGGATAACATATAGTAATTAAAATTCATATTTCTGAATTAGTGACACAGGGAAATATGAATAATATAGAACTACATCAAACACACACTTATCTGTTTCTACTCTATGTTTGGCCACAAGCTGAGAGAACAGAACGTAACAACTGAAGGAGGAGAGGGCTGGCAGAGGGCTGTCTCCGTGCAAGCATGCCCTTCACCACAGAAGCACGTCACCAAACTGGGTGGGCTTCTGGTGCTTACACATACTTTATCATAACAGGCTCCTCTTTATTTCATATGCCGACATTACTGTACACAATAACATATACCTGATTGCACAAGGTTGTACATACAAAGCAATGTACGGTCAATTTAAGAAAGAGTCGGAGAGGAGAACCGAAGATGGCGGCATAGGTTAACGCCGGAGATTGCTGCCTTAAACAACCAATTCAAATTAAGCCTGAAAAAAGGAACGGACAACATCCAGAACCACAGGAGGGCTGGCTGAGTGGAAATTCTACACCTAGGAGTAAAGAGAATATCATATCCAGACTCAGAGTAGGCGCAGTGCTGAAGTGAAATTCTCAGGTGTAGAGTGCGCGCGGAGCGGGGCTGGCGGCGCGGCGCGGAGGGCGCGATTGTTTACAATCGGGAGGGAGCATCAGACTCTGAGCCCCAGATCCGGGCGAGTCGCTAGGGACGCAGACTCAAACGGGAGAAGCAGGACTGTCTGGCCTCGGTCGGAACTCGAGGGCAGCTTTCTCTCCGAGGTTTGCAGCGGTTGCTGGGACTCTGTGAGGCAGAGTCTCT
>NW_006289395.1:1265065-1289733 GCF_000327345.1 Myotis davidii
ATACCACAGGAACGCACTCATTTGTGGAATATAAGGAACAACATAAACTGATGAACAAGGACTGATCCAGAGATTGCGAGGCATTGATTGGACTGTTGGGCTTTGGAGGGAGGGTAGGGGAGGGTGGGAGGAAGGGGGGAAGATCAACCAAAGGACTTACATGCAGGCATATAGGCCTAACCAATGGACACGGACAACGGGGGGGTAGGGCAAGAGCGGGGGGGGGGTAGAGGGTAACGTGGGGACAAGGACACCATATGTAAATCTTAATCAATAAAAAATATATTAAAAAAAAAAAGAAAGAGTCAAGGATAACTCTGGTTAAATAATTTACTCATGGTTGATTCTGAAATGAAACCCTTGCAAAAGACTAACTTTTTATTGTGTAAACCTGACACAGATATGAAGGACACAGGGCAGCACACTGAGCCCCACACAGATGCAGCAGCCCAGCCTTAACAAGCATCAGCTCATGGCCAACCTCACTTCCTCTCTGCCTCCACCTTCTCCCTTAGCATTATTTTGAAGCAAATCCAAAACACATTTCATTTGGGAAACCAGGCGGTAGGCATCACTAAAAGGCCACTTACATATATTAGTTTATTTGAATCAAAATCCAAATAAGGTTTGCACATTGGGATCAAACCTCAGAGAAGAAAGAAAAAAGTAAGGGGCAACAAGGTTGAATTTTCCCCACGGTCCATGCAATTAATAGCATGAACCTCTGGTATTTCATGAGGAAAAACAGGAATACTTAATAGTAACAATATTACCGTAAATATTTTTAGAATGTGTTTGAATGTGTTTACATGTCGCAAAGGGAGAGAATAAGTTAACAGTGCAAAACCCTAGAAATATCAGGTAAAGAACGCAAAGATAAAAAGCCTTGAAAAACCAAACCAAAATAAAAACACCCTATTTCTACAAGGACATATTTGTTTTCTAAATAGAGAAATGCAAGTATTTTATTGGAAGTTGTTAAAGTGTAGAGTTTATATTAAAAAGTAGGTTGGGGGATTAGAGGTGAATTCGGGGCCCTTCCCCCATGAGTAAAACATATTACTGAAATGAACAAAGAGAACAGAAAATCAAAACTGCTGATAATGCCCCCAGGGAAACACTGCTGTTGGTGTTATATATATTCTGCATATTCCCATATAAAATACTACATATAAATTTATGTTATGTAAATACCTTAAACTCGATCCATTGTGTACACTATTTTGCAACTATCTCTATCCAGATATTATAAGTGCCCATAAAAATAAACATCTTAATATTTAGAACAGTATAGCATTGCCCTGGTTTAATAACCCCCCCAATGTTAGGTAGCTGGATGACTTCCATTGATTGATTCTTTGAATAAAGTCTAGGATTAGACTTGATAATTAAAGGTTATTCACTTTTTACAGCTTTTGTGATATTCTGTTAACTTATTATGGGTTATCTGAAAGCTGTGTACGTTGAAGAATGGAAAGTGTCCCGATGATTTACTGTATGGGGTATCTGCCACGGAAATAATATATCCTTTGCGGTTTTGACAAACATCTGAATTATCTGTGTTTTGTAATAAGTTATGGGGTAAGAAAATATTAAGGGGAAGACATGGAGGAAAGAAGCTTAGTTTGAAGCGAAGGTGGAAGATACAGATGCCCTGATGCTCGGAGCATGTTGGATAGGCTGAGGGAGGGAGGCAGGAGAAAGAGAGGGGTGTGTGTCCGACGGCAAGCGCAGAGCAACTACTGTCTGTATCATCTGTCTGAGAATTCACCCACAGCGATAGCTGTGCTTCCTGTACAGCTTGTATCTGTAAGAAAGTAGCCACCAGCAAGGACTGAGTATTTTATTCTGGTTCCTGGCCACCTCCTACGTCAGTGCTAAGCATTTCTTATGAGCCAAACCACCTCATAGATGCCTAGCTAATGAATGGAGCGAGCGCACAATTATTAATGACAACACCAAGGACAAATTATGTTCCCTACAAAAGGCTACAGACCTTGGGAGTTCTACTTTGAGTCACTTTACATTGTAAGATGCCACATCAGCACATGAAAAAGATTCTTCTTCAAAACAATAAATCTGTGTTTGAAGAAAATCTATTACTTGTGTGCTCTGAATGATGGTCATCTTTTAAGAGTAGGTACTTATAATCTAGACTCCTCTTGCCCTAAATACACATTAAGAGTCCTAGCCTGTTTGGCTCAGTGGATAGAGCATTGGCCCGTGGACTGAAGGGTACTGGGTTTGATTCTGGTCAAGGACACATTCTCTGGTCAGGGCACGTGCGGGAGGCAACCAATCGATGCGCCTCTCTCACATCAGTGTTTCTCTCTGTCTCTCCCCCTTCCTTCCACTCTCTCTAAAAATCAATGGGAAATATATCTTTGGGTGAGGATCAACAACAATAAAAAAATACACATTAAGAATCTAAACCCATAGCTTCTATTCATTCAACAGGTTCACTTGGAAAACCCAAAATAGAATTCTAAATAAAAGTGATCACAGATACCTGAATATGCGCTTGCATTTTTTTCTTTTCATTTTGGAGGATTTGGTTTCTTTCTTCTTCTTCTTCCACCCTCGACTCCAAGTCATGCAGGATCTCCTCCAGCTCCTGCTTCTTAGCAGCGAGCCTGGCTCTCATCTCTTCTGCCTCAGCAAAGAGCTCAGTCTCCGCCTGCAGCTGCTCTGCAAGGATGTTCTTCTCTTCTAGGAGCTGCAATCACAACACAGTGCCCAGGACTAGGACTTGCCCTCAGCACACACACAGATACAGTCACCAAGATCTCAGTGGTCAATGCACCAAAGAAATGGAAAGTTACAAATATATTACCGCCAAAACTTACTTGGCAAAACTTCCAAGTATGTTTTTGGCTGTAGCAAAGTAAGCCAGATGAAAACACTTTAGTTGTTTCTGCCGTCTCAAGTTGTAGCATATTAAACTCATGCTATTTTAAGAACTCCCATTCTTCTATTAAAATAATTTACGAAGGGCCAGAAAAACAGGAGAGGGAAAACACTCAAATGTAATAAAGTTCATGGTGACTGCGAAAGCTGTGTGGTATCAAGTGACTTTTGGGCCTTTATTGTTAATCTTTTTGGCCTTGAACACTCCAGTTCTATCCCTGTCATCTATAAACAGTTCTTGAGCCTCTATTTGTCATGAAGCACTTCTGCCTGGGAAGGGACACGGACTGGAGACCACTGTCACTGCAGAGAGGCAGGTGGTGGCCTTGCACCATCTCATCTTTTTACCTTTTTCTATTTCCCCCAGGAGCAGTTACAGGATGGTAGTAACACTGTGAGTCTCATTGAAAACAGGTGCAAATACATGTCTGATAAGCAGACATGCTCATCTGTGTGTCCAAATACAACAAAGACAAAATGCAAGAGGTGAGGCTGACTTTGGTTCATATAAAGACAAATGCATGGCGTAACGGATGTGTTGTCTCTGTCCTCGAATGCCTACGCTTTGGAAAGGAGTGACAGATACGCCTCAAGGTGGGTACAGCGACCACAATTAACGTGTGCGAGTTCCTGCCAGTGGGGCGCTCACGTCAGCCGGGACGTGTGCCCCTGTAAGAAGCCAGCACACACCTGCTGGTGCTTCCGCTCCATCTCCTCCAGCTCCCCTTCCACCTTGGTCTGCTTCTCCTTCACCTTCAGCAGCTCTTCATCTTTGGCCTGAAGTTCTTCCTCTTGGCGGGTGACCTGCAGGAGCGGCTTCACCTGTGACAAAATTAAGCAGTTTTATCATCACGTCTCCTGCAGGAGGGTGGTCCCGGGGCGATCGTGCTCCGTGGAGAGCCCGCAGCCCACCTTCGTGAAGACGCGCCACCACTGCCAGTGCCGCAGCTTCAGGTACGCGGCGCAGTTCCGCTGCAGGACCTTCAGGGCGCTGAGCTGCTGCTGCTTCTTGGCAAAGGCCCTGAGGGACAGCAGGAAAAACTCGTCACGTACAGAAAAGCGCGTCGTAACGGCGGTTGTCATGAGAGCACTTCCTAAAGGCAACCATTCTTATTTGGCTAAGACACGGAGTAGGTCCATGTATCAATCAAGCCCTCAGTGACACCACGGGAATGGCTGCTGCTGGAGCCCAGGTCAGTTCATGAGCTGCCCAGCCTGCCTCAGGCACCCATCAGGGATGCCCTCCCCTTTCTTCAGAGATGCTGCCTGACAGCGCGCTGCCATTCACCACGTCCCACACCGCGGGCCTGAGGCAATGCCGACAGTGCGACAGGGTCCCTCCCGTTCCCTGGCTGGTGGTCTGTAGTCCTGCTCTATTAACTATGTCCTTCTTTTGATCTGTCACAGAAGAGACACCTCCCACCCCCTTTATGATTGCCCACTTACTTTCTCGCTAGGTAACCTCTGCAAACGGCCTGGAAGAAGATAATGATATCGGTAATTTTTAAATCCCGTTCTTCCTCTAAATGTGCCAAAACTCCAGCTCGGAAAAATATCTTGCTCTGTCCAATTCTGTACAGGTTTGGGTCCAATTCTAAAGCCCGGATCTAAAAGCGAAAGAGTTCATTTATTTTTTGCTGTAGGAAAAGATTATATCCATAGTCCACAAAGCAGGAAAATCAAGAAAAGCTTACCATTCGTTCACAAGCCTGTTTGCCATCCATAAAGCCTTTAGGAATAGCATTTGGAGTGAGGATCTCGTATCTGTAAGAAAAGCAGCCAAAAGGTTTTGGCAAAAATTTGTGACTGTTTACCCACTAACTGAGTTCTGCTTTCTCTACGAGGCAATATGATAGGTAATCATGTCAAATTAAGCGTAAAGAAGTAACCAAGCGGTAATCAGATTTTCTAGTTCTTAAAATAAACAAATGAACATAAGGCCATTCTCCCATGTCAAAGACGAGGTATAAAAATTGTGGCAGAGAAGAATAAAAGCATGGTGTTTTATATATGTGTTTTCCGATGGTTTTAGGCGACCCCTGTGAAAGGGTCGTTCGATCCCCCAAAGGGTTGCAACCCACAGGCTGAGAACTAGAGGCTCGGTGCGTGGGGTCCCTCAGCATGGTCTGCAGGGATTGGGCCGAAACTGGCAGTTCAACACCGCCTGCTGCTCCTGCCTGCCACTCCTGCTCATCCAGGCCCTGCTGTGCCTGCTGCCATGGCTTGATAGGCTTAATGCAATCTCTGGGCTGTGGCGGCCAGCCGTGAGCCGTGTCTGTCGCTGATTGGTCAGCTGAGCGCTGCTCCTGCTGTGGGAGCGCACTGACCACCAGGGGGCAGCTCCTGTGTTGAGCATCTGCCCTCTGGTGGTCAGTGCACGTCATAGTAATTGGTTGACCAGTCGCTTAAGCTTTTATATATATACTATATAGAAGCCCGGTGCACAAAAATTTGTGCACCCCGGGGTGGGGGTGTCCCTCAGACCGGCCTGTGCCCTCTCGTGACCACCAGGGGGCAGCTCCTGCATTGAGCATCTGCCCCCTGGTGGTCAGTGTGTGTCATAGTGACCAGTCATTCTCAGTTGTTCTGCTGTTAGGGTCAATGTGCATATTACCCTTTTATTATATAGGAGTGCCTGGCCAGCCTGGGTGAGGGGCTGATGGCTGTTTGCAGGTTGGCCACAGCCCTTCAGGGTGGGGTTCCTCCCTGGGGTCCCTGACCAGCCTGGGCGAGGGGCTGATGGCTGTTTGCAGGCTGACCATAGCCCCTTCAGGGTGGGGGGTCCTGCTGGGGTGCCTGGCCAGACTGGGTGAGGGGTTGAGCGAGTTTTCAGGCTGGCTAAGCCCCACAGCGGGGACCTCACCCCATGAGGGTGTGGCCATACTGGGTGAGGGACTGATGGCTGTTTGCAGGCTGGCCACGACCCCTAGCCACCCAAGCTCCCAGCGGAGGCTGGCTGGAAGCAGGTATCTGGGATTTATTTGTCTTCTATAATTGAAACTTTGTTGCCATGAGCGGAGGCCACAGCTGGTTCAGGGCAGGCAGGAAGCTTGGCTTCCTCCATCGCCCGGGCAACCAAGCCTCCTGCTTGTTTCAGCTCCGTGGCTGCCGGCCGCCATCTTGGTTGGGTTAATTGGCCGGTGGGCATGGTTTGGGGGCATAGCAAAGGTACAGTCAATTAGCATATCTGTCTTTTATTATTGTAGATTAGTAGATGTATGGTGCCACGTGGGGTACTGGATATATCAGGGGACCACTTGGTAGAGCACATGATTATATAACCACTGTGGTATGCCCCTAAAACTAATACAAAATAATACTGAATGTAAAGTGTAATTGGAAAAAAAGATTTGTGCGTTTTATGTACTTACACCTCAATAAAAATAAAGTGGAGCCAATAGGCAGTCGGCTATATTAAAGATGAATGCTGGCTACACCATCAACTTTGTCCTCTGGATGTCAATTATGTACCTTTTTCTCCTACCCATAAAAAGGGAGAGTCTACCAGACTGTTTATCATACAACGAGGCCATAATACAGGTTCCCCCAAACCCATAAGGGCTGGAATAATTGCTCAACGGATTCCCTCTGGAACAGTGGGAGAAAGGGCCATCCTATGATGGCAGGCTTGTTTATTTTATGGAACAACAAAGGCTGCCATAATTGAAAATCCAATTTCCAGGAGAAAAACAAACTACATATTAAAGAAAATTATGCAATACATTAAAAAAACCAATTTCCCATCATAAGTTTTCACCCATTTCTATTGCATCCATTTCTGTTATTTTTACACAAACCTAGACAGTATAGCCCACTGCACACCTATAGGCTGTATGGTATAGCCTGTTGTTCTTAGGCTACAAGCCTATTCATGTTACTGTACAAAACATGAGTTAAATGAAGCACAGAGAAGATGATGTAATCAGACATGCGGGAAACATGAGATAATGACGCTGCTGCCAATAAAACATGGCACACTGTTTTACAACAACATTTTTAACAAATACAAGGAGTACCCTCTAAAATAATGATAAACAGTGTAGTATAGTAAATATATAAATCTGTAGTCATTTATTACATTATCAAGTGTTATACACCAGCGGTAGCCAACCTTTTGGACCTCACGGACCACCAGTTGGCAACCACTATTATATACTGTACATAATTGTATGTGCTGTACTTTTATATGAATGGCAACTCACCAGGTCTGTTTATACCAGAAGACCACAAACACATGAGGAATGCATTGTGCTGTGACCTTACAATGGCTGTGAGGTCACCAGGTGACAGGAATTTTTCAGCTCCATTATAATCTATGAGGCCACCGTCATATATGTGGCCTGTCTTTATCTATCTATCTATCTATCTATCTATCTATTTATTTATTTATATATTGTTAATCCTCACCTGAGGATATTTTCCCATTGATCTTTTAGAGAGAGTGGAAGAGAGGGAGAAACATATTGATTGGATGCCTCTGGCATGTGACCCAACCAGGGCCCGGGTCGGGGAGGATCCTACAACCATGGTATGTGCCCTTGATCAGAATCGAACCTGGGACATTATGTTTAGCATTGGTAGGTGTTGCTCAATGATTAGAGCATCAGCCTGAGCACTGAAGTGTCTCGGCTTTAATTCCAGGTCAAGGGCACATATCTGGGTTGCAGATGCAGGCTAATGCTGTATCTACTGAGCCAGACTGACCAGGGTGTGGCCTGTCTTTAACCAAAACATTGTTATGAGGGCATGACTGTATTTTAAAATATCAGCTTAAAAAATAATTATGGCCCTAGTTGGTTTGGCTCAGTGGATAGAGCGTCAGCCTGTGAACTGAAGGGTCCTGGGTTTGATTCTGGTCAAGGGCACATGCCCAGGTTGTGAGCTCCATCTCCAGTAGGGGGTGTGCAGGAGGCAGCTGATTGATGATTCTCATCATTGACGTTTCTCTCTCTCTCTCCCTCTCCCTTCCTTTCTGAAATCAATAAAAAATATATATTAAAAATATAATTATGTTTAGCATTGGTAGGTGTTGCTCAATGATTAGAGCATCAGCCTGAGCACTGAAGTGTCTCGGCTTTAATTCCAGGTCAAGGGCACATATCTGGGTTGCAGGTTCGATCCTCACCCCTGGTGGGGGTGAGTACGGGAGGCAACCAATTGATGTGTCTCACTCACATTGATGTTTCCTTTCCTTCCTTCCACTGTCTCTAAAAATCAATGGAAAAATACTGTTAGGTGAGAATTAATAATAAAAAAAAAAGTTCAAGCCCCAAATGGAACTGTTTAAATAAGCCTCAGCCGACCCTGCAGACAGGTTTTTGAAGCACCACAGCAGTCACAGCACGACCTCCCCATGAAGCAGGCCCTCAACAGTTTTGACCAAAAGCGAAGGTAACAAGGATTAGCCTTTCCCACATGTGAAGAAATCGGACTCTCCAGGGAACAGGAAAAGAATGCCTCCCAACCTCGTGCTGTGAGGCAGGTGGGAAAGGTGAGCGCGGCCCATACCTCTGCCGGAACTCCTGGAACACGATCCGGTTGGGGAAGCCCTGGCGGCAGATGCGGATGCCTTCCAGCACACCGTTGCAGCGCAGCTGGTCCAGCACGAGGTGCGGGTCCAGTTTCCCAGCCTGACCGGAAAGGAGAGTGTTACCTCTGAACCGCAAAAAACACGTGCTGGACACATACCCGCTTCTCGTGGTTGGGAATGATGCAGCGAACGAAGTTGGGGTTGGTGTTGCGGAGAGTCGCCATCAGCTTGGTGAGAGACTCTTTGTAGAGCTGGCCGACGGTTCGGAACATGCCCTTCTTGGTTTTATAGGCAGAGCCAAAAGCTGTCTCCGTCATCCCCGTGACTTGATCCAGGCCCACAATTCGATCCACTGGTGAACAGACAGGAAGAGGACGACGAGTCAAACCCACTCTCCAGCGGGGAAGACAAGACACAGTGAGTGCAGCAGCACAAGCTTGTGGACAGATGAGGAGAGATGCCATCTAGGGGGGCAGTCAGCATACGGAGACACTGCACAAGCCGTGGGACCAACAGCCACACACTTCAAGGGCGGGTAGTGTAGCTCTGACAGCTTCAGGCCACATACCAGCAGATGCCTTCCGCTGCGCTACTTTCAGGGACTCTGCCTGGTAACATCTGCCTGTTACATACACAGTTACTTGGTATATGAGAGATCACTGGCTGGCATTATTGATACACAAATGGATATTATGACAAGTCTCAAAACAGGAAAGGCTTATAAAGATATACGTAAAAATATAACACTTGTACAAAGCAAATCCACTTAATGAATATGGCTCAGGAATAGGGACCAGAGCCATCTCTCATCAGTCATTAGGATTTTAGTAAAAAAGTCATTCAAGTTGCAGGGAGAGATTGCATTAGTTCAGATTTGTGGGAATGAGTAAACTTCAGCTCTCTCCTCAAAGCGTGAATAAACTTATTAAAGGGCAAGAGCACAAATTTGGAAGGAGCCTCCTAAAAAGAATCAGCGCCTAAGCTACGCTTAATGATGGTTACACTTCTCAGATCCTTCAGCTGAGGGTTCACATTGTCCACACAGACCTAACACCTCTAATGATGGGATTCCAAACAGAAGTCCAACACAGGGCACCATCCACATTTGGTGCATAATACACTCTCATTTGAAAAAACTGTTACATGAATAAAACACACTACTGAAATATTTTAATCAAAATATCAATTTAATTTCCCTGTTAATGTGCCCTTGTCAATCTTAACAGCCACCTGCATTTCTTTCATCCGTTCCCCAGAACAGAAGGTACGTGGGGACCTCAAGATCTCAATGAGCTTTGTGCAGAAGAGAAAACCATGACCCAGGAGGTAAGGCAACTTTTCAAGTCGTGCATGTCTTAAATGGAAGTGGGGAGGTGGGGGCTGAAGTCGGATCGATTCCCAGGCCCAGCCTGCACACTACAGTACCATTTCTCCTAGCGAAGCCACCAGACTCAGGGGTTCAGATCAAAGCTACCCGTTTGTGCTCAGGACTCTGCCTGCCATCCACCTCAGAGACCACCTTTCTTCCCTGGCCTTCAACCTGTCCCTCTTACTTGCTCTGGCAAAAACCTCACCAAACCCCACCGCTGCGTGTGCCATGAAGCAATGAGCTTCCTCTAACCTGCGCCTGCCCACTTCGCTGTCTCCTCAGAGCCAAGCTTCTTTCCCGAGTAGTTCATGCGTGGGCCCCTCCGCATCCTCTCCACTCATTTCCCGCTGCCCAGCGCCCTGGCTGCTAGCCTGCCCTCCTTCCTCCACCTGACACTCAGGCAACCACCGGTCAAGTGTTAAGAGCAGGCTGTCCAACATCTATTTTACTTGACCCTGATATACTAGTATTTTCCTGTTGACCACAGAGCGTCATCCTAAAGCCTCTCGTCACTCCTGGCTCCTTTCATGAACCCCACCTTCTCCTTGACCTCCATCGACCTCTCTAGCCACTTCAGTCTCCCCGATGACTTCTCTGCCTTTCCCGTACGCCGGGGCACTCACAAGGGGTCCAAACTCAACACCCCTGAAAGCCTTTCTAGGATAAGGCCGGATGCAAGGCCAGGCACACACTGTCTGACCTGCTTTTCCCAAGCCATAGCCTCATCCCGGGTGATCTCATTTGTGACTTCAATGACCTACACCCGACTCCCAGCATCAGTCGCCAAACATCTATATTCTCCTCTCCACCCAGAAGTCACAGAGGCCCCTCTGCCTTCCACATTCTCGCTAAGCGCCTGTCATGTGTGCTTTTACTCAACGTTGCACCTTTGCCCCTAGCATGATGTCTGGCATAACAGGCTCGATGCACAGATGTTAGTGAATAAATGGAATAAAAAAACATTTACAACTACAAAGTGAGAAATGCACTGACAAAAAGAACAAGATGCTGAGAGAGAGATGGGTGGTTAGAGATCTCTCTGGAGAAGCTACACTTACTGCCAAGAGGGAAAGAACGAGCCGGAGGAGAGAATATTCCAGAGAGGGGGACAGCATGTGCTAAGGGCCAGGGGCAGGAAGAAGTGCGAGAGGCTAGCGCCAGTGAAGCAGCACGAGGGACCCTCCCTTGGCCACTGTGTGTAGATGGTGGGGAGGAGGCCGGGGAGACCAGACAGGGGCCACTGTAGGGTCCAGGTTCTAAGAAAGATGACAGCAGCTGAACTGTGAGACTTAGAGGACAGGGACAGAGGAGGAAACTTCAGGACCTATTTTGGTGGAGACGTGACTTACTTTAATGATTAACTTGACAGAAAATACGGGAAAGGGGCATGTCAGGAATAACTCCTAGGAGTTTGGCTTGAGAACTCAGTGGCTTGTGGTGCCATCGGGAAGATGGGGGAGAGGTGGGCTTTGTGGGTAGGAAAATGGGGTCCAACTGTGTAGGTTGGGGTGCCTGTGGGACATCAAGGTAGAGATGAGAAACTGAGTGTACATACCAGGCTGCTGCAGAGAGAGGTCTGGACGCAAGGAAATCTGGGATTGCTGGCTTAGTGTTTACAGTTAGGAGACTGGATGGGCCATCTGAGAAGGGTGAGAAGAGGTGAGGGCAGGGGAGCAAGCCCCACGGTGCTGGGGAGGAAGAGCTGGGTGAGGAGAATGGGCGGTAGGAGGGGCAGAGATCAATATCCTAAACGCGAGCACATTCTCTGCCCCCGATGCTACCCTGTCCCTCCTGTGTTTCCTGCAGACGTGACCAACTTACTCAAGCCAGAAACCAAGGGTCAGATTCCATTCCTCTCACATCAGCTGCTCACCAAACTTTCAAACATTCTCCATCCATCCCTCCTCTTCGCTGCCCTCGTGGGGTCTCTAACCCCTCTCCTGGATTCTGCAACCTCCTACCTGGTTCTTTCCTCGGCCCCAGTCTCCCTGTGTCCTCTCCCCCTGCCACACAGGTTCTTGCTATGCCTCTGTCCGTGTGTAATGACTAACAAGTAGCTCTGAAGGATAAAGCTAAATGAGTTATCTTCCCCTCCACTTAAGATCTACTTTCTCCTACTGCTTATAGGATATGGTCCAAGGAGTCACGTAACAGTGATGGGAACTCCGCTCCAAGAGGCAGAAGCACTGCCCACCCTAAGCGTGATCTGGAACCCAGCCCCCCAACTCCTCCAGCCTCAGTGTCCCCTCTGTGGTGTGACCTGCCCTACAGGTACCTGTGAAACACTCAGGTGCTCAATGAAGGAGCCTCCCTGGCATTTCCCCCACACACCGAAGCTCCAGCTGTGCAGACCGGGTGCATTTTCTGAAAGACACAGGCCCTCGAGTCTCCATCCTGCTCTCTCTGCCGGGACTGCAGACCCCTGCTTGCAGCCTGGCAGTTCCTCACCTGGTGCTTCTCAGGCTCCAGATCCTACCTGCCTCCAGACTAAATAGGCTCCTCCCTCCTCCAGGCTTCAACTCACTTCCATGGGGCACCTCCCTCTACTCTGTGTATCTCCTCGCGGGGCTGGGCTTCCCCACGGACGTCTGTCCAGCGTCTAACACATGCAGGGCCCGGGGAGCCCTTTCCTGCTGTTGCTGCACCCCTCTGACCACCGGCTTAGACAACACCTCAAACAAGGAAAGAGGAGGAGCGGTGTTCACCATGCGGGGAACTCCACACACTGGCCCCCAGTTCTCTGAACTGCTCTTTACACGCATGACATCGGTCACAGTGCTGTCCCCAGCAGGAGTCGCTTTGACACTAGCAACCCCAAAACACTCATAATGAACTAGTTTTCAAATTTATTTATTTATTTTTTAAATATATTTTTATGATTTTTTACAGAGAGGAAGGGAGAGAGATAGAGAGTTAGAAACATCGATGAGAGAGAGACATCGATCAGCTGCCTCCTGCACATCTCCCGGCTAGGGCTTAAATTTATTTTTAATAAAGGTAATCCAAAGCTAAACATTGAGCATGCTTTGGACTTTCAGTTCTTTTTTTCCCTTAATTAAAAAATTTAAAATCAGGGTTAGCTTCCAACAATGAACAAATTTATCTTGTAAGAGAGACACTTTGGGAACTGCATTAAATGACCTGGGCCACATTAATAAAACACAATTTCACTAAAAAATCAAGACCTATAAAAAACTCTATTTTACAAAGACATTTTCTTGTTGAAAATGGTGAGAGCAGGAATCAGAGAAAGGCAGAAAATGAGGAAGATTCTAGCAGCTCCTTGAAATGAGCATCTCTGCTCCTTCTAAGACCTTCACAGCCACTAAAACAAAACCTCCCCGTGCAGAGCCCGCGGTTTCTGGGCTCTGTTGATCCTCTTGCTACAAACTCTCCTCCCCGAGGTGCCAGGAGAGCCTGGCCAGGCTGCGCGTGGGCACTGTAACTCACCAGCTGGCTGCCCAGTAGCCAGAAAAGATTTCAAAGTATTTTCACAGACAATTTATTACTATAAAAGCTTACTTAGTGAGAGGTGAGATGAGCTCCACAGAGCTGCCATCTGTAAGGGCATATTTATTATTTAAGAGAAGAAAAATGCAATTTGTCATCATCTATCTCATAAAACTGCATGAGTAATTTTTTTAATGATAAAAGAATGACACTGTCTAGTGCCAGATGCTTAACCGGCCCTTCTTCTAGGGGACAACCTCAGGAGACGAGAGGCTCGTGAGATTTTCACGTTCTTCCTGTCTGTGCACGGGCCAAACACTGGTGTTGCTACATTTAATTTTAATTATTTAGGCCAGCACTTTAGAGACTCACTGCAGTTAATATGGCTAAAAACCACAGGAAGGGGAGAAACTTATTTTAATGTTAATTTAATAGTCAGATGGTAATAAATTAGAACCCTATCAGATATTCCCACAAAAGGCCTCGGGCACCTGGCACTGTTACATGCCTCGGGCTAGGCATGCGCATGTTCTCAATGCTCATTTAAACAAACTGAGACAATTCCACACTGATGGACACTGAAATGATACTAACAGTTAAAAACAAATTCAGACACAGATATGTAACTGCTATGACTTCTCAGCAACGATCCTAACATCAATTAGTATACCTTCATAATATCCCTAACATCAGTTAGTATACCTTCATAATATACCTCCACTTGTTATATCACCAGTAATAACAAATTTACAGGGCTATATAAGTTATTTTACAGTATTTGGGAATTCTTAGGAAAACTGCAGAAAGTCCAGAGGATGACAACACTGCTCCTTCTCCCAGCACCAGTGCAAGCTGAACTTGAATTTGCCTCCTCTACCTGCCTCCTCTGTACTTCCCACCCCCGCAGAAGCCAAAGCTGCTGGGCCAGTGGTCCGCAAACTCATTAGTCAACAGAGCCAAATATCAACAGTACAACGATTGAAATTTCTTTTGAGAGCCAAATATTTTAAACTTAAACTATATAGGTAGGTACATTGTTTTTAACTTAATTAGGGTCCTCCTAAGGCTTAGGAAGAGCCACACTCAAGGGGCCAAAGAGCTGCATGTGGCTCGCGAGCCGCAGTTTGCCGACAACGGTGCTGGGCAAACAGGAAGCCCATTCATCCTGCAGAGCTCCTACCGCACTTCTCTGTGTCTCCCCTGGGCAGGGCCCGTGCACTTAACCCATTGCACTGGGCAGCAGGGCAGGGCTGCTGACCAGCTTGGCCTCGGGGAACCATGAGTAAAAGTGGACTTGCATTAAGTACTAGCCATGGAGTAGACGCTAATCGATTTCTGTTTTGCACCATTCCAACTGCACCAGCACAGGGTGCACCAGCCACTGCAGCAGCTGCGGAGGCAGCGGCAAGTGCAGTGCCAGACGCCAGGCATTTGGGCACGTCCCGTGTGCCAGGCGCAGGCTCAGGTTGCCTCGTCTGATACAAGAGCCCTGAGAACTAAGTGTCACTGTCCCCATTTGACCTCAGGAACTCCAGCTGCAGTCCCCAAGGCTGTTTCTCCTGGAGCTCCCCACTCCCATTGAGACTCCAGGAAAAACATGGAGGAGGAGACCACACTGCAACAATGAAACCTTCGTCTACTGAAGGGATGACAACTGAAATAAGCACTAAACCATGTGAAAGTACTGAACCACAGTTCCTAAAATGGCACTAAAAATAGATTTATGACCAACGGACATAATAATCTACAAGGAGATTACACAATTATCATTTTATCAGTCATGCTACCTGAATCTAAGTAGAACTTCCTGGTTTGCCCGGCATGGCTCAGTGGTTGATCATCGACATATGAACCAGGAGGTCCCGGTTCAATTCCCAGTCAGGGCACATCCCTGGGTTGCTGGCTCGATCCCCAGTAGGGGCGTGCAGGAGGCAGCTGATCAATGATTCTCTCTCATCATTGATGTTCTCCCTCTCCCTTTCCCTTCCTCTCTGAAATCAATAAAAATATATTAAAAAAAAGGAAGACTGGTTCAAAGTTTTGGAAGTCAGAACTTCATCATTTCTTAGTGTGAACCACGGCTAAAGTAAAGCCTTTCCCCCGAATGACAAGCAGGCAGGTAAGAACTCGGTGACATCAGAAGACGAAGGAAGACCCCAAAGAGTGTGTGAAACTGAGGAAGCCCTCCGAGAGCAGTGACCGGCCCCTCCTTGGTGGTTCTGTCTCAACTGCTGCTACTGTATTGCAAGTCCTGCTTCTATGAAGGACCAAAAGGAGCGAGGGACTTCTCTATCAATAATTAACATTTGCTTCATGTACTTCTCACATTTTCTCTGGTGGCACCTTTCAGATGTCAGCTGCCACCCAGCACCTGCGAGTGATCAGAGAAACTGAGCTGGTCCTACTCTGGAGGCTGCAGGTACGACCCGCGGGGGAGCTCACGCTGTCCCTCCAGCACAGCCAGGCTCAGAACTAAACTCAGAGGCCCTATCGCAGACCCAGTGGATCTGAGAACCCTGCCCACAGCTCTGAGGTCGCCATCCCTCTCTGCTGGTTTACTGTGCTTGCATCTTCCATGACTAGCGGTCTCAGAGGTCCAGACTTCCAAAGTATCTTATATTTGGAGGAAAGCAGTCCTTTGCTTGGTAGCACAAACTTGTATGGCTCCTCATCTCGCCTCTAGGGATTCTGCTCCTCTCTCTTCTGCACTGGTCCCCGATGCGTCTGGAAACCCCTCTTTATCCCAGGCTCTCATCTTCATCCTCAAAAGTCTTCAGTCCCCCATAATGCTGTTTTCCTAACAGTATGCATGTTCTTTGTGGTTTCTTAGAGAGATGCTCACTGCATGGTAGCATGTCAGAGGCCATCGCAGCTTGGATCCCTAGGAACCCCGTCATTACTGTCTTCTGAGGAATCATGGGAAATGCTAAAGCCTCACATTTACATTTCAAACCTGTTATCGGGGGTTCGAAACCATAAACACAGATCGAGGAGAAAAACGCTTTGCTGTAGAAACACGATACACAACTTCAAGACCACACTTAGCTGTGGGGGAAGGAGGCCCGCTAAGGAGAGGCAGAGACGGAGACCCCGGATACTTGGTTCAGCTGCGTAACTCAACCGAAGGACACCTCACGTGAGAGCAAACCGCACATTTCAGGTGAGAATGTGCCCAGGGGCGAACGTGGGGAGGTGAGTGGGCCGACTCCCCGCCAGAATGAGGCCAGTGAAGTGGCTCCATCCCTGTGCTTGGGCACAGAGAACACCTGGTCCACAAGGAGGAACATGCGCACTGTAGGGGAGGAGAGGCCCAGCGGGCAAAGCTGCTGCGCGTGAGAGTGGGCGTGGAACCCCCACGCACCCACCAGCCCCCTCCCTCAGGGACTTACTGATGGGGCCACCTTTGCGCCAAGTGCTGAGGAAGCGACAGTGACCACAAACAGGCACTGTCCCGGCTCCCAAAGAGCTCACACCTGGAATTCTCTTTAAATATCACAAATCCCGAAGATGAAAGGACACGGATTTAGAGAGGGCACTCCAGCTTGGGAGGAAGTCCAGAAGATCAAGCGCTAACCTTTTAACAAAGCACAAGTCTCAGGCAGGTCGCGGCTGACAGCTACCTCCTGGCTCTCTCCTCCTCCCCCACGTCCTCAACTTGGTCAGGAGCCCCCAAGGTCCGGGCTGACGGAGGACAGTTCTGTGGACTATCCATTCCAATTCATGGGATCATTTTTGGCATGATCTCCCCCCCACCCCCCCCCACCCCGGCCCCTGAAGATTGCAATCTACTTTTTTCAACTAGAATTGATGGCAGGAATCTAGACTTGGATAAAAATGGGCACATCCCTTCAACATAGTTTCTAAAAACCTTTTGGGTATAGATCTCAGCATTATCATGTTCTAAAAAGTATAAAGGAAATTTTATAAGATGAATTTGACTGTACTTTTAATTTCATTACATGATAACATCACTAAATAACTGAAGGCTGGGTAATATTCATTTTATATTGTTCTTTGGGGGGACCTCTAGCATGGTTAGGCTGTATTTTAAAACAGGGCTAAGGATTCAGACCACAAGGCCCATCTGGGGCTCAATTTCAAGTTCAAGGTACAAATTCTACCACCAATGCACTCTATCTTAGTCTCACCTTGCAAATATCAAGCCTGGTGGACAGTTTCACTATCTCCAGTTAAAAAGAAGCCAACTAGCTAGCTATGCACATAAATCTCAAATAAGAGGTATAACGATGAGACCAACACCTGTGAGATAAATATGCACTCATTTGTTCATAAATGCTAATGACTTACAGAAAAAACTCCTCTTTGGAATTTCTTAGAGTTGAAAACTTAACGGTAACTCAAAGACAAAGAAGACATTACTAGTAGATCAATTCCTAACCATTCCCTTGGAGGACTGTGTATCAAAACGGCACTACTGGAAAAGGTAGTGACATACCTTTTATATGCAGTGCTGCAAGTGCTATGCATAAAATAAGAAGCAATGTGTAGGCAGTAGCAATTGAATTGTTTATGCACTCAAACAGTTGCCTTGAAGTAGAATAAAACTGAGCATGAAATGAAAGGTTCATGCAGGTCTATGAGCGAAACAATAACAGAAACCAGCCGCACCCCTCTACCCTGCCCGCCCGGCCGCCCGGCCAGCCCCCTGCAAGTTCTTCCTGTGGGCTTAGGACCCTTCTGTTTTGGAAGACCTACAGGCTTTATACATTCACCTGGTGGCTCATGAAGACCAGAAACACTGTCATAGAAAGAAGCTCTCTGAATATTCTGAATCTCTAAAGCAGAGAAACAGCAAAAACAGGACAGAAGAGCAAATACACAAACACTTCAGTTAGTGTGAAAGACATTCGACATCACAAGTAAACTTTGAAATCGGGTACGAGAGTCACTAGTCCTGGGAAGATCCCATGCAAACATTACTCATTAGAGAATCTTCACATTTGGACAAATTCTTTATAAAATAGACTTAATCTGAATGAAAATGCCTATTACCCACTCCAGGTGTGAGCATTTTATCACACCAGTGTTAAATGACCTTCATAAAATCATCTTGCAATTAGCTCATTAGGACAAGGGGCAGTAAGTTACATTCTGATAAGTGTACGCATTAGTAACTTTTACTGTCAAAAATTGACACTGCTGTGCAACTTCCAATACAGATTCTGGAAATACAATTTACTCCAAATACACATTACTGATACAGAGGTAATTACCATTAAGGAAAACAAAATTCAAGTTCTGCTTAGCAAAATGTTAAAAATAACTTCAAATCATAAGTAAGATGATACTTGATACCCCGAGGCACATTTACATAAGAAATGCAATCTTTGTTTTTTTTGGTCTATAAGCCCCCCTGAAATGTGTTGAGAAGTCCCGTGCAGCTGGGAGAGAGATCCCCAAACATCTCTTAGCAGAAAGTAGGGCATTATGAGTCTCTAGGGCAGGGCTGCCACCAAAAATCTTATTTCTCCGGGTTTGGCCTTGAGAAAAATCTTTAACACCCTAACACAAAGTCTATTTTAATACATAGTGTTTTCTAGTCAAGATTTTGCACCTTCACAGGAAACTATATTCATACAACACATACTCATACATTTGTGGTCCAATTATTATTTTCTGCTTTTGCCTTTATGTGGTTGTAACAATAGAAAAAATAGAAAAATACATGTTTTTCCAGGGTTCTTTTCTTTTCCTGGAGAAAAAGCTACCCTTATCCCAAGAGATCTCTACACCCAGAGTGAGCAGCGACGAATTCTCCACCCTCGCACACCCTCTTCCAACTCCTGGGCCTGCCCTGACTTTCTGGATGAAACTCAGTCCTGCTGCTCCCCCTGCCGCTCCCTTGACAGTGGGCGACCTCTGAGATCCTGGCTCTCAGATCACACTGAATAACTGTCCATTACACTGATGGACGATAGGCCTTCCTACAGCAGCATCATGAGGAGAGCAGACTCGGGGAATATTCCAGAGCGGATGCCAGCACAGCCGAGTCAGATCCGGGGCTGGTGAGACTGCCAGCAGCCTATTTCTGACAAAATGGACCACACGTGCGCCCAAGCGCCTATCTGCAGAAAGGCAAGGGTCACAGCGGGGCTGTGCGGGCTGTGGGTCCGAGCTGTGGACTAAATCCAGACGCACAGGCCTCGGGCCAGGACTGAAGGAGCTCAGCAAGGCTGCAAGTGTTTTTTCTCAGCGTTTCTGGAACCGAGTAAGTTCTTCGTGGCTATGGAAAGCACAAAAAGCCAGGGGAGCTCTGGCCGCTGTTGCTCAGTGGTTAGAGCACCAGCCTGTGAACTACGGGCTGCGGGTTCCATCCCCTGGTCAGGGGTATGTACCTTGGTTGCAGGTTCAATCCCCAGCCCTGGGAGGCAACCAATCACTGTGTCTCTCTCAAGTCTATGCTTCTCCCTCCCCCTTCTACTCTCTCTAAAAAAATAAAAATAAAAAACAATGGAAAAAATATCCATGGATGAGGATTAAAAAAAAAAGGCAGGGAGCATGCTCTAGATATGGCCCTGCCCACAAGGCACATCAGCTGTGACATGGACCACTGAGCCCCCATCTCTATCCTTGCCGGCCAAACCTTATTTTCTTGCAACTTCTGACCCACTGCTGCCAGAGGCTCTCTCACATCTGGGAGCCAAAACAGGCCGGCTCTGTCCTAGGCTGCATCTGCATATCCTGCGTTTCCCACTGGCTCACCAGCTCTTGGGGCCGGGCCGCATCTTTCCTCATTCCCCGAGACTCTTCCAGATGGTAACCAGGGTACACACAGTTACACATGTGCGTTTGTTATAGTGAATGGGCAGGTGATCACTAGGTGTTCTCCACAATATCATTTTCGGTTAAGAAACTACAAAATAGGAGTCAAAGTGGTTCACAATCTCAGAACCAGTTTGTTACTCAGGACCCACTTTCTTTACTATTGTCATTAATTCCCAAATACCTGCTTCTCTTCCCCTTCAAAATGAAGAGAAAATCGGATTTTGAGGCTTCAGGAAAGTAAAAACGCCAGTTTCCTCTGTTCCTTTCTTCCTGTTCATTCCATGCCCACTTCGAGGTTCTTTCCCACCAACCCCACAGCCAAACACTGTGTTTACTTCAGGCCACACGTCTCACCTGCCCTGGCTCACAACCTACGGAAGCTACTTACTCAGTGGAGTCAAGTCCACTGAGACCGGCAATCAGGCCTCTCCACGGTCTGCTCACAACCTGGACCTGGCCGTACCCTTCGCCCCAGCCCCACTCCAACGCCCAGAGGCACCACGCGTCCTGAGCTGCGATCCCCTCACTTCCATCCTCTGCTCACTCACTCCCCCTGCTCGGACCCCTTCTCCCATGCCAACTTCACTTCCGAAACGCTCCGCTCCCCTGGTGAGCTAGCTCACCGCAAACCTGCTCACCCTCAGTGTTTAAGGCCTGATCAGACATGGAGGCTTGCATATTAGTGCTGAGAACTGCCCGGCACTTAGTCACTATTGGGTAAACGTCAGTTTTCTTTATTTATGTAACAAATCATTCTCCTTCAAGGACAAGGAAAACGCCTCCTCCTTCATGGCATTTTAGCGTCCCCTTCACGCAGCACTCACCAGATATGTCTGGTCCTCAGACCTCCGCCTCCTCATCCCGCCCCGTTCCTGTGCGCTGAGACCTAAGCAGGGCCGGGAGGAGGGGCCACGGGACGCCAGCCCACGTCGTGCCCAGGACAGTCACAGCGGAACTGACTCCTAACAGAACACGAGTGTCCAGGGGCAGCACTGCTCCTCTCCTCTCTGCGGCCTTTCCCACGTGCAGCTCCAGCTCCAGTGCTGGGTTTCCTAGCACTGTGGACACGCTGTTTAGCACAACTGGAGCTCACAGTCCCGGTTCTAGTTCCCCATCTTCCATCTAAGATTCACAGCAGCAGGCTTGGGAGTCCCTCAGTGATGGCACTGCGAACACGCTAGTCTCTGCTCTCGGCCCTCACGCAGCCCCCTCGGCTGACCGGTCAGAGCAAGCACCAGGGGACACGCAGCATCGGCTGAAGACGTTCACCCAAAGGCATCAAGATCAAAAGCTTCCATGTTACGAGTTGGGAACCTAATCTGTTTTCCGAGTCCCGCCTTTACACAGTCTGTCCCAGGCACTGCTGTCCCAGGACACACGCATGCATGTGTGCAGCGTGCCTGCCGCGTGGGCTCCTCGCATCTCGGGCGGATGTATGTGATCATTCCTGACTAGATCACCTTTGATACAGTTATCTTCCCCTGCTCACTTTCTCTGCATTCACTCTGCTTTCCCACCTCTTTCCTTTTGCCCAAACTGCCTACACCCTTCTTTCTGTGTCTTTCTCTCTGCCTCTGAGAAGGCAGCATCACAAGCTCTTGATCTGCTACAGGAAAAGCAGAGGTGAGCCAGGTTCCTAAACAGGATGGCCTCGGAGTCCAGGCCTAGCCAGGGGCAGGTCCAGGGCTAAGGTCCTGCATGACCTGAGGCCAAGCACAGAGGTGGGGCACAGTCAGGATGAGATGCGGAGGGAGAGCTAAGCTCTAGAAGATACGGTGCCCACTGCATAGGTACACAGAGGTGTGCTGTACTAACAACTTTCTAGTCTATGACACAACATCGCCAAGACATTCCCTGAGGCTCCTGTAAAGAAAAGCACTCAGGACTGATGGGAACAGAAACTGGTCTACACACAGGGGATCTGAGTGTGTTCACCAGCCCGTGTGTGTGTGTGTAGGGTTGGGGGTGGAGGGGAGGCCGGCAGTGGCTAGGACGTATGACCTCCGTGTGGCACAGAGAAAATGCACAGGGCTTCTCGGGTTTCATGTCCCCTAGCCCTTGGATTATAGTCTAACTCAGCCAGGGTGGCCCGAGGATATGCAGCTCTTTCTGGCTCTGAGCCTAGAAGGTTCCCACACTCCCCACAGCATCTGACCAAGAGGGCAGATGTCTCGTGACACAAGTATTCTCAAAGTGGGTAAATCCCGAGATAATGGCAGCCCTGCTCTAGGGAACGAGGATTAGAGTAAAATATATGTGCACATAGATATGTAAGAGAACCATAGGCAATCCTTCATCGTAAACGACTCCGGCCAACCTGAGTTACGAACGTAAAGCGTGCTCACCATCTTTCCAGAGCTCGGCCACAAATCTGTCCGAGGACTGGTGCAGCAGCGTGGCCACGTTGTCGTTCAGGGGGTCCATGTTCTTCATCAGCCACTCGTCCGCCTTGTAGTCCACCTGGCCCGCCCAGAGCCGAACGAGGCGAGACGGAAAAACAGACAAAAACAGTTAGCCTTACCCACAGACGTTCACAGAGCAACCTAAGAGGATTGTCTTAAAGGCCCTCAATTGCAGTGTACACTATATTTAGGGATTTACAAATGTTTAGCAGCACCTCTCTTATAAACTCCATCACATGAAGCAAAGTTTCAAACTGTACTTTTACCAGGTAATCCAGTTCTCCAGCTCTTACCTTCCCTGCGTAGTGTATGATGCAAAAGTCAGCTTTGTCTTTCAGCTGCCGGGGTTTCTGGAACTTGGAGTGGGAACCTTGCTCTTGAACTAGTTTTTCAACAAAGGTTTTATCTGTGGCTTTCGGGAACCAGCACTCCTCATCCAAAAGGGCAAGCACACCGGGAGGGTTGGCCTGATAATGAGAGGCAACGAGAATGGCGAGTTTGCATGTAATCCCATCGGGTCTGATCCAGACCACGGACACCGACTGCTGGGATAGGAGGCCGTGTCCAGGCCTACCCTATGCCCCAAGCTCCCAGGCCTCCGAGTGCTAAGTAAGTACAGGGGAGACAGCGGGTGAGTCACTTTCTCATAAACACACACGTGTAAACTGTAGGTAAATGAATTCCAAGCAGATAGTCCCTCAAACACAGCAAATAAAAGAGACCACAAAGGAGCGAGGAGGTGGAGAGATGGAACTGAATGTTCATAGTCAGTGACTGGATGGATAAGTTATTCAAAACCCCCACTAGGTGGAATGCTTCAGATGTATTATATCCTAATCCATTTTTCTGGTTAAGTAACGATTAAATAAAATAAATGTACTGCTTCACACTTGGTGAAATGTTTTAAACTATTATTGAGTAGATGGAAGGTGATGAAATAATTTATCAGTTACTTTATATATTTGTTTCAACAAACACTTGAGAGCCTATTTTATTTCACACAACTAATTCCCTGAAAAAAGACAGAAACATACAGTAGGTTAGTGTGGCCAGGGACTGGGGGAGGGGAGCAGGAGCACCTGCTAACGGGAGGGTTTCTTTCAGGGATTATGAGCATGTGGAATCAGACGATGGTAATGGCTACACAACTTTGTGAATATGCTGAAACCCACTGAACTGTATACTTTATTATTATTATTTATTTATTTATTTAGAACTGGCTCCCTGTTTAGAAAGTTTGAGGACCCCTGGTTTAAAGTATTACAAATACTAGTATATATGTTTCTCTTTTTTTCCCCCACTGACGACCCCCCCGGCCTCCCCTACCCCCCAGCACTTGCCCTTGTCCCCTTATCCCCAGTGTTTTGACTTCCCAAGCTAGAGAAAAGAGGAGAATTTTTGTTCAATAGTTTGTAATGTTCTTTATTATCCATAAATGAGTGTAAAGAATTGTATACTTTAAAGAGTGAGTTTTAGGGTCTGTGCTATAGCCTGCCATTCTCTGGAAGCTCAACATTTAGTGGCCTGACTTACTTCTTGGAGGAAGGTGAGGTTCTCGGTGGTCTATTTTATAGCTTCTGCATCAGCATTCATTGCCACTCTGAAATACAGCAACTTGTGATACAAGACTGAATGCCTCCATTCCAGGGCCTATCAGTTTCCTGAATAAATCTCTAGGATCAGTTTTCTTTAACTCACGAGGCCTTTCTATTTACTTGGGAAGAGAAGGCTGTGTACAAATAGCACTTAAAGAGTAACGAGAGGCTATATTTAAATGTGAGTGAAATAATGTAATAACATGGTCAGGGGCAGGTGACAGCAGAAGCTGAGACTCTTCTGCAGCGAGCCCAGCACTGAGCCCTCCCTCCACGCTGCTAAGTTCGCGTCCTCCCCCTGAAAGAACTACATGAAAGAATTTTTCGAGCAGCTAAAAAAAGACTGTGATCAAAGCGACCGGGATCTCTAACTTCTGAAATAGGATCCCAAATATAATTTAATCTTTTCTAAATGACTCAGTGACAGCATAATTATGAATATCCATTATGGTGTCTCCTTGTTATTTTTCCTGCGTCATCCTTCAATGTCAAGTTCACTATTAGCACTTCTTTTAATTGGAGCTGTAAGTATGAGCGACCATTTCCTGCCTAAGGCCAGACGTACTCTCAAAGGTTTGTAAGCAGCTTTCTGAACTGAGAGGAGCACCCACTGCCCCCCCCCCCCCCCC
>NW_006289395.1:1289751-1306359 GCF_000327345.1 Myotis davidii
CTGGGCAGGGCTGGGTTTGGGAGAGAGGAGGTAAAGACTGGTCTGTAGTTTTCAAGGTATTTATTTTCCTTCTGGAAAATGTTCTCACTTTCCATTTGAAAGAACCATCAATAGCATCATTATCCCATCTTGTACATGCCATAGTTAAATTTCCTACTGTTATAAAATCTTTGTGTTTCTATGGCTAAGTGGAAAAAGGTAATCCTAAAGAACAATGGATTTAAAGAGTGAGTCAGCATTCAATCCTAAACTCCCTCCCTCCCCTTTCTGAGCCGCCTCTCCTTTAAGTTGGGACCAGTCAGGCAAGAAATAAAACGGTACATTCTAAAGTCTTTTGGGGAAGAGCCTAGAGATGCCAGTACAAAAAGTACAGGAGGAAGGAGGAAGAAGGAAGGAGGAAGGGGTAGAGGGAGGGCGCCGGGAAGGAGTGAGGAGAAAAGGAAGAATTCATTCTGCTCACTGCCCTTAAGTATCTAGACCAGTGATGGCGAACCTATGACACCTCTGACACGCAAACTCATTTTTTGGTTGATTTTTCTTTGTTAAATGGCATTTAAATATATAAAATAAATATCAAAAATATAAGTCTTTGTTTTACTATGGTTGCAAATATCAAAAAATTTCTATATGTGACACGGCACCAGAGTTAAGCTAGGGTTTTTCAAAATGCTGACACGCCGAGCTCAAAAGGTTCACCATCACTGATCTAGACAAAGCTGGCATATCCTCCCCATGCCAATAGCTTCTGAACACCCTGACTGGACAATTTTCCTAAAATCCCACTATCCTCCCAATGTCTGGGATGTGGCCCTTGGAACGCTCTCCACTGCTGTCCCGGCCTTTACCGTCCCCAAATTCAGAGCATCATTGACCAGGAGCCACTAACCAGTGAACTACCGCCATGTTCTGCTCTGTTCTCTGGCTTTAAGATCAGGTCCCCTAGGACCAGGGCCATGCAACTACTCCCCACACCCCCACAGCACCCCAATCTTTTTATTTCCAGGCTGTAATAGAGGAGTTAATAAAATTTTGCAGCCTCGATCTTATCCTAATCTAATAATGGTCAACAAAACAACTGAAAGTGCAGATAGTTAATGCTTTCTTAACACATAGAGCTCCCAGTGTTACAGATACACGTAAGTGAGCATCTCAAATCATATGATTGCTGATAATACCAAATTAAATGTTCTATTCCCTTATTTATATTAAATTCCCAAATCATTTTTTGGGCAACAAAGCTGAAAGGAAATAGATTCACATGTTTGTGTGGACACTGGAAGTTACTACGAGTAATGCCTTCAATATTATTGCTAAACAATGCTTCAGGGTACACAGAGCAGCATCCTCCTAAGTGCAGTAATTTGAGAGTTTGGCCCCAAACAAGTGGCTGCAGTGCTTTGAAAGGTAAAACGATCTCTCATGTATGAGCCAAATGAAAACGATGTTCCTTCCCTTAAACCCAAAACTTCTAACGTGCGACAAGTACGTCTCTAACAGGGTGCGTGTCCTCTAGGCTCCTGTTCCTCGTTTGGAACCAGGTACTGAGCATCCAGGCTTAGGCATTGGTCCTCCAACCCCTCAGACACGGGAACACGGGTGCAGACTGAGTAGCACAAGGAGAACTGCTCCACAGCCTAGAGTGCCCCACAGAACACACCTCATGGGAACACATCTACTGAACCAGCATTACACCTTGACCTAAATGACTGGTATTGGTGCTTAATTGTGCTTTAGTTTTCCTAGGTTTTGGTAGTTAGCAAAGTAAAATAAGCAAAGCTACTACCTTGCTGTAGCTTCCAGGGAATACACAGCCCAATCAACATTCATTTGGGATCATACAGTTCCATTCGAGAGTTATACATGTTCCATGTATTTCTACATGATACTGAACCAAAAGAAAATGGTCTAAGATTGCTATAAAAATATACCTGCCTCAACCTTAAAAATAAAAACTTCAAATTAAAAAAATCTGTCAGAATAAAAACATCCTTGTGCTTATCAGGATAAACTTTAGTTATCTAAAAAATAGATTTACGCACCATGTTTTAGTTTTGGCCAAATGAAGTGCCCTGTATTGCCTAGGAGGCAAGTCAGGTGGAGCCCTCCACCCTCCCGAGGTGCAGAGGGTTGGAGGTAAACGTGACGGCCACCACCATTGTGGCACCTGCAGTCTGGGAAGACCGGGTACATGAGCCAAAGAAGGGTCTGAATGGCATGCTACTTACTTTTCCAATAGGTACTTTAGCACAGTATCACCCTCCTAGAACATTTAGGTTAGAAAATTAACACTGAGCAGACAGGATAATTCACACAGATCAGATTAAGCCAAGAAAAACTCAAGGCACCGCCTGCAGCAGCTCTGAAAGCCAACAGCAGGGAAACACTCACAGGCCTCTCTATCAGGTCGATGCAGGGCTGCAGGTCGAGCCCGAAGTCGATGAAGTTCCACTCGATGCCCTCGCGCTGGTACTCCTCCTGCTCCAGGATGAACATGGTGTGGTTGAACAGCTGCTGCAGCTTCTCGTTCGTGTAGTTGATGCACAGCTGCTCGAAGGAGTTCAGCTGCCAAGGTTGAGAGAACGGGTTTCCAAACATGGGGAGGGGACAGAAAAGCAGAAATAGTCATCTAGTTATCAAACAATTCATTAAAGGTCAATTAGGTGTCATCTATGTTATTGCTTGTAGCTAATGATAGCGACTGAAACGAGGGGGTCTCTCTCTCTCTCTCTCAAACACACACACACACACACACACACACACACACACATTACTGAATTGCTACAATGAGAAAATAATAAACTCAGTATGCTAACTGAATAATCTACAAATAAAACAAAGCTTATTAGTGAATGGTTAATGAGTATAAATTATGAAATAAATGAGAAAGAGAAGAAGAAAAACAGAGAGACGTGGGCAGGCAAAGGAAAGCAAGCACCACTCCATAAGCTCTGAGGGGTCTAGAGAATGGACGTGGTGCAGTCCCATCTACTCTTCACTCAGCTGCCAGCTCAGAGGGAGCTCAGAATGAACGAATGTGTACTTCACAGGGATGTTGTTGAGATCTAGCCCGGCCTGACGAGCAAAATGCACTCAACCCAGTGTGAGGCTCCAGGCTGCTCCCTAGGCATCCATTCTTTTTTTCTTTTTTTAAAAAAATATATTTTATTGATTTTTTACAGAGAGGAAGGGAGAGAGATAGTTAGAAACATCGATGAGAGAGAAACATCGATCAGCCACCTCCTGCACATCTCCTACTGGGGATGTGCCCGCAACCCAGGTACATGCCCTTGACCGGAATCGAACCTGGGACCCCTCAGTCCACAGGCCGACGCTCTATCCACTGAGCCAAACCGGTGTTGGCACTAGGCATCCCTTCTTATCAAGCGTCTGACCTTTGCCAATACTAAGAGTGACACTGCATTGCTCTCAGGAAGTGAACTTGAGCAGCTCTGCATATGTTACAGGCACTTGTTTCCTTCTCTGTGATCTCTGCCTGTTTTTCTATTGTGCTGTTGATGGGATGAATGACCAAATGGATGAATCCATAGGCACAATATTCCTAAAGCAATCACTTTCTGTATGAGAGGCACCCAACCTTTTTTCCTGCCTTCACACTATTCACACAAGTAGCAAGTGCCCATAAATAACCTCTTTCATTATAAAAAGTGATCCCCAAGTAGGGCAGGCACAATCAATCCCCGAGGAATAAATTTATAGTCTGAGACACATTCTAGTCCCCCACCCCCTACGGAGGTGTTACATTCACCATTTTGAAATGAGGTCAGGCTAGGAAGGCAGGGGCAGTGTTTGCTCACTCAAACACATTTCGAGTGAACCGCATGAACATCTACAGGCTGCTCGACGGTGCTTCTTCATGTTTGTGTCAATGGCATTGCTCTGCCTTGGATTATGAGACCTTATTCTCTGTTTAGCCTTACTAGTTTGTGTGGTGGTATTTTTTTAAATAGTTTTTTTATTTCTCTTCCATATTTAGGCTATCAACTATATGTTAAAATAATCAATATTTACATTGGTAATTCATGGTATAAAATTAAAAAGGTACAAGAATTGCAGTCTCATTCCCTAGAGTCAACTACTATCACTTATTTCTTGTGAGCCTTCCAGAAATAGTCTGTGCACTTATAAATGTGTTATCTTGTTTTATTTTTTAACTCAACAATGTATTTGGAGTCTTTCCATATCAGTAAATAAAGCCACATACTCTTTATAATGGGTGCGTAGCACTCCACTCTATGGGTATCTCTAGATTAATTGAACCAATCTCTCCTAATGGTGGGCATTTAGCTTTTCCCATGATAAATAACGATCAATAACACCCTTGTATTTTTAGCATTACACACTTTTCTACTGTCCGTGTACTTACATGTATAGCTTTCTTTTACATCCTTTAATACCCTCGTGAAGATTTATCCTCTACAGTACTACATTTTCCTATCCAAGAACAAGATATGCTTTTTCAACTGTTCAAGTCTTCTACGTTTTCACCGTAGCCTTATAAAATTGTCTTCAACTTAATCTTGCCCATTTCTTCTCAAATTTATTCTTAGAAATTTCATCTGCTTTTGTTGCAGTTAGAAATAATTCTTTTCTTTTATTACATCTTCTGATTATTTATATATAGGGTGGCAAATGATTTTTAAAATGTCACTTTAAGTTACATACATTTCTGTTTCCTTCTCTGTGAACTCTGCCCATTTACTGGGCCACCTTTCATGATTTCTCAAGTTATTCACAAATCAATGCACATTAAAGCCATTTCTTATTGTGGCAGTTGCAGCTGAGCAGGCAAAACAGCGTATACGGTACCAGTTCAGACTGCATGGAAACAGATGTAATTTTAAAGTGGCCAAAGTAGCACACTGATCCCAAGAAGTACTTTATTATTTGTTTCTTACATATATATAATCAGCCTATCAAAGGAGAGGTAAAGATATAAATATTTAAGAGATCAAAATGTTATCAACTTTTTTTGCAGGTGTATAACTACAAACCTTTGATGGATTGATGTTGAATAAATGGAAAAATCTAGTCAGACCAAGAATAAAAGATATTGAAATCCATCATCAAATCCTATGGCTTTATCTTCAAAACAGAGATCATTATCTTTCCTCATTTCTCCATCTCACACAGCTTATTCCTGACTCCTGAGCCGGCCACCATCCCCTGGCCCCTGGGCCACGACAAAGGCCAGTGGCCTCACGGTCTCCCTACTCTGCTTTTGCTCCACACCACATTCCAGTTCCCGTTGGGCAGCTACATCTAGTCACTCTGGCTTTCCAGCAATTTCTAACATTAACAAATCCCCTCCCATACAGGACTGCTGCCTGGAGAACTTAGGGACGCTGGGCTTCTCCTCCTTCATGTACCCGTAAGGCCAGCACTGCAGAGACACCTCCCAAGACTCCGCTGTCTAAAGCCGGCCTCCCCATTCTCCTATCACAGCAGCACTCACAGTTCTGAGAATGTGGTGGCTCTTCCTCTTTTATGGTCTGACTCTCCACTAGAATGGCAGGGACTATCCCTGCTTCTCTACCACTACGTCCCCAGTGCCTGGCACAGCAGTGAGTGTACTTTGTGAGCCTTCATTATTATCTGTTAAAAGAATAAGACGAGCCTGACCGGCGTGGCTCAGTTGAGCATCAACCTATGAACCAGGAGGTCAGGGTTCGAATCCCAGTCAGGGCACATGCCCGGGTTGCAGGCTCGATCCCCAGTGGGGTGCGGGGGGTGCAGGAGGCAGCCAATCAATGATTCTCTGTCATCACCGATGTTTCTATCCCTCTTATCCTCTCCCTTTCTCTCTCTGAAATCAATAAAAATAAATAAAGAAAGAAAGAATAATTTGAAGGAAGAGCAGGAGGGAGAGACACACCTCAAAAATTTCAAATCCAGCAATGTCCAGGATTCCAATGAAAGATGCTCCCTGACGCTTGGTCCTATCCAGGGCTTTATTGATCCGGTGAACGAGCCAGCGAAAGAGCCGCTCGTAGGTAGCTTTTGCCAATGCTTCCACTGCAAAGTCCGCCTGTAATTACACAACACCATGCTTTATTCTGGGAATGATCTCAACAAGGCATTCATGGCTATTATATATAGTTCAATGTTCTACCAAAATCCTGAAATAGCATGTACTGCTTAGTCATGTCTCAAGTTTACACATCAACAAAGGGTGTTAGTACAATTAAATGGAAGGTGAAGATAGCCAGTAAAGAGGAACCCCTCCCTGTGTCCCGGGGCTTCTGTGAGCCTATCTGCTCGGAGTCTGGAAGGAGTCCACCCTGAAACGGGGGAGTCCAACTCCTATACTCTTGGTGGGTGGGCTCTACAAGGACATAACTTTGTCCTCCTGGATAATCTATCTACTGGGGAAAACTCAAATTTCCTTTTAAAAAAACTACACAAGAAACCCCCCACTCAATTAGTCCCAGGAAACATCCATATTATAGAGCTTTAGTTTGTCACACATCACTCAGAAGGTCTTATGACCACAATTTATCATTCAAACAAATGTAGAATAATTAATGGTAAATGTACTTGTTCTTTGGTCTGGGCTTTCTGCACGTAGTCTCGGCCGACCTTGATCCGGGGGGTAAGGATGGCCCGGGTGAACTCCATCACATTCATCCCAAGAAGATGGCACAGCTTCTGGGCAACTAGAGTGTAAAAAAATCCCCTAAATAGTGGCCTCCTCCTTATGATCCAGTCACAACACATGCAATAAACACTCGAAAAACCCGAGTCATCATTAAATTGTATTAAGAAATAACAAGTTTTAGGTCTGATGGAAAATCCCTTCATCCCTTCAAATTAATAGCACTCATCCTTAGGTTATTTATAAGAGATGGCTAGCCAGCAATTACTTATTATGGCTAATAATGCAAGTTACTGAGTCTTGGAAGCCATGATAACACACAGAATGAGAAAAACAGTGCTACCAAGATAACTGGCCGTGATCATGTAATGATCCTAATAATATTTTAATGGGCAAGAAATCTGTAAGTTTGAAAAAAGTTATTTGATTACATGGCTAACATGAAACATTCAATACATAACTGCTACTTTTGTTATTGTTGATTCTCAGCAGCATTAGGGCACCTGCCTCACTAGAAGTTCATTGTCTAATATCCCCCAAGGTCCAACAAGTATACGAATTATTATAATTCGTTTTGAACTAAGTGTTAAAAATAACAATAATATTCTCTAAAGGTAAGCGCATTTTGAATTATGTTACAGGGATAACCTACCCAGGTCATTTCAAGACCTGCATCCTACGCCCTAACCCAGGCCGCCTGCTGGCCGCCTGCAGGAGCCCTGTCTGCAGGGCGGGCCGTGCCTCGAGCACTTCCTGTGCTTTGGGGCTCTTCTCACTGGCTCTTACCAATGGCTCTGCCTCAGCCGCTAGGTCGTGGCTCCCTTTAGTTAATGAGTGGATCATGAGTGTAGGTGTTGGATAGAAAATGAGAAAATACAAAGAAGTACAAAAGGCAAATTACCCACATTCCTTTGCTTGTACCATGACAAATATCATTTCAGCAGCTAAAATATATACTTCACAGTGGGGCTATACCTTGGCTTACTTCATTCCATTGGATATTTAGGGTAGCTCCCTTGTTGCCATTGCATACATCTTTCTGTGTGGTAAGGGTCTGTCTGTCTCTATTCTCCTTCCTGAGACTACTTCAAAGAGCCAAGCTTAGTATGTAAGTTTCAGAAGTAAAATAAAACACAGTAATTAATTAAAGCTAGGGAATAGGAAACTTACTGTCCATCTAGCAAGTACAACTTTGGTTTTATGATGTTATGGTAAAGAAATGTGGCTAAATGTTTAAACAGACCTATCAGAACTCATCTATCTTACGGAGAGCTGGCACCGTGGGTGGCAAACACTCACTCAAGGAAGAATAAAACAGACACGGGTGAGACTGATTTCCGACAGGGGTAGGTGGAAACAGGGCAGAAAGAATGGGGGAAGGGAACAGAGTGGAAGAGATGGGGGTGGGTGGGAACAAAATCAGAGAAGTACACATTTTTCTGTAGTTCTGACTTTTAGAATTATTTATATGTTGCATATACTAAAATATAAGCAAAAAGGGTTGATGGGTGCAAAATGTGATACAAACAGAAATAAATGAAGCTACCGACATTACAAATGAAAGGGTAGCCACTCAAAGGCGGAAGGAGGGAAGAGTAAAACAGTATTTTGACCCACCATCTGCTAATGGGCACTTAGTCTGTTTCCAAATCTTTGCTATGGTAAATTGTGCTGCTATGAACACAGGGGTGGATATATCCTTTCTGATTGGTGTTTCTGGTTTCTTGGGATATATTCCTAGAAGTGGGATCACTGGGTCAAATGGGAGTTCCATTTTTAGTTTTTTGAGGAAACAAGCGGGGGTATGGGAGAGATCAAGCAAAGGACTTGTATGCATAGAAGCCTAACCAACGGACACAGACACCAGGGGGGTGAGGGCATGAGTGAGGGGTGGGGGGCACTGAGGGGATAAGGACCCATATGTAATACCTTAATCAATAAAGAAAAAAACAACACAAACAAACAAACAAAAACCCACAGTATTTTGACTCTGTACTCTAATGCTAAAGAACTGTACACAGATACTGTTTACTAATTAGCAGGTTTGTTTTCTGGAGGAGTACAGGTGAGTAATTCTGAAGCTCTTTTATGGGTATTCTAGGATCAAACAAATAAACAAATATACTGTAGATAAGACTTCTTACTGTCGGAGAAAGGAGTTTCAAATAAAGAAAAGGAAATGGCTAGCATAAAACCTGTAGTGTCGGATCAAAATTGGAGGTATAAGTATAAATCCATGGTTTTTAATATACAAACAAAGAAAGGAAAATAGGAGTGAGTACACGTGTGTGCATGTTCCCTTGCTCTGTCCTCTGAGAGGCGTCAGAAACAAATGAGGCCCTAGAACAGTGATGGCGAACCTTTTGAGCTCGGCGTGTCAGCATTTTGAAAAACCCTAACTTAACTCTGGTGCCGTGTCACATAGAGAAATTTTTTGATCTTTGCAACCATAGTAAAACAAAGACTTATATTTTTGATATTTATTTTATATATTTAAATGCCATTTAACAAAGAAAAATCAACCAAAAAAATGAGTTCGCCATCACTGCCCTAGAACAACCAAGTATTGGCAGCTAAATCCCATTCTTCAATATGAAGAAACGGTAGCGAAACGGCCAATTCCAGGGCCGGGGCTGGACAAATACAAAATGAGTCTGGAACATTTTGTGTTGCCATAAAGTAAGAAAATGCTTTAAATTAAAGTGACAGAGTCATGTCAAAGTGACCTGAGCACTAGCCTGAAGCGGCTCCAACTCCTCATGGCCACACCCAGGACAGGAATAAATAAATGATTATGGAATTGATGATAAACCACACAATTATTTAAAGAAGGGCCCATGTGCCTATACTGATAGGAATGAAAAAACGAAGCTCTTTCTTACAGTAGAATTCCAGGAGTAAATATAAAAGAACGATGTAGACAGAAGGCACCACTTGACATACACCACAGGCAACACTCATTTCTGGTAAGAATCATAAACGGATGCTACAACTAATAGCCCAAGAGACTGATGAGAGCCTGGACTTCCTTCTTTAGTCTCAGTGTCTCCCTCCTCTCCCAGATACTTGTTCCAAAGGCAGAAGGTAATCCGGTAGCGGAGAAACCCGGCAGACACTTCCTTAACCAAGTTAACCTCACCAACGAGACAAACTCACACAGGCCTGCCGATATGATGCACGAGAAGGCCACACACTTCTGTGATATTCTTACCAAAAACGCGTAACCTGAATTTAATCAGGAGGAAACCTCAGACAAACCCAAATGGAGGGACATTTTCCAAAACAACCGGCCAGCATTCTTCTTCAAAAGTCAAGGCCATGAAGGACAGAGACTGGGCCTATGCTCCCGGTAAGGTCAACACTGGTTGGTCTCAGTAGCTGCAGCTCCCTTTCCGATCAGCTGTGTGGTCTCTGCAGCTTAGGTCTCCGCATGCCCCCATTCCCAGCGCCTCCCCGGCCACGGCGGTGTCTCCAGGGCTGCCTTGTGTCCTACACACATCTCTTCCCTCAGATGACACCAGAGTGGCCCTCACACATTCTGCTCCTGAGTCTGTGGCACTGCGTTGCGAGTGCTTTCTATGCCTGTACTAACATGTTCTTGGAGAGCACAACCAACGACCACTTAAACGGAAATAAAATCAGCATCGTCAGTTACCTGTATTTTCCGGCATGGAAGCTTGATCAGTGTTTCGCTCCTTTTTGAAAGAAATGTTTCCAAACTGAAGCACTGAAGACACTACTTTAAGCATAGCTTTATTAAAGAGAAAAAAATTAATAAGAATATTGCATCAGCATATAGCAGAGATATATTCTAGTTTATTTTGACTAAAAATTAGCTGGACAAAACTTTTCAGGATATCTTTCAAGATGTCATAAAATTACAGGCAGTTCTTAGTTCCTCGATCATTTTCTAGTTTAGGCTATTGACCCCCAACGTGTGTCTTATTTAAATGAGTATCAGAATCTTAGAGAAATCCCACATACACAGAATCTCTTCATGAGAAAAGCCCATTATATGCATCGCTTCCATCGTCTCCTGGAAGTTATCTTTGTCTTGCTGTCCCGGAATGGGAATATAACCGTTGGAGAGAAATCTGTAGTTGTTAAATCCTTCAAGCAGCAAGTCAGCTATGAGAAAACAGAACGGAATGCCTTCAAGCAACACTCATCAGCAGGCTGAGCATGCCCACATCCAGGCGGCACCGCCGCCCCAGGAGGCCAGAGGTTCCCCACCAACCATCACCCCGCATACTTCTCACCCCCACACTTTCTCTTTCTTTATATGTTCATGCTAAATACACAAACACATAAAGTTTCCCATCGTCTGCAACCAGGAAGGAAAATGATAATGTAAACTGCACAAATCTCAACGGGCATTGGGGACAGTGGCTTATACAATATTTTAAATCGGATCGTGGGAAAATGATGTAACTTTTCCAGAGAACTACAACCTTATTGTTTTCAGATTTAAATATTTTAGAAAGCTTTTAAACCCCTCTTCTATTCCTTTCTTAGCAAGGAGTTTATAGCAAACACTACGGGGTCAATATGAAGACTAAGTGGACCTAAGATAAACACCCAGATGTAGAAGGTGTGCGCTCAGCCCAGCCACCCCGAAACCTCTCTCCAAGGCAGTCTATTTAGTGGTAAATGTGCTTTTGAGAGTGATGTGCAACATAAAATATTATGACAGAATATCATAATGGATAATACCCCCCCCTGCCTACTTGTACGTTAGGGGCCGTGAGTTAGAGACAACTTAACTCCCTCTTTCGATAAATGTGTTTGTTCCTGGAGAGCAGAAGGCTGTTTCTCAGGAGGGATCAAGACAGACGGGGCTACTTATCCCGAGAAAGGGTGCCAGCACATGCTCCCGGCCTGCAGACAATTTCTGATCACTCCCAGCCCTTAATTCTTATCGACATCACATTTAACTCTCCTGGGTGCTGGAAAGTTGTGCCCCTTCTCCCCTCATATACTTAGAAATGTGCTTTTACCCTGCCCAGGCCTAAGCTTCCAGTCCTTGTGATTCAAGAAAAACCCACCACAGGCTTTTCCCAGGACTAGTGGAAACATAACATATATATTTAGTTGTTAATCTAGAAATAAAAATGTTTGTTCATTAATTTTATTAAGTTTATTTTTTCTTACTTGTGTATTTATAAATGTTGAAACAAAACTTTATAAAAACACACCACTTGCCTTCTAATTTAAAAAAGAAATAGAGATAATATAACAGCACCCATGTACCTACCACTTAAAAGTATTTATCCCATTGGCATGGAAATTCCATTTCACTTTCATCATCTGACCAGCTAGAGTTTTGTAACTTACACTTCAGGTGTTCTCCTGCTCCAGACAGCAGCTGGTAAAAGATATGAAAAGTACGCTCATCTTTTGCTTGGCGAACAGCACGAGACTTTTCCAGAAGGTCTGAGCAAAGACGGTTAAGGATTAAGTTGGTCCTTTTTCCATGTCTATTTAATTATAAAACATTTTTTCTCTCTGATATAGGTCAGGTATCCTGCTATTAACCACTCTAAATGGTTAAACTTTGTAAGTGAGAAAAGAAAATGTATGCAATTTATGTTTCCCACTAATCTACTAGATCCACTGGGCTAGTAGGGACCTTAAAACCTTGGAGTGCTTTCCTCACCAACCTCCCCCCCCCCGCCCCATTCTTAACTTGGATTATATTCAAAGAACACAGCGCTATACAAAGAACTATATTTCTATCACTGGAGATTATTCTAACAAGAATCAGAGAACTGTCATCTGTAACCTTCCTAACTGGCACACTACCAGTTCAGAAACACTTCTATTTTATTATCTGTACCCAAATTAATTCCATCTAGACCTACCATTTCTTAGGACTAGTGTATGTATTTGACATTTTCCTCTAGTTTTGTTCTGCTTAATAACGGCTTAAGTACGGCTTAACTGTACTTTTATGAGGCTTGTTTCAATGGGTACACGCCCATCCTACGAATGGCAGAAATAGGTGGTAAAAAATATATAAGCTCACACAACCATAACTGAAGAGTAGTTCAATTTAACAGTTTTCACCTAAAGGTCCTTACACCACACAAACATTCCCTGGGCCAATGACATATAGGTGATCCTCACCTCAGTGCGACTCTCCACTTCCCCAGCCACATGATCAGGTTGTGACCTGGTGTTATAAGACCAAGTCACAATCTCTTGGGATTCAAGTTTTACCATCTTGATAACGGGAGTGATATCACAAAGGGTTTCTTTGAGGCCGTAGGAAGAGGAAATGATTCTTTATTTTAATTATACTATTCTGAAAAAGGATACATGTTTCAATGTTGGCCCCAACAATATAGCCAGTTACATCAAAGTTGATCCGAATAAATTTGCCCTGAAAATAAATTACAAAGAAAAAATTGAAAATAAATAAAGCAGAAAGGATCTGAGCACCATCATAAATAAGCCAATGTGCCCTGCCAAGTATCCATAAATTTGTTATAAAAATGAACCTTAAATATTGCCTCAAATAAAAAGAAAGGAAAAAAAAAGCTTCAATAAATTCCAAAACTGTAGCAATAGGATAGGTTACCTTCTTGGACTATAACATAAAATGAAACCCTAATCATTTAGAACTTTTAAAAAAAGCTCTTCTAAATAACCTGAGATACAAGCAATTTCAATAGTATAAAAGGAACACTACACCCAGCCTTATAAGGATGGACTTGAAAAACTGAGTAATATAGATAATTTCCTAGGAAAATAGAAATCCATTTAAGAAAAAACAAGAGAAAACTTGAATGAACCATAATCACAAAAAGTAATGAAGTCATTTGGCAAATTCCTAAGGAATATGTAATTGCCTTACTGCATAACTGTTCTAGGGAAACAGAACCCAGTGATTATTTCATAATTCACTTTAAAAAATTATCACAACACTGAATACCCAAACAGGTAAAGACAGACTAAAAAAAGAAAAGCAAAATAAAACCGAATATCTTACTCATAAGTACTATATTAAGCCAAATTAAACACTGCAAAACAAAGAAACACAACAATGATCAAGAATGGTGTATTCCACGACAGCTAAGAAGGGCTGATGCTATTATACATACTACTATCATTCATCACATGAGTAGTCAAGGGACTGAAGGCTTTCTTCAAAGAAATGAACAAAGTGACTCTAAAATTTATAGGGAAATGGAAAGGACCTAGAATAGTCACAACAATTTTGAGAAAGAGAACAAGAACCAGAGCTGAAGGACTCAAATTATTCAATATCAAAAAGCTACAAATGTATTAAGACAGTGTGGTAAGGATAGAGACCGAGTCCAGGCATAGGCCAGACATGTACGGCCGATCCATCTTCAACTGAGGTGCCAAGGTAATTTAACAGTGAAAGGATCTTTTCAACAAATGAAGCTTAAAAAGATGTAAAATAAAACAAAATAAATGCCAAACCTGGACCCTTACCTCACTCCATATACAAAAATTAAGTTAAAGTAGATCACAGACCTAAACGTATGGGGTAAAACTATAAAACTTCTATAAGAACAGAAGAAAATTTTTACAACCTTAAGTTAGACCAAGATTTCTTAGACAAAATGCAAAAAAGCAGGAACCATAAAATTAAGCACTGATGAATTTTATCAAAATTTAAAACTTCTGTTCTTCAAAAGACACTGTAAAGAAATAAAAAGAAACTTCAGACTAGCAGAGAATATTTGCGGAACACATTGTCTGATAAAGGATTTGTACCCAGAATACATAAGGAACTCCTACAACTCAATTATAAGACATCCAACCAAATTTTTAAAAAGTTGGATAAAAGATTTAAACAAATTATTTCAATGATATGTATGGCTACATTCTTAAAGAAAGACTAGCAAGGATATAGAATTAGAACTCTCACAAAACCCTGGTACGAATGCAAAATGGTACAGCCACTTTGGAAAATGGTTTGCTAGTTTCTTATAAAATTAAACTTAAGTTACTATATGACTCAGCAGTTCTACTCTTAGGTAGTTAGTTACCTAAGAGAAATGAAAGCATGTGTCCATACAAAAACTTGCACAGGAATGTTCATAGCCACTTTATTCTTAACAGCACTCAATGAAAACAACCCACTGTCCATCAAGTGGTAAATGGATAAAGAAATCATGGTATATTTACACAATGAAATACTACTAAGCACTAAAAAGGAACCAGTGATATGCTATGTGAAAGAAGCTAGACATAAAAAAACTACACAATATATGATTCCATTTATTTGACATTCTAAAGAAAAACTATAGAGACAAATAGATCAATGGTTATCAGGGCTAGGGGTAGAAGCAGGAGGATGGGGCTGATTGCATAAAGGCAAAAGGAAACTTTTTGGGGTAATGGAAATATTCTCTCTGGATCCTGGTGCTAGTTACACCACTATATTAAATACTCAACAACACTCATCGAACTGTACACTTAAAGGGTGAATGTTATCACATACAAAATATAACTCAATAAACCTAATTTTAAAAACTACTCAAGGGAGATATCTTGATACTTTAGGACCCCTTAAATAAATGCCAATTTTAAAAATATAATTAATCATTTATTCTTTATATTTACTACAAACATAAGCATGTTACTTTCTCACTAAAGTGAAAAACCTTGGCTTACACTCTTGTACTTATTTCTCCACTCAACTTGCTTATTCTTATATCCACTACTTTAGGCCCCTTCTCGTCTTTTCAATGTTGTTTTAGTGTAGAAATATTTTAAGTAGAAAAAGATGAGTACTCAGTACTGGAATGCTATCACAGAAAAATTTGAACTACATTTTATTACATATAAATTGTTCCTCAATAATATTGTTTTTCAAAACTGAAGAAGGTAATTTACTAAAAATGTATGATCTATTTTTTTTTGTCTAATTATATGAGCATTCATTAAGAACTCATCCAAGCCTGACTGGTGTGGCTCAGTGGTTGTTGACCTATGCACCAGGAGGTCACAGTTCAATTCCCGGTCAGGGCACATGCCCGGGTTGCAGGCTCGATTCCCAGTGTGGGGCGTGCAGCTGATCAATGATTCTCTCTTGTTACTGATGTTTCTCTCTCTCCCACTCCCTCCCTCTCTGAAATCAACCCACACAAACAAATACCGCCACAAACCTATGTATATAAAAGCCTAAGTGACTGTTTGACCAGTAGCTATGATTCGCACTGACCACCAGGGGGGAGATGCTTAATGCATAGGCATGGAAACATGGAACAGACTGATGAATTCCAGAGGGAAGCGGGGGAGGAGGGAAGAGATTAACCAAAGATCTTATATACATACTAGAGGCCTGGTGCATGGGATTCATGCACTGGTGGGGGGCATGGCCTGTGGGGATTGGCCCGCTGTGGGAGTGCTGCTCATCCTGGTCTGGCGAGCGGCTGCTTCCTGGTCCGTTATCTCCCATGGAGCTGGAGCACTTGCCTCTCCAGGGGCCCCGGTCAGGGCCAGACCAGGGACAATAGCACTGAGAGACAGTGGAGTAGGCCTCAGTCCCGCAGTGGCCACAAACCCACCCCCCAGCCTCCGGTCAGCCAAGTGGCGCTTCCAATGTGGTAGCGCACTGACCACCAGGAGGCAGCCCCTTGGTGGTCAGTGAGTGTCATAGTGACTGGTCGACTAGTCATTCTGGTTGTTCTGCAGTTTTGTTGCTGGGCTTTTATTATATAGGACCAGAGGCCCAGTGCACAAATTCATGCACTGTTGGGGTCCCTGGCCTGGCCTGCAGGGATCGGGCTGTAAGCAGCAGTCCAACATCCCCCAAGGGGTCCTGGATTGTGAGAGGGCGCAGGCCAGGCCAAGGCACCCCACCGGTGCACGAATCCATCCATATTAATCTGAAGATGAATGCAGAGGGACAGGTAGTGCTATAGACTACAGGTAGTTCTATATCTAGTTCTATAGATGACAGTGGAGTCTATTCCGTAAGAACACATTTCTGAGGACAGGAAGCATGGCCTTAGCAT
>NW_006289395.1:1306425-1315570 GCF_000327345.1 Myotis davidii
ATATATAAAAGAACTCATCCAAGCCTGGCTGGTGTGGCTCAGTGATTGAGTGTTGATCCAAGAACCAAGAGGTGATGGGTTTGATTCCCAGTCAGGGAATATGCCTGGGTTGTGGGCTCTATCCCCAGTAGGGGGCATGCAGGAGACAGCTGATTGATGTTTCTGCCTCTCTATTCCTCTTCCTTCCTCTCTCTAAAAATCAATAAAGCCTTGCTCTGGACAGAAAATGCATAGCTAGTTTGATACACCTAAGGTGTCATGCCATCATAACAACAAACATGCATTCCATTATAGGCCTGTTTCAGATGCCACTAAACCTCAGAATTTAGAGTGAAAAGGGAGTATGACTACAAAGAAAAGGCATTTTATGACAAATAGCCTCTTACCACCTTTTACACAGGCATGTATACACTCTGCATAATAAATGATCAAAACATTGGCTAAACCAAAAAAATCTCTGGACATGGTCTTACATTTATAACTGAGTGTATGCGAGTGGAATAGAATATACCAAAATGGAACATATCCAGGAAACTAGGATGGTGTCAGTCATAATACCTGCCATGTCCTCGAGTCTAAAAGCTCTCAGACCACCCAAACTTCCTGAACAATTTAAATTCCATCAATGACAATGCATCTTTCAGAGGCTGCTTAACAATGGGTAGTAAGCATTTAGCATTTTCTTCTATAAAGAACTTATTAAGAGGCACAAAACCAAAATGACAATTTATGTGGGGTTTTTGGTTAGTTTTGTATTCTGGAGAGAAAAAAAGTTTTGTTTGCATTTTTTCTTAAATGGGATTAACATTTTCTCTTTTGAGATAGGGTCTCGTGATGTCATATAAGCACAAGTTTTATACATATAACCACTTGACACAAATAATATATTTGTGACATTGAGAGATGCTGACCTAACGCCCTAAACTTAGTCAAACTGTGAGGCTGTGTTCTTTCAACATGTGAGCACAGTGATGCGGGCACTTCCAAAGGACGAGGTGGGATGGGCACACACAGGAAGGCATCGCAGAGAGAGTGCCATTCGAGCTGATTACGGTTTATCAAGTATATTAGTTTGCTGCAAGCTAAATGGTAATTTAAAGGGAGGTTCTATGAGTCTTTTTCTCAAAAAAATTATACTTATGGGATGATATTGGTTAATAAAATTATGTAGGCTTCAAGTGTAGCTCCTTCTTTATTTCTAAGTTTTCTTAAAATAAAACTACTACAAAGAGTCGTCCTCGATATACTGCAATCTGATTTCAACCCCTAAGTTGTGAGACATTATTTTCAAGAGAGACAACGTTCTGGGCTAACAGCGGTTCCAAGTGGCACCTATATTCTCTTCTGCCAATTCACTATTGTCCTTGTGTTGTCAGAATGCGATACTTGAATAATATTTGAAACATTTGACAGCTCATAATTTTGTTAGAGTGGAAGGACTTTTTTGCTCCATAACTGTAAGACATTTTCATTGTTAGATTTACAATCACCAATTAGAATGGCCAATCCAATCAATTTCATTTCTACACCATCTCTTTCCTTCCAATAACTTTCATATACATATGTGCCTTCAGCACTGGTCCACTTACAAACCACATCAGATAAACTGTGGTAGATAAGCATCACATAAGAATACTGTTACCTGTCCATTTAACAAAACAACGGTACAGGTTCTTGTTGCAAAACAATGAGTAAGGAAGTCCTTCTGCTGCATGCTAACGCCATGCTTCTTGTCCTCAGAAACGTGTTTTTTCAGAATCGATTCCACTGTCATCATCAGAGTCTATAGTGCTCCTGTCCCTCTGCATTCATCTTCAGACTCACCTTATGTTTTTTAAAATATATTTTATTGATTTTTCACACTGCATTCATCTTCAGACTCACCTAATGTTTTGTGTGTTTTTTTAAATATATTTTATTGATTTTTCACAGAAAGGGAGAGAGACAGAGAGTCAGAAACATCAATGAGAGAGAAACATGGATCAGCCGCCTCCTGCACACTTCCCACTGGGGATGTGCCTGCAACCAAGGTACATGCCCCTGACCGGAATCGAACCCAGGACCCTTCAGTCCGCAGGCCAACACTCTATCCACTGAGCCAAACCAGCCATGGCTCACCTAATGTTTTTTAAATGCTTTCCTCTATTATTTTTCTTCTCTTTCACATTATGGGTAGAATATGAAAACTTCTGACTCTTTGCCCTGGCCGGTGTAGCTCAGTTGGAGTGTCATCCCATTTACACCAAAAGGCTTGGGTTTGATTCCAGGTGAAGGCACATACCCAGGTTGTGGGTTCAATGCGTGCTTGGGGCGCTTCAGGGAGGCAACTGATTGATGTTTTTCTATCGCATTGATGTTTTTTCTCCCATTCTCTCTCTTCCTCTCGCTCTCTCAAATCAACAAGAACATATCCTCAGGTAAGGATTTAAAAAAGAAAAAGCATTGGCCAGTCAGTTAGTTGGAGCCTTGTTCCATGCACCGAAAGGTAGCAGGTTTGGTCAGGGCACGTCCCTGTGTTGTGGGCTCCATCCCCAGTAGGGGGTGTGCAGGACACAGCCGAGCGATGATTCTTTCTCATCACTGATGTTTCGCTGTACGTTGATGTTTTTCTCTCTCTCTCTCTTCCCGTGTAAAAACCAATGAACTAGTCTTTAAAAAACCCCACAAACTTCTGACTTTCCAATTATGTTCCCTGAAAAGCTAAAAGTAGACCACAAAGATGGTGTCTCTAGTCTTCTGACATACCTTCTTGGTATGATCACTGATACCCCATATAATGTATCTTAGATTTATAAAATTATCCAATGGACTGACATAATAATTATAAAAGAAAATGAATTTTATTTTTAAAATAAGTAAATTTTGGGGTCTCCTTCCTGCACTTGTCATCACATCCCTGTCTGGATTCCCGGATGCCTGTCCAGTGCCGGACCTCTGCCCACTGCCCCCATCTCACAGCATCTGGGCTCTTCACCGGCATCCATATCCAGGGCCACTGCCAATGACCAGACCCCTATAACCCTCAGGGCAGAGCCTGGCCCTCCCGACCACCCGTCTTAGCGCCTGCTATCTGGGCATCCAGGAAAGGCTGTGTGAGGACACAGTGAGAAGGCAGCTGCCTGCAAGTCAGGAATCGAGTCCTCATAGAAACCAACCTGGCGGAACTTGGACCTCAGACTCCCAGCCTCCATAACTGTGAGAAAATTGAAACTACCTTAGAGATCTAAAACCTGTTGTTTAACCCCACTCCCCAAAAAAGGGAAATTGTGTCTTTGTTCTCCAGAAGACCCTAAGAAGAAATAAAGTTAAAAAACTATTAGTCCTTATAAATAGTTGGAATGCCTCAAGAAAGAAACTAAAAAAAACCTAAAATCGGGTCCCGATGTTCAAATTTTAAACAGCTGTATTATCTATACAATATCTCATCGAGTTAATAAAAAATTGCTATTTTAGACACAGTAGTCAAAGGACGTTATTCCTTCAAAGCTGCAGAGAATACGCTGCCAACATACTGTTCAAGAAAATACTTTCTCAAACTTCTCACTGTAACACTGCAGAAAGTTTAATCAAAATCATATGGTATCACGTCATTCTCACTGAAGAAAATATTTCACTCGAAAAACTCGTTACATAGAAAAACAAACTTTCAGATTTCAACATGTCTGTTTAACTTCTTTATTATGTCTATATCAACGTACTGTTTAAGCTTTTAGTTTCTTATGCTATTTCCTATTCTTTTTCTTGATCACCCCTAATAGAAGTTCATATTCACTGAGCCAAACCGGTTTTGGCAAATAGAAGTTCATATTCATTAAACAAGGTTTTTTTTTTTTTTAACTTGGGAAATAAAATTGTTATACTGATAACTTTAAGCTCTAATAACTTGAAAATATAAAACAAAATTATCCACTGTATATTCAGTAAACTTAATTTGCCCTTACTTCTTGGAAAATTATAAAATAGGAAAGAAAGTAAAGGAGAAATGGAAGAAACAAAGGTTTTTGGCCTTCTGAACAGGTAACTAAAAAGAAGTTTCTCAAAATAATTTAGGCATGTGGTCCCTTAATTGGATAAACAAAACCACAACATGCAACATTTACTAGTAATTGTCTCATCAGTTCCTTGGTCAAATTAGTTCCCTTTCTTTCTCATAACTGGTGTTCATAGTTGTTCTAGCCAGTATAGCTAGCGCAGAGAAATATCCTCTGGTTAAATAAAAATGGTTATGCAAAAAGTAATGAAACAAAGGGATAGAATGAGGAAAGAGATGGGGCAGTAGAAGCCTGCTGTGGGGGGAGGCGGCAGAGTGGATTAGGTGGCCCTCCACCCCTCCTCCCTATATCCCCTCCCCCTCTGCCCCCCGCCTGACTTCTCTTATACACATCCAAAAGAAACTAGTATCTCTGAAAACAACATATTTAGTCACTAATAAATACTGGTTATAAGCCAAAGCTCTAGCATTGATTCTATTTTGAAAACAGTTTAACAAAACAAAAACCTTACAAAGTTGAAAATGATCAACTCTCTATGCTAAGTGACATTCACATTCAGCTGTATTACAAGATCTACCCACACATGCTGCCAACACGACAAAGTGAAATTTCAGAACCAAAGAGAAATACTTCCCTGCACATCCCCCAACAGTCCAGGATTCACGGATTCCCCTTAATGCTGGATATCCTGAAAAACTAGGCAAGATGCAGGCCATGAAGTATGAAATCACTTCAGTCTTGGGGGGAGGAGGAGGAAGGGGACGGAATAAAATCTGTTAAGTTAAAAAGTCTTTTTCTCACAGTAATAAATACTTTCAGAGTTAACATTTTTATTAAAATACAAATCTAAACTAAAGTGGAAAAGAATTTTACTGTCATGTGGTCCTCCTCTAATCTTTAAAACATTATGTGAAGAAACTTGTAAAAATGCCCACTCCATATTTGATTTCCACGTCAGATTATGGCACTCAGAATACTGAACCAGAATTTCACCAATAAAAACAAAAACAAAGAAAAACCCTCAAAATATGACCAGTACATTATATATGAATTATAGAGCTTGGGGCTTTAATGCCACATACATGTTGAATACCAACCCAAGAACCACTGAGACCCCACACTTCCTGCACGAGCTCTGGGCAGCAAAGACGACTAGAATCCCCTCGTACGTTTTCACTTAAAAGGTGCAATTGGACAACTTGGATATTTTGATATTGTCAAGAAAGTAATAAGAAAAATGTTTTATTTAAAGAATTTTATTCCTTGTGAATCGACATTGATTTTCTAGACCTTTCTGTGCTGTTTACAATCTATTTGTAGTATTACACCTAGATGGTTAGCAATTTACTACAGGGGTACAGGTTTGTTTCATTTGAAAATATTTCCCCTTCCTAACTTGATATTTAAAGTTGTTATAAAGTCTGTAATTTACTTTAAGACACGTCAGTACAGTGTGCTATGTGTGTGTGTTAGTTACTCCACTAAAAATCTACACTCTAGAGCAGGGATGGGGAACCTCGGGCCTTATAAGACCCGAGAAATCATTTGCTCTGGCCCTGCCAAGGCATCAGGGGTGAGTTAATTAAATGACCGAATATAGCAGCTAATGTTGGTAACGTTGTACGGCCTGCGAATGATGTTATAAATATCCACATGGCCCTGGGCAGAAGAAAGGTTCCCCACCCCTGCTCTAGAGACCACTATTGACCCTAAGTGGGAAAACCCATTCGAGGAGTAATTAAGCTAGGATTTAAACTACAAGCCAGATGGCTATTTTACATGCTTCAGTTATCCTAGCCCCATGTAAACTAAGGAGCCTTGTTACTTAGGATCACGGATATTAGAAATTCCTGGGATAAAATGAGTGGCATTAAGACATGGACTGACTGGAAATACACAGATAATCTCCCACTCTGGTGTGAACACGGTAGTTAAGACTCTCGTGGTGGCCACCGCAGAAGCGCCAGCGGTCAAAATGAAGTTTAGTCACTCTGACTCCTGACCAGAGCCGTAAAAGGCATTTCGATGCACTGTCCCACGTTCGCAGGAAGATTATGTCTTCTCTTTCCAAAGAGCTGAGACGGGAGTACAACGTTCGATCCATGCCCGCCGCAAGGACAGTGAGGTTCAGGTTGCTCAAGGACATTACAAAGGGCAGCAAATTAACAGTCGTCCGGTTTACAGGAAGAACTACGCCAGCGACACGGAACGAGTGCAGCGGAGCAGGCGAACGGTACAACTTCCATGCGTGTGTTCACCCCCGCATACTGGTTATCAAGACTAAAGCTGGACAAAGGCCGCAAAAAGACCCTGAAGGTAAAGCCAAATCTCGCCAAGTAGGAAAGGAGAAGGGCAAGTAGAAGGAAGAAACCATTGAGAAGATGCAGGAATAAAGTAATCTTACACAACTTTCATCAGAAACTTAAAATGGAAAAAGAAAGAAGACTCTATGGGAAAAGACTCCGTGCAGCCACTTAACTGAAGATGCTGGCGGCCTGGTTCAGACCACGTTCTGTCTGTCACATCTGCCTCAGCACATCCTTAGGGTCAGGTAGGTGAGAGGACCACAGACAGACAGCAGGGGCTGCCTTCACTATTTCTGCCAGGGCGCAGGCTCTGGCTTGCTTCCATTGTAACCTGCTAGACTGGTGGGAGGGCGCATACCCAGAGCCTTTATCTATCTGTAACTATTGGAAGCAGATTACCAAAATGTACATCAACTGGGGAATTGCCAAACTGGCTTAGCACGTTAAGTGCCCGGTCAGTCACCAGTGACTGACACTATACTTTCTGTCCAGAAGACAAAACAAGCTGGGCGCTTAACGTGTTAAAAAAGTTTGGGGAAAAAAAAGATTTGAGCAAATACAGAAAATGCTTCCTACTAAAACTTTCTGAGGGAAGATGTATCTGCTGATACGATCATTTTGAAATTGAAATCCCTGTTTTTAAAGTTTCATTACAAGAGACGCATTTTACGTAAAACCTCCCCCATCTGGAACACATTATACTTCTCCATAAACAGCGAACTGGAGTAACTGTGAACGATTATTTTCACAAGGGTAATGCTCTTCTAAAGAATCCCCTTTAACACAAACCATATGTTAGCATCTTTGAAAGAAAAGATATTCTTCAGGAAATTACTTGTCTATTTCAGATCAAAGAAATGGAAACAAAAGGATTCTACAGCTTATGGAGTTTACAGTTTCAAATATTTTTCACTGTGAGCATGTGGTTTGTAAATACTGACTACATGAAATTCCACTGTACACCCAACTCATTTTTTAGTATCACATTGCTCTTCCAGTATGAGGTATAACACTAATACCAACCCAAGTCCTGGCCCGTCCACGGAGCCACCGCCTCCCATGTAACTTCTCTTCCTTCAGAAACTGGGGCAGGCACACTCTCAGGGGTCTAGCACATGCCATACGCTCCCTGAGCTCAACTGTACGTTGTGGCGTGTCTTTGAAAGTATATTAAAGTTAAACCCAAAAGAAGGTGAGCTCTCTGAAGCTTTGTCCAGGGACTTTGTTTTTGTCCACTGATATATTCCCAGGGCTTAGAGAGTGTTTAGCACTTAATGGCAACCACCATTCAATAAAGGGATCACACACCTACTATGTACTTACATGTGAAAGGCACAGCCAAAGACTAAGGAGCCAGAGAACAAGGTAGATGAGGTCCCTACTGTCAGAGAGCTTACATTCTAGCAGGAGAGACCATAAGTGAGCAGAGTAATTAACTATACGTTGTGATTAATGCTATGAGGGAAATCAATAGACACTGACAGACAACAGAGGAAATTCCTGAGACAGGGTGCTAGACTAACTAGGTGTTTAAATGAGACAGAAGAGAAATATGGACAGATCTGAAATTCATGCTGGAAATAACCAATAGGGTTTACTCCTGGTCTGGACTTGGGCCATGAAAAAAAAAAAAAAAGCTGAATCAAGGATGATTCATAGATATTTTGTTTCTCTAGGTTTTTTTTTTTTTGGTTGTTTTTATTTTATTTTATGCTTAAGCAGGTGGATGATTTGATGATATCATATACCGACATAAGACTTAAATTTTGAACAGAAAAGATGAAATTACATCTGTAATATGTTAAATTTGAGAAATCTATTAGACATCCAAATGAAGATAACAGGTAAGCAGCACAGTGCCTGGCAGAGAATAGGAACTTAATAATTAACTACACAACAAAAAATATAAATTATGCCAGAACCAGTTTAGCTCAGTGGATAAAGCTTCAGCCTGCGGACTTAAGGGTCCCGGGTTCGATTCCAGTCAAGGGCATGTACCTGGGTTGTGAGCGCTTCCCCAGTGGGGGATGTGCAGGAGGCGGCTGATTCCTCTCTGTAAGAAATCAATAAAATATATTTTAAAAAAATATATAAATTATATAAAATTTACTTTAAAAATGAACCAATGCTGGCTACTCTCTAAACCCATGAGAACCAGTGTTGGCAACAGCCACAGACAACTGTTAACGGGATGTTTAAACTGAACATGAATCAATCAATGGAACTAACCACTTCGCTATTTTATGGAACCACTAAAATCAACTACTTACAGTATTGTGTAATGCCTTATGATAGTAGTAGCTAGCTAATAAACTATTTCTTTAAAAAAGATACTATACCTATCAATATAAAGTTGACTTTTTTTTTGATGTTGTTATTGTCTTTATTCAGGAGTTAAATGTGGCTAACAGTGGTGCATAAAATTGCTGAGAAAACAAAGGGGTGGACTGTGCAGATAACAGGTAAGCAGCACAGTGCCTGGCAGAGAATAGGAACTTAATAATTAACTACACAACAAAAAATATAAATTATGCCAGAACCAGTTTAGCTCAGTGGATAAAGCTTCAGCCTGAGGACTTAAGGGTCCCGGGTTCGATTCCAGTCAAGGGCATGTACCTTGGTTGCGGGCACATCCCCAGTGGGGGGTGTGCAGGAGGCAGCTGATCCATGTTTCTCTCTCATGGATGTTTCTGGCTCTCTATCCCTCTCCCTTCCTCTCTGTAAGAAATCAATAAAAAAAAATATTTTAAAAAATTGGCTTTTCTAAGGCCAGACCCTGAGGTATAAGAGAGGATTTTTGGTAACATAACCTCCTCCCTATCTTGTGTTTCCCACCCCCTCATCCCA
>NW_006289395.1:1315734-1316024 GCF_000327345.1 Myotis davidii
GAAATGTCCCCTGTGAGGTTGGGATGGTCCTGGATCGGTTGGGACAGCCCTGGTGAGGTTGGGACGGCCCCAGTGAGGTTGATATGGATAATAAAGACCAATATAATCTGATGCCTCCCCCAACCCTCTCAGACAGAGCAGCATTGAACAGACTGTAAAGTTGACTTTCTAAAATAAAGCTCAGCCTAGCCGGAGTGGCTCAGTGGTTGCGCATCAACCTATGAACCAGGAGGTTAGGGTTTGATTCCTGGTCAGGGCTCATGCCTGGGTTGTGGGCTCAACCCCCAGGG
>NW_006289395.1:1316123-1328929 GCF_000327345.1 Myotis davidii
TGATCAATGATTCACTCTTATCATTAATGTGTTTCTCTCTCTCTCCTCTCCCTTCCTCTCTGATATCAATAAAAAATATTTAAAAAATAAAAATGAAAAAATTAAAAAAGCCAAAAGCCAGTAATTAAAGATACATTTTGTTTCTTGTTTGAATGAATAGCTATGTCTAAGAATATTGCCTTCATCAAAAATATTTTCCTAAAACGATTAGCTTTGAATATATTAGATTAAGCATAAAGATTATTATACAGTAACACAAGCACTTTGGAAGGTGGAATATCAGCTGAAACAGGGTTTGCTGATAATTGAGATTGGATGGCGGATTCCTGCTAGAATCAATCTTGCTAGCCAACAATCTAAGGCATTCTTCCTACCAGTAGAATTTATAAGTTCCTACCAGAATTATTAAACATTGTATAAATAATGAGACTCACGTATAGTATTTACTTTGCAAATTAATTTCAAAAAGTAAGGAACAAGCTAGAGCAGCCTTTCTCAACCTCAACATAACTGACACGGGCTGGGTGATTCGCTGCCTGTCATGAACACTGCAGGGTGTTTAGCAGCATCCCTGGCCTCTACCCACCAGATGCCAACGGCACACCACTACCCACTGCCCAAGCTGAACAACCAAAACTGTCTCCAGACACAACCAAGTGTCCCCTGGGGCACCCTAAGTGAGAAGCACTGGTCTAAAGTAATGCAAATTACAGATTATAACCCACGCATGTCAGCATGATTATTTTATTAATGATTTGTGGCAGCCAATTTCCAAGATGAGTTCAACAATCCCCACCTTTTGATACGTCATTATGTGACCAATAAAATATATCAAAGGGACGGTATGTGACTTCCAAGGTGGGGTCATAAAAAACACCGTGTGGCTTCTGTCTTGCTCTTTCTTGAATCCCTTGCTCTGGGGGGATGCCAGCTGCCACGTCAGGAGCAAGCAACTCTATGGAGAGGCCTTTGAGGTGGGGAACGAGGGCCTCCAAGCAGCCACCAGGAGGAAGTGAGGTCTCCTGACTGTAAGCTTGGAAGAAGATCCTCCAGCCTCAAGTCTTCAGATGACTGCAGCTCTAGCCAGAACATCTTAATGACAACCTCATGCGAGACCCTGAGCTAGAGCCACCCACCACACAGAAACTCTGAAATAATGTTTTAAGCCACGAGGTTTTAGGGCAACTTGTTACATAGCAATAGGTCACCAATACAGAACTGTACTTCTGTCTCAAACACAAAAACCCTGGCAAGTATACGAACCCTTACTGCTTAGTAACAGAATCACTGCATTGTTTATCAAGGACACAAATGACTGATTCATAGCAATTTTATCTTTTCTAAGCAAAAATAAGACAAATGGGCTCAAAACTGTTTCTCTTGAATTTAAAGTGTGGTTTAGGGGAGAACATCGGAACAGATGGGTTACTGGATTTATGTGGTAAAATAAAATATTTTCCACTAAGAAGTCCTTGAAAATTTTCACAGAGATGGCATACCTAAGATGGTAGCTCAGTGTCTTCTATCCCATGATACAGCCACTAAACACAGGGCTTTCAGTAGGAAGAATTTAAGATTTAATTGTGGCTCAGGGTCAATGGTGACGATCCATGGAATGACAGAAACTCTACAAACAAAGCTCAGTTTCCCCAGATATCTTGTATAGCCAAGCGTCTTAGCTGGGCTTCCTACTGCCATAGGCACATTTGTTATCCCACTTTGTACATAAACAAATAATAATAATAACTAAGTGAATGCGGATTAAGTGATTCGGAATAAACAATATTCTAAGCAAATAGATCCTTATTTCTTACATAACTTGGAAGCCTCTTGTACTTAAAATATCTGATGGTGTTATGGGCTAAACTGTGCCATCGCCCCAATTCATATGCCAAAGTCCTAACTCCCAGCACCTCAGAACATGATACTTGGAGATTGGGTTTTACGGAGGTAATTAAGTTCAAAAGAGGTCACCAGGAGGGTCCTAATCCCAAATGATGGGTGTCCTTTTAAGAGAAAAATAGGCCACAGACGCACACAGAGGGAAGACCATGAGAAGACACAGAGAAGGTGGCCATCTACAAGCCAAGAGAGAGGTCTCAGAAGAAACCAGCCCTGCCAACACCTTCATCTCAGAATCTAGCCTCCAACTGTGCGGCAGTTAATTCCTGTGGTTTCAGCCGCCCAGTTGGTGGCAGTCCGTTATGGCTGCCCTAGCAAACTAGGACGGCCACCTGGCTGGCTGCCTTTGTGTTTACCAGGTCCTCTGTGACCCTGAATCTGGTCACTTCCACTGATCGCAGAGACCATGTCATCAGAAAATTGACATGCAGACCATGGCTTTACATTTCCAGAATAAAAAAGTATGTGACAATGTTTTCAGATTTCCCCAAATTAGCCACTGAATTGAAGCCTCACTTATTCTGGTCTTCTTGACTTTTACAACACGTCTAATATTGGAAGAGGGAGAAGAAACAATGAACTCCAACCACTGAAGTAGAAATATAACTGAAACCAAAGACCCTCTCCAAAATGACCGTGGAAAGGGTTACGGACTCTTGATGACTATAATCCAGGGCAAAAGATTTGCTGAAGGAACGCCCACTTTGTTGAATATGGGTTTAGAGACGATCTGCCATGAAAGTGTTGACTCTGAGCAGGTGGAATGGGGAGGACAGGATCCTCATGCTAATATTTTGGCTACCACTTACGATAATACCCTCAGGTGAACTGTTACAGTTGATCCAACTGAGGGAGAAAGTAAAGCTTTTAATGAATCAAGAGAGTTGAACAGAAGAATTTTTAAAGAGAAATAATAGTAATGACAACTTATTCTGAAGTCCATGACATGGGAACAGCAAGATATGAGAAGGGTAATTTACTACATCGAATACCAACCTTATGCGTTGAGCATTTATTATGCCCAGTGCTGTGTTAAATAGCAAACACACATCTTTAAGTCTCCATGCCAACCCCCTAACAGGTATTACATATCATCCCCGATCAAAGATGAAAAAATAAGCTCAGAGAGGTTACAGAATTATATATCCATACAATAATATGCAATTATCTATTTATGTAGAATATATGATTACAATTAATTTCACAATTTTTCAATTGCTTTTTAAAAATGTGCCTACTAGAAAAATTTAAATTACAGGTTACCTGCATTATATTTCTATTGATAGTAGTATTCTATATTATATTGATTAGCCTCTTCCGAAAATCTATACAGTGCTGTATAATGAATCATAATAGACACTTAACTAGAAATCTGAGGAATTAAGTTTCTAATACTTTCAACTTACAAAACGAGATGAGTTATCATTTTTCACAGTCTTCGCATTTCCAAACGATTCCAGAATTGGATTGGCTTGCAAAAGTTGCCGTTCAAGTTCCCCCTAAAAGACATTACACATACGCACATGTATACACACATACACACAAATAAAAGCAGATGTATGTTAATCTAGTGTCTTTACTCCAGTCCTCAGGGGGAAAAAACAAAATAAAACAAAAAACTGCCTTTTTCCCTCAGTCCTCTCATCTAGTTTGTCATCCAGCAACCTTTGTTGGCTTCTTATTCTAGGACATAAGAGGCTCCACTGAAGGAAAAGAGTTAGCATCTATAAAGAAGAAAATGCCACACTGGTCAGAGAAGACACATTTAAGGATAGGGCACATAAATTAGGCAGAATTCTAAAAATAAAGTAACTGGTTTTCATAAAATAAAATTTAGCATGACACTTCAATTAAGAACATATTAATACTTACATGTTATAATTACTGGTATAAAGCTTGTCTTTTTCCCAATATTTTACTTACATGTTATAATTACTGGTATAAAGCTTGCCATTTTCCCAATATTCACATAATATTTTAATAATGTAGACCAGGCAATATCCTCATCCATCTCCATGATCAGAGATGGTGATACTATTGACTTCTTGCTCAAATGTAAAAGACTTAAGTATAGAGTATTTGATATAATGTATGTGGGTTTTTTGATAATGTTTTACTTATATATGCAAATAAAACAGATTTTATAAAAAGATGTGAGTATATTAATATGTGTTTTATCATGAAACACAACAGAAAGCTGTATGAGAAAGCATGTCATTTCTGACCATAAAAACTCTAGAAAGTTTTTATGCTTATTCCTGGAATGTAATTTCAGAATTATATTGTATGATTTCAGTAACTCTGCTTTTTCCAAACACAAACCTCACCCCTATGTTTTAAAATACCCACAAGCACTCTAGACCTAATGAAAGAAAGGACTAAAAACCACTAGCAGCCCTGACCTGGTTTGCTCAATTAGTTGGAGCGTCATCCCATGCACCAGAAGGTCACAGGTTCGATTCCTGGTCAGGGCACATACCTAGGTTGCAGGTTTGTACTGGAGACAACCGACTGATGTATCTCTCTTACACTGATGTTTTCCTCTCTCTTCCTTCCTCTCTAAAAATCAATAAAAAACAACAAACAACCACTAGCAAATGTGATTCTCTAAGCAGTGGTTCTCAACCTTCCTAATGCTGCAACCCTTTCATACAGTTCCTCATGTTGTGGTGACCCCCAACCATAAAATTATTTTCATTGCTACTTCATAACTGTAATTTTGCTACTGTTATGAATTGTAATGTAAATATCTGATATGTAGGAGTCACGACCCACAGGTTGAGAACCACTGCAAGGGAAAAAGGAATATAAGGAACCTCACATAAGATTTGTTAAGTAATGGTCAGTTGCTATGTGACTAAGTATACAATAATCAAATCCAAAACCAGAAACAAATGGACTCCTGTACTCTGAAAGGGTAAGGACGTTTTTCTGAGGCACACGACACAGTGAGGATATATGCTCCTTATGTCTACTCTGCAGCACTTATCTGGATTGTTCAGACTTTTACAGGTGCTAATTCCAGTCTACGATTGTGTCCCATTGAGACCAGTCAGGAACCAGTCCTTGTCAGAACCCCAAGCTGCATGAATTTCATGCTACCAAGTACTGAAACACTTTCTTGGCACTAGAAGATATGCTCTTTGTACAGTGAATCATCTAGTTGATTAACTTCAAAACACCAGATTATTTCTTCTTTTAAAATATATTTTATTTATTTTTTATAGAGAGGAAGGGAGAGAGATAGAGTTAGAAACATCGATGATGAGAGAAACATTGATCAGCTGCCTCCTGCACATCTCCTACTGGGGATGTGCCCGCAACTCAGGTACATGCCCCTGACCGGAATCAAACCTGGGACCCTTCAGTCCGTAGGCCGACGCTCTATCCACTGAGCCAAACTGGTTTCGGCCCAGATTATTTCTGATGTAAACCTTTCTAAATATTATATGCTACCAAAATTTCTTAAACATGGATTCCTGAGCCAATTTTAATGACTAAGAGTCATCATCAAAAATGTTAGTATCTGCCTGGCCTGTGTGGCTCAGTGGGTGAGCGTCAACCTATGAACCAGAAGGTCACGGTTCTATTCCTGGTCAGAGCACAAGCCCAGGTTGTGAACTTGATCCCTAGTAGGGGGCGTGCAGGAGGCAGGTGACCAAAGATTCTCTCTCATCACTGATGTTTCTATGTCCCTTTCCCTTCATCTCTGAAATCAATTAAAATATATTTTAAAATATTGTTAGTATCATTCTGTGATATAACAGTGCCTTTCTCCTGAGGTCACGTCCAGCGGTGTGCCCATGGCTAACATCCTACAAAAGCCCTCAGATGCTGGCTCTGTAGTAGATGTTTGGGCTCTAGAATCCTTTGACCTCACTCAGAACATGTAATCAGAATGTAGAAACTGTTAGAAAAAACCAGCTTTTCATAAGTGAGGCATTACCTTTACAACACCGAACATCTGTTAAATCAAGGAATTAGAATAGGTTCCTCAAAATTACACACTATTCTGCCAAATAAAACCGTAATGAAAATACTTTAAGAAGTAATACATCTTTAAAATGTTTTCCTAACTTGGGAGGTAATACAAGTGTTGCATATTCCATTTTAATATTCCCTAGGCATGGCTACAGAATTCTTTGGATTAAGTTTATTGATTTTTTTCCTTTCGCGTGTGTGTGCGTGTGTGTGTGATTCTCTCCTGCTGGCTTATAGCAGCAATTTTCAACCTTTTTCATCTCATGGCACATATAAACTAATTACTAAAATTCCGCAGTACACCAAAAAAACATGTATTTTTCCCTGACCTGAACAACAACAAAAAGTATAATTCTGATTCATTCACTATTGTTCTGTTGGCTGTTGTCATTTTTTAAATTTGATAACCTAAGGGAAAAGAGTTCAGAGTCCCTAACTATATATTCAGGTACTGCATGTTTTAAACATTCTTGTGGCACACCGGCTGAAAATCGCTGGCTTATAGTCATTGACTGTATTCCCTTCACCTAGCTCAGTCAGTAACGAGCCAAAATGATGCACCAGGATTATTTCCCGAGTAAATGTATAATCAGAGATCCTAAAACATTCTAGTAGTATTTGGGGAAGGGATGGTGGTGAGCTAAAGGTGGTAACAAGATTTGGGTAAGGGTCCCCGTAGTAACGGAAGTAGCTGTAGACACTGGCACTTCCATGACTCTCTTCCATGTCTACCGTAATAGCGTTGTGGTTTTACTTCTGACCTGATGGATTTGTGGCTTCAGTGAGTCCGGCCAAAGGCCTCAAAAACTCATCAATGAATCACAAAAAACATGACATGAAACATACAAAAATTGTCTTACATTAAGAAGTTACCACTAAATTTGATCATTTCTGTGTTGAGCAATTTCATATTTAAACAGTGCCAAGATCTCTCAACCAAATGACAAAGCCACTGGTAAACCATCGGGGCAGTGACTAGCTGTTACCCCTTCTGCTAGAAGTGGATGGGCAGTGACCCTATTTCTATCCAATATAAGGAGAAGTGGCATTTGGGAATGTGGAAAACAGCCACATTAGCTATTTACATTATTTTTTAAATTCTAAGTATTTAGAATTGTGTGGTTTAAAGATTTACCAATAGTGATGAAAACCCTGTTTATTACATAGTGTATAATATACACTTGCTGTATGATAGATAGAGGATGACTTTAAATCGGTAAAACTATATACCCCTTTCCAAATTTCAGTTCAGCCAACAAGGGGACTCAGGCTGAGACCATCCTGCACCTGCAGGCTGAGAGGGCAAAGGCGTGGTGTCGCACTGACCACAGGACGAGGGACGAAGCGAGGTGGCAGCAGCTAGTCACAATGTTGAGAAACAGACTCTAATCACAACTGGCAGGTTTAATTTCTGTACTTGCTATCACCTTGTGTCTTATAGTTCAAGGCCGTTTAGACCAGTAAATACAATGGTAGCCTGAGATGCTGCCTGGCTTTGGGGCAGGTGAGCGGGCTGGATGGATCGCTCTTAGGGAATGGTCAAGTTTTAGAAACTGGTTGTTTTAAACCTTCTCTGAAACTGAGCTGAGCTCCGCCTCTGGTGTGGCACTGAACACTGTGCAGGCTCTGTGGCCTATGACAGCAACTGATGACGAGGGGAGAAGGGGTGGAAACTGTACTTTCAGTTGGCTGGGGGGCAAAGCCAAATAAGATGTAATTTTATTATAAAAACTCTATCAAAAGTTTATAGGCAAATGTTTAACGTTTATTTAAATATTGTGAGTTAAATTTTATAAATTGATGTCATGTATTTATTCATGTTTCCGTAAGTTTCACGGGCACATATAAAAAGGACAGATCACTTTGCACTGCCAGAATGGCTACAATAAAGACAATGACAGTGTTGGTGAGGATAGAGAAACTGGCACCCTCCTAAACTGCTGGTGAAAATGTACAAAAATGGTACAGTCACTTTGAAAAATAGTTTGGCAGTTCCTCAAAATGATAAACAGAAAGTTACCACAACTCACCAATTCCACTTCTAGGCATACACCCAAGAGAAGTGAAAATCTATGTCCACACAAAACTTGTCTGCAAATGCCCAGTGCAGCATTATTCGTCATGGCCCCCAATGGAAACAACCCCAATGTCCATCAACTGATGAACGGCTTAACGAAATGCGACATATTTAATACCATGGAATTTTATTCAGCCATAAAAAGGACTGGAATATTTGCACACGCTACAGCACGAATGAACCTGGAAAACATTATGTGGAAGAACAGTCACAGAGAACCACACATTATGATTCCATTCATATAAAATACCCAGAACAGGCAAATTCTTTGAGACAAAGTATTTTAGTGATTTCCAGGGACTGGGAGGAAATGGAAGGTGACTCCGAATAGGTACGGAGCTTCATTTTGGAGCGATGAAATGTTCTACAATTAACTGCAGTGATAATTATATATCCTTTAAAAAACTGAACAGTATACTTTAAATGAGTGAATGCTATGGTACATGAATTAAACCTCAATAAATAAAGCTGATTTTTAAGAATAAGCAAATAGACAAATAATAATAGACTCACAAAATCAGGAGCTTAGAAATCATACTAATGATAATATGCTAGAAATTTATACAAATGGCTCCTGGGAACTTGAGTAAGTTTTGCCTATGAAGTTCATCAATGTAACTTAACAAACCAGTGATATCAAGACAAAAGAAACACTGACTTGCGAAGTCTAGACTTTCAACATTATAATTGTTACTTTATGGCAGTCACCCTCAAAATGGGGCATGGAAATCACGACTAGGGGCACCCCCGGAGGGGGAAGGGAGTGTGGACAGAGAAGTAATTACTTGCTAGGACCCTCTCCAGGGTGTGCGCATTCCCTACTACTCACGAGTAGCTCATATCCCTTAAGTGTGCTGGGGAAGAAAAATTAATAGAGAACCAGTGTTCTCATGTTTCTAAAAACATAATCGCAGCCACTCCTCGACTAGACTATTACGAAATAACTTGGGAAAAGCAGCCTTGACGATGCGGTGCACAGGAAATCCATGCAGGAAGACATGCAAATCAACGACGACAGCGAAGCGCGGCCTAGAGAAGCGGTTGCCTTCTTTGGGAGAACTTGCTACCCAGGGATTGATTTGACCCAAAGTTAAATCTGGGGGGAGGCATGCTATTCACACACAACAGGGATCCACTCGGTAGTTTAAAATGACATCGAAACAAAATGCAAACAACCATGATTTCTGTTTTCCATAGAGGGCTGGAAAACCTAAATCTGTGCTTCGTTTAAGTAGGGATCTAAGTACCTATTAAAAGGACAAAAGCTGGGTTCTGGCCTAGTGATTCCTTCTTTAAATATCCTATAGGATGATGATCATTTCATTAACCCTCCAATTTGTCTGATTGGCCTGGTCTGCAGCTAAGAGAGCTGAAGGGAGCCATAGGCCTTCAGAGGTATAGTACAGCTCTGGATGTGAGAATTTCTTATATTTTTAAGGAAGACATCTGAAAATCTTAGTACCTGTGACTATTCCTTTATTTCTATTCTGTTCTATTTAGAATAGAAACTTGTGATGGTTTCTTTACAGTAATAGTTGATTTCCATAACTCGATACCCTTTCTTGCTTTATATTAGCTTTGTAGAATTATGTTTGGGGGAAACAGACAAATGAAGGCCATTCCCATGCTAGGAAGGGTTCTGACCGAGGATGGATGGCCCATTCTGCCTGAGGCCCTGGCTCGGCTCTGCCCGCCCCTCATCCCCGGGGCGCTGCCCCGGTTCGCAGTGTGTTCACTGCTCTGCTTTGTGGAGCTAAAGAGGTGGCATCTGAGAGCTGGGAAGATCAAGACATGCCACAGACAGAAAATTCTAATTTTATAAAATATAAGCAGACCTTTAGGTTAAAACACATATGACCGTAAAATTTTAACAGATTTGAAATTTAAAGCTGCAGCCCCAGATTCAAAATTTAATATATCCATGTGTTTAAGAAGCATTAATATAATTCCACCTAGTCCTTGGCATATGAAACCCTGAGGTTATAGGCTTCATAAATGTGCGATTCAATGTCATGATAAAAGAGTAATTACTAAAATTCATCTAGAAAACAAATTTAAAGCAAAATGGCATGCTGCTTCTGATGAAAAGAACAAGCCTCTAAGCAAGAAATTTTCAAAATCAAAATGTTCTTCATAATAGATTTCACTCAGAACTAACGGTATTGTTTCTAGTAGAGACTCAATCTAAAGACAGAAATTAGTGCGCACACTCAAGACTAAGAAGCATAAAGAAAAGCACTTGCCTGGTGTTTCACGGGTTTAGGCGATTCCTGCTAAAAAAAACCTGCTGCTCGTTACAAACAGACAAATGCAAATGTTAGCAAGAGTAGTTCTCCCCTAGAGCAGTAAGCCACCTCCACAGCGCCCAGGCCCTGCAGTTAGAACTGGGAGGGCTGGGATGGCTGGCATCTTTCAGGCCACATTAACTAACAGTTTTGCAATCTACAAAGTAAGGATAAAGGACATTTATGTCCTTACCCCTTTTCTAGCTCCAATTCTTTCCAAATTTCTAGCCTCCCCTCAAGCTGCTGTGGGCTGCTTTGCAAAGTTCAGAAAGAACTGCTAAAAATATTTGGGGCCCTTCTTTTTGTGGAAAATAAGTCTTCAAAGGCACTGCTCACCAGTTTTTAACAATTCTCACCAAATCTTTGCAAGAAATGAGGCTTCAAGCCACAGCCATGATTGACAGCCATTTCCTGATCATCGGCTCCCTTTCAAGTGAAGGGAGAGTTGCTGGGTGGGGAGCGGGGACAGGGCGCTGTCAGAGAGCAGCACACTGGGTGGACCCGCTTCCTCAGTGTTTCTGAAATTATGAAAGAATAAATCTAAGATGTAAAACACCAGCCACAGAGCAAGAACTTACAGGAATATTATGGTCCTTGCGTCCTTTGTGTGAGGAAGCGACGTGAGCAAGGTACTGGATGACCTTCTTAGTGTTCTCCGTCTTCCCGGCACCCGACTCGCCCCTAGAAGAGACAGTAACACAGGCCGCCTTGAAGGAAGCACAGTTCACATTCCAAAATTATATTCAACAAATTAAACTGAGCGGAAACAAGAATTAGAAAATAAAAAAAAATAAGTAAAGGAAAAAAATCTATTAACAGTAGTTAGAAAGTTATTGTTTTTAAATGGTATTAAATTAACCCAAATGTTTTTTGGTAAGGGGCCACAGGAAAATGCTCACAGCACTTTTTGTTCTTGGCACAAGGGTTCTGGCATGGAAGTGAAATTTATTAGAACACTCGCGAAGAAATCCCTTAGCACCAGAAATGTACCCAGCACTGGAGATGGAATTCCTAAAACAGTGAAATGAAGGTAATTTAATCTGAAGGAACCGAGTGAACATGGCGATGCCCACCGATTACTGACATATATTTCCTAAACCAGCCAAAGCTTTCTGAGCTCATCCCTCATCGCAGGTGAATGATGGTTCTCTCCTGGGTACCAGTACACAGCACCGTGCACCTCTCAGCTCGCACCTTCAGAGAGACTGCGCATTTGTTTACTTGTGCGTATGTGTTTATGTACTTGTGTTGCTTCTTTTGAATCTTCATAGCCTTGTGTTGTGTTGATACATGGCCAGTACACAATTTGTAGAGAAACTGAACAAACAGTCTGATTTTTGTTATGAAGGAGGTGAGACAAATGCCATCACTTTATATGATGTATATGTTCAAACAAGGCTGGCATATTTTGCTTATATCTACTCAGTGCTACGCTTGAAAGTCAGGTAAAAGCTGTTAGCATGCAGTGACTCCTGAACTGGGGTCTCTCTGCTCAAATGTTTAAGGCTCCCTAGGATATAATCAAAGCAAACCTACCTTGCCAATCAAAATCTCAATTTAAATAAATATGTAAAATTTAATATATAATTAGATTATTATTTTTTTAAAAATATATTTTTTATTGATTTTTTACAGGAAGGAAGGGAGAGGGATAGAGAGTTAGAAACATCCATCAGCTGCCTCCTGCATACCCCCCATTGGGGATGTGCCCACAACCAAGGTACATGCCCTTGACCAGAATCGAACCTGGGACCCTTTAGTCCGCAGGCCGATGCTCTATCCACTGAGCCAAACTGGGTAGGGCAAGATTATTTTTAAAAAACCAAACTCAAAAATGTTATTTGACACATTGCCAACTAAGATTCCTGTCTTATCTAAGGCATGAAAAAGCTGTTTTGTTCCAACAAACTTTGACCCTTTCTTGGCTGTACTATGAACTATCCACAACTTAAATTTTTCAGTAGGTTTACTGGTTGCATTATCTTCCTAACTCTCTGTACCCAGATACCCACAGTCTCAGAGGAGGTGACCAACTAGCTGTATGGCTTTGAGTAAGGCAATTATCTTTTCTGGTCATCAGCACCACCATCTGTAAAGTGTAGGAATTGGATTAGATCCTTTCTAGCTCCAAGATTCGATAATTCTAGATATAACCTACTTATTACTTTATGAGAATATATTAATCACCACCTGTTGTTATATTAAAATTCAACCCCTTCTTTGTTTTGCTATGTAGAAGTTTTAAATCTTAGGTACTCAAATTGATAACCTTTCTTGTAAGGCCTTTTCTGCACCAAGATTACATCCATCTATATTCTCATTTTAAAAAAATATATAGTTTTCTTGATTTCAGAGAGGAAGGAAGAGAGAGAGAAACAGAAATGATGAGAGAGAATCATTGATTGGCTGTCTCCTGCAGGCTCCCCACTGGGGATGGAGTCTGAAACCCAGGCATGCACCCTGACCTTGAATCGAACCATGACCTCCTGGTTCATAGGTTGATGCACAACCACTGAACCACACCAGTTGGGTCATTAGGTTTTACTAATATTTCTTTGTTG
>NW_006289395.1:1329179-1349790 GCF_000327345.1 Myotis davidii
CATGTTTTGTTAAGTTTACTCCTAGGCTCTTTGAAAATCTTTTTTGTTCCTGTCATTAATGTCCTTTCATCACCATTCTGTTTTCTACCTGGCTACCATTGGTACCTAGATAAGGTTAATAATTTTCATTCACTCACTCCACAAATATTTACAAGTTTACTTCTACATGTAGGGCATTCTTCTCAGTGCTAGAGAGGTAGCTGTGAAAAAAAAATGCGTGTCCTTATGGAGCTCAAGTTTAGGAGAAGAGACAGAAAATAAGCAAGAAAAATAAGATGATTACAGAATGTGAGGAATGCTACAAAGGGTGAGGATCTGGGAAGAGCTTCCTGAAAGATGAGCCGGAACTAGCAAGTGAAGAGCTGGGGGCATAGTGTTCAGGCAGATGGAAAGACAAACACAAAAGTCCCGCCAGCGTGGCGTGGCTCAGTGACTAAGGGTCAACGTATGCACCAGGAGGTCACGGTTTGATTTCCGGTCAGGGCACATGCCAGGGTTGTGGGCTTGATCCTCAGTAGGGGGTCTGCAGGAGGCAGCCGATTGATGATTCTGTCTCATCAATGATGTTTCTCTCTCTCTCCCCCTCTCCTTTTCTCTCTGAAATCAATAAAAATGTTTTGTTTTTTTTAAAACCCCAAAGAAGGAAAAAGCTTGGTAAATTCTAGGAACCAGCAGCCTGTGTGTCGGATTTGATGTAACTAACCAGCAAGGCAGACAACAGCAGAAGACACTGATGATGTAGGAACAGGGTGGACGTATGCGCCCAGGAGTCAGGGGAAAGAATGTGGGTTTTACTCAAGTATAATTTCTTAGTAGCTATGGTAGAGGTGTTCTCTGTTTTGTTCTTAACTTTATTCAACATACTTAGTGTTTCAAGGTTAATCATGATGTTGGCTGTCGGTTTCAAACATAATGTTTATTATGCTGAGAAATGAGCATCTCATTTGACCGATGATGACTCGTCTTGTACAGTTATGACTGGGGCTTTTCAGCTCAGTTTGCCTCTGGTTTCTCAGCGAACCCCTCTCACCCCAGTAGAAAATATTGTTTCAAAGTTGGATGTATTTAACACTTGCCTGCTGCGTTACCAAGAGGGGAGATGATGAGCCTTACACCCTCCATCTTAGCAGGGACCACAGCCTCTGCTGTGTGAGGTGGCTGTGAAGAGGAAGTACCATCCATCTAAAGCACATGATTAGCGTTCAATAATCATTACCATTACCGGCCCCACAACCGTTCATCCATACAAGAGGTCATTTGAATGACTAAACTCCAAATGACTCCCTGAATCGATAGTGTAAGAGTGTGGCTCTGGTGTCAAAGTGATCCACCTGGATTCAAATCCCACCTACCACTTCCTGTCTGAATCGATAGTGTAAGAGTGTGGCTCTAGGGGTTGGGGGTGGGGGGGAGAGTGTGGCTCTAGTGTCAAAGTGACCCACCTGGATTCAAATCCCACCTACCACTTCCTGGCTATGGGGCTTCCGGCAAGTTACTGAGCTCTTTGATCCTCAGTTTATCTGCTTTAAAAAGAGAGAGTTATTTCCCAGGACTGAGAGAATGCAGGTAGGAGCCTAACACTGCACCTGGCAAAGTCTCTCAATAAATGGCTGCAGCAGTAGTAGTAACAGCTATGATGATGATAAATATATTAACAAGTTTTATAAAAATCTTCGATTTGAATATGAAAGAGATGGAGGATCAAAAGAATACAATTCTTGGAAAAGATTTTTTTAAATGGGCAATGGCACATCTGTCCTAGATGGAGGCAAAGAAAATAAAGCCGCTTGAACAAAAGTCACAGGAAAGGGAACCAACCAGATAGTTCAGCAGACGTCTCTTGAAGAAAATGAGGAGAATTCTGAGAGGAGAACAACAGGACGAGATCTCAAAGAGAAGGAGGACAAAGGGAATCTGACCTCATTTCCACCAACCACACGCGGTCTGCTGACCCAGGAGTTCTGTGCTGAGTGACTGCTTGTTTCTGTGCTGGTCTCCTGGTTCAAGGGCAAGGTTAACAGAACAAAACAAGGAGCCTGCTGGGTGGGGTGCCTGTGTCTGCTGCAGCGCTTCCGGACATAAAAGATCAGGAATTCCTAATCTGAAGGTAGTTGTGTTTTCTAGAAAGGTCTATGGCTTTCTCGGCTCCTCAAAAGGATGTGCAATTCAAAACAAAGGCTTAAAAACCAAGAGTGGAAGGAAGCAGTAAAGCAGATCATTAATAAATGATCAGTTCCAGGATCTTTCTCAGATTCCCTCTAGACCAGGGGTGTTTCCCCAATGAGAAACCCCTTGCCCAGATCTTCACTAGTTTTGTTTTTATTCTCTCTGGCTATTTATAAAATTCAATTCAGTCTAGCTTCAAAAACACCCTTTGCCTGAAGTTCTTGCTTTAGATGATCTCAATTTGAAAAACAACATATATATTATTCAATCTACTAGAGGCCCAGTGTGCGAAATCGCACGAGACCCAGACTCGCCCCACCGGCAGGACCCCAGACCCGCCCTGAGCGAGACGCAGGTACCATGCCAGCTCTACCAGCCCCGCGAGAGCTCCGCCAGCCCTGCGCGAACGTGAGTCCCGAACCGTGAGAGGTGCTCCATGCACTGCTGGTGACTGGTTGTTTGGTCATTCCACTGTTACGGCGTCACAACCACAGGCCTTTTATGAGATAGATAATAATAAAAGCGTAATATGCTAATTAGACTGGATGTCCTTCCGGATGATCTTCCGGACGAAGCTGGGGCTGTGAGGGAAGCCCGGGTCCTGGGTGCCAGAGGGAAGCCGGGGCCGGCAGCCGGGGGAAGGAAGGCCTATTCTTGCACGAATTTCGTGCATCAGGCCTCTAGTATATATAAAACATTAGTCAATTTCTTATAATTTCAAAACTGTTAGAAAGTAGTCTACTAGGAAGAACAAATTTTATGGTCAAGATAGGCTTGGCTGGAGCAGGGGGCGGGGGCGGACTAGAAGAGGTCAATGGAGGAAGAAAGGGAACATATGTAATACTTTCAACAATAAAGACTTTTTTAAAAAAGAGGCTTGTGTTCAAGTTTTCCATCACAATGTAAATGTAACAGGGGTGTTGCAAAGATTAATGGAGATATCTGCAAAGTCAGTTCCTTGGCAATTTGCCTAGAACATTTTAAACTTAGAATTACAAGTTGATTTGCATACTCTCTGCCCCTCCCCCCGCCCCTCCAGTAAGACACAGCTACAATAACCTAAAAATTCCTATAGTTGAGACTTGAGGACAGCTAACAGAGTCCTAGAAAAGCAAATTGAGGTCTAAAAAAACTGGCTGTCTGGCCGAGGTCACAGAGCTAGTTCATGGTAGAGCTGGGACAAGAAAGAATTCCAGATTCCTATCTGACAACATAATATTTCAACTACACCACACTGTTGCCTTGGCTTTTTTTTTAAGACTTAAATTTTTTAAATAGCAGTTTTAGGTTTAGAACACAATTGAGTTCCTGTTGCTCCAGCGTCACCAGCATTTGTTGCCAATGTTTCGGATTTCATCCTTTCTAGTGGGTGTGTAGTGACGATGATACAGGATGTGAAACAACTCCTCACATGCTCTTTTGCCATCTGCGTATCTTCTTTGGTGAGGAGTCTGACTGTTGAATTTTAAGCGTTCTTCGTACATTTTGGATAACTGTCTTTTATAAGATGTTATCTTTTGCACATATTTTCTCCCAATCTGTGGCTTATCTCATTGTCTTGCCAATGTCTTTTGCAGAGCAGTTTTTAATTTTAATGAAGTCCAGCTTATCAATTATTTCTTTCACGGATCGTGTCTTTAGTGTTGTATGTAAAAAGGCATCTAGGTTTTGTCCTATGTTACCTTCTAGGAGTTTTATAGTTCTGTCTTTTACATTTAGGCCCATGATCCATTTTGAGCTTATTTTTGTGACGGGAGTAAGATCTGGGTCTAGATTCATTTTTTGCTGTTGTTCCAGCACCATTTCTTAAAGTGACTGACGACTACCTTTGCTCCGTGGCCTTGGATCCTTTGTCAAAGATCAGTTGGCCTACATTTATAGGGCCTATTTCTAGGTTGCCTTAGCTATTTAATCAATTCTATTGAATCGATTATCTTAACATTTTTAAGGCATGTTTCTCATAGCAAGAATCAACTGTTCTCAATCCAGGTTGGGTTGGTCATCACCATTTAGTGTAATACTTGTATATGATACATAAAATTCCTTAACAAAAGAAATCTATTCTCACATCCTGCTAGAACGCTGAAGTAACCATTGTTTTACAATTGTTGCATTATATTTAAATATATTATATAGGAAGAAAAAAAAACTTGGGTTAACCAGAGTTATTCATAAATGTAAACCGAATTCTTTAAAAGGGAGGCTTAGAGGACGAAGTCAATTCCTCACCAAGTGTGAATTTAATTCTAACAAGGAAAGTCAGCCCGAGGCTTATCCTCTCAACAGGATTTCACTGTCCAATTAGATGGAGGGCATGTGGGAAGGACTTTGCTCTCTGAGGATAAAGGAAATTCTGAGTGTCCTCACCAAAGACCTGTCAGGATACCAGACTAAAACTGAGCAGGGGTCCGGGATCCTTAACTGGGAGCTCCCACTGCCTCCCAAGTCGGCAGGAATAAAGGCTGGTTGGGGGTTGTAGGCAGATGAGGCCAGAGGGTAAATTACATGCTCATCATTTTGGGGAGAAAAAGTCAACTACAGAGTAAATGACTAAAAAAACAAAACTTAAACAGAAGGAAATGCTGCTTCCAATTGTATTTTTTCTTTATGATACAATGCAGACATAGATACTTAGTATAAAATAACTATTAAATAAACGTGACTGAACAATTATTCTTATACAGAAAGTTCATTAGGTTGGCTGTGCACTAAATTTAAGAAGACCCTCGTTATACACTCCTGGAATTCATTTGGTAGGTTCTCAAAGGCACCAAGGAACATAGAATATTTTCTTAAACCTAGGATACTTTGTTTCCCATTTTCCTGTTTCTCAAGTCACAATGTAGCTTATAATAGACAGAAATACGAAAAGCTGTTATTAACGATCATAACTAGAGGTATCTAAGAATTAAGAAAATGTGGCGATGCCAAAAGAAGTGAGGGGTGGGATTTGCTGGAAGTACACAGGGGGAATTCTGGGGTGATGGTGATAGTAATGTTTTCTATTTTGATAGGGATTTTGGTTACTTAAATAACTCAGCACATGTACACTTAAGATGTATGCATTTTATTACACGTAAATTGTCTCAAAAGTTAAAGATGCAAATTCTGGACTTTAGTGACTGTTATATATGTTGACGTTATTCAAGGGGAAATGTACTGACATGCATCAAATTAAGGGATTAATAGTTCATCAAAGTGGTATAAAAACTTAAACTGAAAACATCTGAACAATCAGCAGCCACAGAAAGAAACATTCTCTAAGCTTAAGCAGAGCCTCCTGAAAATACAGCTGCCACTGACCCCACCCAGGCAGTTGCCTGATGGGAAAAGACTGACCCTTAGCACCAAGGAGTGTTAATTCAGCTGTCTATTAACATCACAAAGCCGAATAGGCCCTTCCATACTTTCCCCAGAAAGCCCTAATCTATCTACTCTCCCCTTTTTGCTGAAGATTAGTACAGTTTGTAAGCCTTTTTATTTCTGGCTATTCAGCAACTTACTCATCACATGCCTGTGTAAAGAAACTTTGCCTGTTATCAGTTAATTTTCAGACCCTCCAAACTCTGGACCCAAGTTGGAAAAGTTAGTTTTCCTCCCAACAAAAATAAAAAAAGATTAATGGATGGATAAAAGAATGAACAGGTTAATATATATAATAAAGCAAGTACAGAACAATATTAATGGTAGGATGTAGGTGATCGATATATGGGTCTTGACTGCAGCTTTATGTAAAGTATAAATAAGATGTTCAGAAAGTTGAAAGAAAAAAGCAGGAGAGGGAGGGAAAGAAAAACAAAACAGACAGACATGGCACTTGATGATTGCTGCTCTGTGCCCAAGAGGTAGCCAGCTGCTACGGAGACTTACCTCATACCCAAGCCTATTAATTGATGACAGCCGACAGTCTAAAATGGAAATAACCATCTAATTACAAGTGCTAGTGCCTGTAATGGTCACTCTGGTGCTGAAAGTAAATTAGTATTCACTGACCTCTCGTTAGGTCAAACAGCAGTCATTCTCTCCCCAAGTGTTTCCTGCTGCCAGACATTCCGAAGTCATCAGCAAAGGTCATCCAAGCTGCCAACCCCCCAATCAAAGGGAGTGGGTGCCCTGCACCTGACTCCCTGCTCTGTCTGCAGGGTTACCGACTGCAGCCCTGCAGATGGGCAACACAGCTCTGTCCCTCCCTAGCTCACCCGCAGAAACACGCAGCTCCCTATGCTCGGTTCCGGGAGAGTTTCGGGGACTAGAAGCTGGCTGCGGCTTTATTAACTCATGCTGCATAACAAAGAATTTGGCTGGTCTTTGTCCCCGGTTCCTGGGAGGGAGCCTCTAAGTCCTTGGAATGTCTGTGCTATTCACGTGGGCCCTGACCGTTTATGCTAACGAGGTGACTCATAGTGGGCACCTAGATCATTCCGGGATGGGAACTGGCCAAGCTGAAAGACCAAAAGGGTGATTAGAGTTTGGGCTGCTGTACCACATAATACCAGCCAGATCTGGGAGGGGAGAGGGCTGGAGAGTGAATTCAACCCTGTGGCCAGTGATTCAATCACGCTGATATATGAATCCCAATAAAAACCCTGGACTTGGACACTTAGGGGAGCTTCCTGGTTGGTGACAGACAAGGGTGTGCTGGGCAGGAAGTGTCCAGAGACATGCAGGCTGTGTCTCTGGGACCCTCTGAAGGGTAGTGGCAACACCCAAATTTGTTGTTACTTTGTCAGAAGTCCCCAGGGCTTGGGAGCCCCTGAGCTTGTGCCTGGTGTCTACAGTGCGGGCACCAGGTGGGAAGTCAGTGTCAGAATTGCGCTGCAAAAGATAATTTTGAAAAGACATCTGCATACATGCATAACCCATGGACTCAGACCACAGTGTGGTGAAGGTCTGGGGCAGGGGCTGGGTACGTTGCCAAGTCCCACTCCTCATGTGAATGACAGCCCGGACCTGGCAACGTGATACCCTCAACTCCGATGACCTCCTCCGACAGTTACCCACTCCTGCTGCCCCACCCGAGGTGTTCCTGTCTCACCTTGTGTGGCCACACTGCCTACTCTTTCTGCCTGGCACTCCAGTATCCCCAAGATTATCTGTTCCATTTCATCAAGACCTCTACTTCTTTGGTGCAGCTACTTCCTCCCTCTCAACCCCCTCCTCTTTGCCCACTTTCCATGGTCCATTGAGACAGTTTCTCTTGCCAATCTCCCCAATTCCTATGCTCCACTGTCACCCATTTGCACCCACTTGCAAAAACTGGGATTGGACTTGGGTGGACTGGATCTGGTTCCATTCCACACGCTCATGGTGGCTAAGCAATGGCCCCAACTGTCCCACCTCGCTGTGTCCACTCCCTTTGGCCGTGTCTCCACACGGACCCTGACAGTGGCCCTGTGTCTTGCCTGGGGATGGGACAGTGGTACATGTGACACAAGCAGAAACCTGGACTTCGTTTCACACTGGCTCTCACACTGCTCCTGGAACCCTGCCACCAGGTTAAACCAGGGCTAGCCAGCTGCACACCAAGGGGACAGGTGGAGGAGAAAGCACGGCTCCCAGCAGGTGACTGCAGGCACAGGAGTGAGCCCCACCTGGGACCGCTCAGCCGGCCTGGATCAGCAGACCCGCCCAGCTGAGCCCAACCCAATCCCTGGGAAAATGGTTTTAAGGCACTGAATTCCTGGGTGGTTTATTGGTTAGGAAGAGCTAATTTGTATAACCCAGAGGCTAAGCAATGCTGGAAAGAAGTTTACACAACAGAGCAGTCTGGTGTCAGCTATTTCTACCTCTCTTCTCCCTTCAAACCCACTCTGCCTACCAGATAACAAATGCTCTTCACTCCATGGAAGAGAAAAACTATTTGACAACAACTTTTTCAATTCCCAGCCTCCCCATCCCTACTTACCTACCTAGCACCTGTCTGCCTCCGGTCCCGCCCAGCCCAGACACCCAGCCTCTCTCTGGTCTCACCATTCTCCTCACCCCCTCAATTCCCTCTTCCTGCCCCCACCTCCCTCTCATCAGCATTTCATCTCTCCCACATTAAAAACACAAACAATAACAACAAATGTTCTCTCTCTAGCTGCTCACTACACACAGACCTTGTTTACTGCACTTCACTGGTGTTGAGTTTTTTTTACAAACTGAAGGCAAGACCCTCCACCAGGAAAAAGGTTCTGACTCGACTGACTGCGTGGTCTGGAAGCATCTGAGCAACATCTGCCGGTTTTAGCCGTCTCTGCAGCTCCGCGTCCTCTGCCTGACCCTCACCTGTCGCTTTCCCCCAGGACTGCACCCCCGTTGTGCTCTCTCAACACATCCTGCTGGGGCATCTCACTCACGGGCACGGCGTCCATTACCATCCAGGCTGCTGGCTCATCAGCTCGCTCTCTCCCCTGAGCTGCACCCACATACCCAATGGCCCAGTGGGCAGCTTCACTTAGATGAGCCGTAAGCACCTCAAAGTCAACGTGTCCTCAACCAAACTCATTATCTTCCTCTCCAAATCTGTTCTTTCTCTCATCTTCCCAGGTCAGGAAACAGCCAGAAATCATTGTAACCCCACCTCTGCTCTCAGCCCTTTCTTAGGCAGATAAATCACCACAACCTGGCGAGTCTGTCTATTGAACTGAACGCCACTGAAATTCACACATTTCCTCCAGGCTTGTGCCACCCCTCTACCTGGAGTCACCGCCATCTCTTGCCCGGATAACGGAACAGCCAGCCTCCACACTGCTCTTCCTCCAACCCATTTCCACACGACAGCCAAAGTGGCCTCTCGAATGTGCAAATCTACTCACTTCCTTCTGTGGATGCTATTTTATTCAACCTTGACTCTCTCGTACTTAGCACAGAACACCAGGCACATAATAATCAATAACGCCTATTGGGGAGCATGGCTACATTACTGAAACGTTTAGTAGATCAACATTTGGAAATACAACTAAAGATGGAAGTTTCACAGATTAACATTATGAAATGTGTGAAAAACCCAGTTTGCAGTAATACCAAATTTAAGCAACTTATATAATCTTAGTTTTAAAAATAACTACAAGGTTTACAACAAACTCAAAAATTACCGTTCTACTATACCCCGCCCTCCATACAAAAAAATTAATTGCTTTACTTTCCAACAGAATAAAAAATGAATCTGAATATTCAACATTTACTTACGTGCAAAGAATTGACTGGTCCTCACGATCTATAAGACAAAACAAATAGAAAAAGAGAAAGTGACCATTTGCCTGATTTTTAAAGTATCTGATATAATAAAGTTACAGTAACAGCCTCTAAAATAGTAACTGTACACCTCTCAGGTCAAGTTAACGCCTCCCCAACCTGTTAGATAGTCCCAAATCCAGTCAAGTTCACTTACTCTTTCGACAGATTCTCTGGAAATAAATAACAGCCCAGGCTTGGCAAACTTTATATGCCTATCAACCTTGATTCTCAGCCACTTCCGCTTATCAAATTCAGCTGGGGAGTTTTATAACAATGTACTTCTTGGAGCGCCACCTTTGCTAAATTATTTTCAAGTGGTGTAGGGATTGAAAAATCCCACGTTAAGTAAATTCCCTAAGTGATTCTGAGGCAAGGCCAAGTTTGGAAAACCAATGCCTTTCAGAATGGCTTTAAGAATACTCACAACCAGTATTAGTGTGACCATGTGACCTTAAAGGAGAAAAGAACTAGCATCAAACACTGAATAGAAAAGAAGGTTCAAGGAGGATATATCTCTATGTGATGTTTAGCCACTGTCTCAAGTCAAATGTTATATATACCAAAAATAAGGGAAGCAAGAGCAATGAAAAAAGTCCAGCATGATTTTAAAGTGATCAATGATTGAAGTATTCAACTCAATTTTCAAATGAAAAGATGAAATTCAAATCCACATCTGGCCCAGGGACAAAACCAACGGTGTAGGAAGTATGACTTCCGATCACTTATGAACGAGCATCACTGTCTCTATTTTACAGATGAGAAATGTTCCCCGAGAAGGCCAGGTAATCCTCCCAAGTCACACACTACTGAAGGGCAAGGTGCTGGGGTGAGGACCAGCCAGGTCTGCCTCCAGCGCCTGTGTTCTCCGCACTACTGACCAAGCTCACCACTGCTTCGCAACGTCATAGGCCTGCCTAGGCAGCTTCTTTGTCACTACCTTATGCCGGGCTTGCTTCCCTTATCAGGTGCCCAATGAGGATCTCACAGCAGTTCAGGCATAAATTCGTGTCACGAAGGAGAAATAAATAGTTCATTCACTATGCCATACCTTTTCCTCTATTGGTTAAATAAGCAAATCCATTCATATAGTCTATGTATAAACTGAATTATATTACTGCCCGGTCCAGAAAGCTCACCTCCTAATACAGACACACCTCCTCAGAGATTCCAGACCACCACAATAAAGCGAGTATTGTAATTAAGCAAGTTGTAATCTTTTCTGTTGGTGGAGGGTCTTACCTTCAATTTGTAAAAACCCTACATCTGTGAAGCGCAGCAAAGTGAGATAAAACAAGGTATGCCTGTAGCTTCTACCAGTTTTCCCTTCCTTCTGGTTGCCGTAGACAGCGTTCATAGTACACAGTTGATGTGCACCTCCTCTGTCGGCTCACTTTCCCAGAGGTCATGCCATATCCTTTCTTCAACATGCTCCGCCCAGATCCACAACTACCTGGCCGTCGCCACGTATCCTCTCCAGCTCGGCTCCACTGTATCTCCTCTGGGAACCACCCCTCAGACACTCCCTCAGACTCCTCCCTGTTTCCTTCTTTGAGCCGTATTTTCAAGTTAGACAAACCATAGTGCCAACTCCTGCCCAGTAGAATATGCTGCCTGAGGTCAGAAACTATCTTATTTCTTCATCCACAGAATTAATGGTAAGGCCTGCTGAGAGAAATTCAGTGCTGGGTACCATGCTGGGCACTGGCAAAACAGTGGGATCTGGAATCTTTTGTTCTCACTCCAGCTCTGCTGCAAACGGACTAATGTAGCTATAGATGACCCATGGATTCCCTGCTGGTTTCAACTTCTTTACCTATAAAACTAGGTTTTAACAAGTCTTTGCTTATCCTATATAATAAAAGGCTAATATGCAGACTGTTCCCTTGACCAGGAGTTCAACCAGGGGACGAGCCGGCTGGCCAACTGCCCGAGGCCCCTCCCTCCGGCCAACCCCACCCCCATCCGGGCGGCTGGCTGGACCCCACCCACCCATGCACGAATTCACGCACCAGGCCTCTAGTTCACTATAAATATGAACTGTCAGACCCTGAGATTCTTCTCTTCTGAGCAATTTCTATAGAACCCCACTACACCAAGTGTTTTTTAATGGCTTTTGTAAACGGGTTGATAGATGTAAAGAAACTGAAACACGAAAATTAACCAAAATTAAATTGCATTCCATCCTTAATCCATTGAGAATGGTTTTCTTCCCGCATCTGTACATGCTATTATCATTGTCTGAAATTTGAGACTTAGACAACTCAAATCTATCCTTCAAATCTGTGCAATACTTCATTTCCCATGCTTCTACCCCCCAGCCAAAAACAAAACAAAACAACTGTCTTCTAAGTGAGACTTGTTTATTCTCTTACTCATCTGCTGACTTTAGGCTTCAGTGTCACTAGCAGTACAGTAAGGGGAGGGGCTTCATAACCTCCAAGATTCTCTCCAACTAGGACTGTCCCACCCCTACTCCTCCCTTCTGCTTCACTCAGTTCTTCACGTCCTTCAAGGACCAACTTCAGCAGCACTATGGCAATTTATACACTGATCTTGAAAAACCTATAAATGTGACCAGACACAGCCTTATATTGGTATTTTTAAAAAAATATTTTTTATTGATTTCAGAAAGGAAGGGGGTGGGGGGAGAGAAACATCAATGATGAGAGAGAATCATTGATTGGCTGCCTCCTACACTCCCCACACTGCGGATCGAGCCCTCAACCCGGGCATCTGCCCTGACCAGGAATTGAACCATGACCTCCTGGTTCATAGGTTGACACTCAACTACTGATCCAAACTGGCTAGACTGTATATTGATATTTAAAGGAAACAATTTTAATTTTAAAAAATGCAAATAGCCTTCTGAAGACTAGGGACTCATCTGATAACTCATATTTTCCAAAGTACCTCCCCAAAAATCACATACCATTTATGGAGATACTCAATAAATCCGTACAAATTAAATCATATTTTCAACAGTGAAAATAGTTTTAAATCAATGCCTTCAGCTCCTACCTTAAAAGAAGGTAGAGGCAACACCTCTACAGATCTCAGATACTAAAAGGATAATAAGGAAATATTAGGAATTACTTTATGTAAAAACTTTTGATAACTAAGATTAAAGGGACAGTTTCTTGAAAGACATAAACTATGAAAGCTCACTCAAGAAGAAATGATAGCCGAAACCGGTTTGGCTCAGCGTATAGAGCGTCGGCCTGCGGACTGAAAGGTCCCAGGTTCGATTCCGGTCAGAGGCATGTACCTGGGTTGCGGGCACATCCCCAGTGGGAGATGTGCAGGAGGCAGCTGATCGATGTTTCTCTCTCATCGATGTTTCTAACTCTCTATCTCTCTCCCTTCCTCTCTGTAAAAAATCAATAAAATATATTTTTTTAAAAAAAGAAGAAGAAGAAATGATAACCTGAACAGTCCTATATCTATTAAAGAAATTGAGCTCTAACTGGTGTGGCTCAGTGGGTTGATGTCATCGGTGCACCAAAAGGTCACCAGTTGATTCCCAGTCAGGGCACATGCCCGGGTTTCGGCCTCAATCCCCGGTAGGGGGTATGTAGGAGGCAGCCAATTCTCCCTCTAAAATCAATTTAAAAAAGAAAGAAATTGAATTGGTAAAACTAGTATGATATTATATGTCAATTATATCGCAATAAAAAAAAAATTCAATGCGTAATTAAAAACCTCACAGAGGTCATCCTGTGCACCAGAAGGTCACAGGTTCGATTTCTGGTCAAGGGCACATACCCGGGTTGCAGGAGTCAAACCTTCCACACTCTCTGAAATCAATAGAAAAAAATATCCTCGGGTGATGATTAAAAAACAAACCAAAAAAACCTTCCCATACAGAAACACAGCTTCACTGGTGAATTCTACAAAACATTTAAGGAAATAATACCAATTCTATATGAACTCTTCAGAAAAACCGAAGAGGAAAAACACTTCCCAGCCCATTCTAAAAGACAAGCCTTACCCTGATACTAAAATCAGAAAAAGACATTATAGTAAAAGAAAATGACATACAAATATCTCTCATAAACAAGGGCACAAAAATTCTTAACAGAATGTTGGCAGATCAAATCCAACAGTATATGAAAAGGATAATGTACAGGAGCAAGTGGTGCTTATCCTGGAAATGCAAGGTTAGCTCAACATCCAAAAGGCAAACAATCTAATTCACTGTATCAACAGACTAAAAGGAAAGCCATGTAATCATCTGAATAGATGTTGAAAAAGCATTTGATAAAACTCAATATCCATTCATGATTTAAACAAACTAACAAAAAAACCTCAGCAAACTAGGAACACAGGGAATTTCATCAACCTGATAAAGGGCACCTACAAAGAAACCTTTTGTTGATATCATCTTCAAAGGTGAAAAACTCAATGCTGTCCCCCTAAGGTGAGGAGCAGGCAAGGATGTCTGTTCTCACAATAGCTTTTGAGCATCACAGGCAAGAAAAATAATTAGAAGCATAGGATTGAAAAGGAGGAAATAACAACGTCTCTATTTACAGAGGCCATGACTGTCTATACAGGAAATCCCAAACAATCTACAAAAAACCTTCCCGAATTAGTGAGTTTTACAAGGTTGCAAAATACAAGGTCAATATAATGTATATTTAAAATGAATATTACTATACATTAACAGTGAACAATTAGAAACTTAAAAATTTTAAGTTCCACTTAATACTAAAAACATGAAATGCCTAGTTATTATTAGAGTATATATCATGTCTAGGTATAAATTTAACAAAAACTAAATTTGTAATTTTTGTAATAAAGTTTATGTCTAACAACATTACTTTCATTCATTCATTCAATACATTTTATTGAAACTTAAGAAAAAATTAAGTTTTCTTCTATTTTGCGTTAAATGAACCGTTGAGTGGGACCACATGCTCTGAATCCTCTGCACGGTACCCTCTTCTCTAGCAGCAGATCCTTCAGAGGCCCAGTTACATTTAGTTACTTGCTCACATTTGTAATTGAAAACCTGGATTGATCAGCATTGGAAAGTAGCCTGAGCTTCGTCAGCCACCGCATATGCAATGAACTCCTATCAGATGTCCCAACCCAATTGTGCTGTATATGTAGTACATTAGCAGGTAGCCCCCTGCTTACACAATGGAATACAACAGAACTGTTTAGCATTTTTTCAATTTCCTGTATCAATTTGTAAATTATTATGCAATAAAAGCTATAAATTACTGTAATTCCTTTTAACTTTTACATTGAAGTTTATTTTTGTGGATAAGAATGTGTCACATTGCCTTGGTTTTGAATCATAGCTCATACTTCTTACTAGTTCCATTTTCTTGGTTACATTTTTAACTTTTGTGCCACATGTAATAGGGATAAGTGATCATACTTTTCAGGGTTGTTGTTGTGGATTAACTAATACACATAAAAGCAATGAGCTCAGTGTCTGGCACACAGTAATATTCAATAAATGTTCATTGAGCATTAATGATGGTATTAATACTATCAGCCACATTTTTTTTTTAAAGACAACAGCTTTATTGACAGATGAGGATAGTCAAGTCCCCTACTCTCAGGGTCCTGGCGGCATCTAGCTCAGGCCTCCTGCAGTCAGAGAGCCACATCTTGCTCCTTCTACGCTGGGACTTTAACATTTACCCATTAACTATTTTGTTAGATCTAATTCCCCATTAAACCTGTCAAGATATTTTAAAAATTCTGTTTATTTTCATCAGATATATTTATTTTCCCTCCCAGTTTTGTGTCATCTACGAATTTTATGGGCATGCATCCCTCATCGTTAAGTATACTGATAAAGATGTTGGGAAGGGCACAAACCCATTGTGCACACCCTGATAAACCTGGCCAACCTCAATCATTAAAAGCACTTCAAGTGCAACTTTTCAGTCTACAGCCACAAGGATATCACGGTAGACTACGGAATGCATGTAGAGTCTCTCTGTTTACACTGTCTACTGTACTTCCCTTCCTACTAAGCTAAAGCAACGTGGTATTTTCATGTTGTTTTTAGACTGTTAACAAGAGTCCAGAATCTTTCCTGGCAGGTGTATTAAGCTCAGTAGTCTGAAGTGTCTCTCCCCCTACCTCCTTTTTTTTTTGTTAATCTTCCATTGTTTTTTAGAGCGAGTAGAAGGGAGGGGGGATAGAAGCAAGAAAGAGAGAGAAACATTGATGTGAGAGATACACATTGATTGATTGCTTTCCACACGTGCCCTGACCCTGATTGGGGCTGGGGATCAAACCTGCAACCCAGGTACATGGCTTTTGACTGGGAATTGAACCTGGGACCCTCTGGTGTGTAGGCTGATGCTCTAACCACTGAGCATACCGGCGAGGATGCTTCTTCCCTTTAAAAAATTAGAATTATATATGAGTCCATCCCAGGATTCTAGAAACTCCGCCTTTAGTTCAAAGACCAGAGTTACAATCTCAATTGTAAGAATGTATTTGTCTTTTTGTTTTTTTAATCCTCACCCGAGGATATTTTTCCACTGATTTTTAGGGAGAGTGGAAGAGAGAGGGAAAGACAGAAAGAAAAAAAATCGATGTGAGAGACACACAGCAATTGATTGCCTCCTGCCTGAGCCCTAACCAGGGCCTGGGCTGAGGAGAAGCCTGCAACCAAGATACATACCCTTGACCGGAATCAAACCCGGGTCCCTTTGGTCCGCAGACCGAAGCTCTACCCACTAAGCAAAACCGGCTAGGGCAGAACATATTTGTTTAAATGAGGAACTATGGTTTCAATTAGGGAAGAAGTGTACCTTCTCTAATTTCTTCTCCCATATAAGGCAAAGTCTGCTCATTCATACATTACATGCTTTTCTGTAAATAAATATTATTCTTAACAGAGACACAGAACCAAAAACAAAGAAGCTGACAATTCTTCTTTCTCCATTATCTAGTAGCAATTTATCACTGCCATAGCCATTCTTCGTATTCTTTGGCTCTGAAAGGTTATTAAATATAATCTTTTTTAAAGCCTAAGCTGATTTTGGATATTGAACCTGTCCTTACCAATCTATGACACTATTCTAATCTTGAAGTACTTCCTATTTGCCTCAGAGGACCTGGTACGTAAAAGTATCCAAACAAAACCTGAAGGAGGAAAGGGATATTATAATTTATTAATCCCCTCACACTCCCCTTCAGACCCAGTCACCAAGGCAGCCTTTCTATGACCTACAAACTCTGATGATAGGTGGATATAGCATGTCCTGTTTTCTGATAATGGAACTACTTTATAAGAACCATATAGATTTTAATATATCTTATGGAATTTATTAAAAAAAAAAAAGTAGATAGAGGGGGAGTTATACTTCCCATAGCACTAGCAAGTCCCATGTATAATGTAGTCTTTTTGAGCAATGCTAAGTGCATTAAAAACTACTACATTTTGGTTTTTTAAAACATGTCCTTCCACAAACCATTGTGTCTAAAGCCATGATTCAAATGAATGACTCCTTACATTTATATTTCATTCTAAATCCAAAAGAAAACAAAAATCAACCAACTCAATACATTTTTTAACTTTTGCTGTCTCTTTTACACATATTTAAATAAGAAATATTTTATAATCTTTCTTTCCCCAATAAAACATTCACCTTTTCTGTTTATTATTCTTCCTGCTGGCTCTTCCTGTTGGTTTTAAAACTGAATGCAACAGAGCTTTGCTTATACTGGCTTGTGGTGTGGATCAGATGTATATACAGCCTAGGAGCTTTTGAACATAAAAATTAACATGGAGTATTTATGAAGCGAGGAACATACCAGCTTCCTATAAAAATGTCCATTTTGCCCATTCTAATTTTAAGAATTCATAATTTTTTACAATAAACATTTACTACTTTAATTTCTAATCTTTTAAAAATGTTAATCTTTTTTGATAAATGTAGCATCTAATAAGATACCTAATGACGTTTAAGAAACTCTAAGCATTTCGTATTGTAACGTTTCCAGTTACCTTGAAGCATGCATCTGTAAGCAGACTCAGATATAGCATAGATGTGTGGAGGCATCTCATGACGTTTCTTCCCTCTGTACATTTCAATAATATTCTCAGAGTAAATTGGAAGATTCTTGTAAGGATTTATGACTACACAGAAGAGTCCAGAATAAGTCTAGAATAAAAATAAAATACAGTGTTTTAAAAAAAGGCATATATCGGACAAATAGAAATCACACAGTCATCTGAACAGGGAGACTTTATTCGTTGGATAATTAATCTAGTCCCAAAATTAAATCTAGCATATGAGAGGCAATTCTAAACCACAAGTAGTTCTGTCACAGAGAGATTTTTAAGTGGCTCTCTCCTGGATCAATCACTTCATCTGTAAAATGGAAATAACAATATATGCCTCATGACATCACAGGGCTACCATAAGGTTCAAACAATGTTGTCTTTTCCCACATTCTTCCCCAAGAGTACTAGGTATGAAAAGTTCATTAACGTAGTTTCAGATTCCACACTGCAACTAATCTTTAAGAAAGCACCATTTAAGTTTGAGTATACTATCAAAGAAAAATACCCACAGTTATCTAAAAAGGAGATTATTAAAAAGATTTACAAATATGTAAACTTTCCACTCTTCTAATTTTTCTTTTTTGGAAAATATATTTTTTCCATTAAAAATAATTTACATTAACTTGTTATATATTTAAGTGAATTTATTTAAGTAAATGCTTTATTATTTTTAAATGAATTGATAAATATTTTAAAATTTTGCTTTAATTTCTAATACAGTAAATATCAATAAATATAAGCCACGTAAACAAAAGCTCTTGGGGGGTCCTCAATGTTTAAAGCCACTCGTCTAGAAGACACAGGCCTGCCTGATCAGTAATCAGTACACAGAACTGATACTAACACTTTTGACTTTGGGGTTTTTAAGTTCACATGCAATGATTTCTGAGAATAATCTACAAAACTGATCCTGGGAATTAGAGAAAAGCAAGAGCAGTTAGGATTGCTGCCAAATGCTCCAAGCCTCTGAGGGACTGAGGTATTTGGAAAGGACACTCAGTCACACTATGAAGCAGACCTTTTATTTAAGGTGACTCGGGTAGACCAAATTCAAAGGCGAGAGGACACGACAGGCGGCTGAGAACTGACTGAGAACTGACGTGTTCAGCTCCCCAGGGAGCCTAAGGGAGTCTGACCAGCAGCTGTGCTGGGAAGGGCTGAAACCCTTGGCAGTTGCCACCAGAAGGCACTCTAGAGACTAGTCTGTTTTGAGTACTGCAGTTACTAGCGCTAAAACAAGAGAAGGAAATCCTGCCAGAAAAGGTTAAGTGGTCAGAACTATCTCTGTAGCTGTTCTCTTCCTGAAACTCACAATTGTAGGCTCTAACACGGAATGCCCTTCCTCACCTGGCTCAGGGGTACAGGGGGGGCCAAAAGGCAGAAAGACCCTGCCTGAGGTCGCTGGTCTGGGCTGTCTGCCTTACAGCCAGAGCCAGAGCACTTGCCCTCCCTTGCTGATCACTTAGGTCCCCAGACTGCTGGCTCTCAGAGTAGAGCACACAGCTCAGACAACCCTGGCTAACTCTTGGGCTTCTCACACCATCAACTTGGCTCTTTCTCCCAAATCAAGTCTCGCATCTAACTAGCCCAGCCTCTCTGCCACCCATATGACAAAAAGGCATTGAGAGATAATAAAAACAAAGACTGTACCAAGGGTTAGGAAGCTGAGGAGAGGTGATCCGAATATTTTGTTATTGAGTTTTATTTATATAAAGTTAACAAATCATAATTATATATCTTAATGCATTTTTAAATACATAACCTCATTTTTTTCATTCAAAATTAGATAATAGTCTATCATGAAGCTACAGATGACGTATTTTACTTTTATAAGAGGCAAATAATTAGACTGGCAAAAAACAAACAAAACAAAAAACCTCCCAGAAACATACATTCTATATATATGACATGGTAACAAATCATAACAATGACATTTTTAATCAGAAATAATTTGCTTGGCTCAGTGGTTGAACATCAACTCACGAACCAGGAAGTCACCAGTTCGATTCCCAGTCAGGGCACATGCCCAGACTGCAAATGTGGGCTGGATTCCCAGGGGGGGCGTGCAGGAGGTAACTGATCAATGATTCTCTCTCATCATTGATGTTTCTATCTCTCTCCCTCTCTCATCCTCTCTGAAATCCATAAAAATATATTTTTAAAAAATTAAAAATAAAGAAATAATTCCAACATCTGTCTACCATGTATTTCTGAGGACTAGGATTAAAAAAAATGAGTAAGTCTCACAAATATTAGTAAGTAATCAAAAAACGAGGTTAAATAGCCAGTGTTCTGTGCTTACCAAAGGGCAGTAATAAATATTTAAGTGGAAACATTAAATTTAAGTGCTTAAAGAGGTAACTTACATCTAGAAAATTAGCTCAAATGTTGGGCTCCTGCATAAGTAATAACTGAACTGATACTCTCACTTTTGTCCTTCCCTAAGGCACTTGGTAAGAGGGCAATATGTTAAAATAATTTATTTGATACCTTAAAGTTTAAATTAAACTCCACCGAAGTATTTAAGGATGTACACAGGCCCTGGTGAGGTAGCTCGGTTGGAGAGTTGTCTGATGCATCAAGATGGTGGGTTCAATCTCTGGTCAGGATGCATACAAGAATCAACCACTGAATGCATACAGTAGAACACTGAATCAATGTTTCTCTCCCTTCCTCTCCCTAACGTCAAATAAAGGTGTGTTTAAAAAAAATTTTTTAAAGACATACACAAGGTATTAAGCACCTTCATGATACTTACACTCTAGACATGATGACAATAAGTATTCATTAAATAAACAAGACAATATATGGCACTAAAAAAAGAGAGTGGCACAGAGAAAGAGAAAGATTTAGAGACATTATAAATAGTAGAGAAACTCTACTGAGGCGGAACACACTAGCCCCAGGCACTGAAAGTCAGGGCCATCCTGTCAGAAACTGTAACACTAGGAACACAAATTCAAACCTAGTGGTCTGTGATGTTCTTTTAGGTCAAAAGTGGGGGATAAAGGAGTCCCTATTAAAATATTAAGAGCATAAAACTAGGTGGGGGGGGATATACCCAAGGCAGAGTGAGAAGTCCAGTCTACATTGTTTGTACCCTGGAAGGTGAGAGGTATGAACCCAGAAAGTCAAACTGGACAATTTAGATGTTGTCCTCTATATTTGATTAGGTACCAGAGG
>NW_006289395.1:1349928-1354145 GCF_000327345.1 Myotis davidii
CTGGCCCGCTAACAGCCGAGATGAGAGAAAGGCAATACAAAAACGGAGAGAGGATGAGGCACAGGGAAAGCTGAATGGAAAGGCAATGTACTCAGTAGCTCGGAATAGAGGAAAGCCACTTATGATACAAGTTAAAGACTCCAAGCTTGAGAGACTGGAAAGGTTACTGTTGGACAAGAAAAATGATTTGATTTGTGGGAAAAATAATGAATCCCCTTTTAACATTTTGAGATTGCAGTTTGTTAAAAGGGGATTCATTACAATAGGGTAGACTGCCTAGGGCAGTGGTCGGCAAACTGCGGCTGGCGAGCCACATGCGGCTCTTTGGCCCCTTGAGTGTGGCTCTTCCACAAAATACCACGTGGGAGCACACATGTACACTGCGATTGAAACTTCGTGCCCCATGTGCAGAAGTCAGTTTTCGGCCTGGGCGAGTCTATTTTGAAGAAGTGGCATTAGAAGTGGGGGGTGGACATATAGAGAGGATGAACGAAAGGAGATAGATGAAACAAGTATACAAGACGAGTGTGGATGGGAGAGTTGGAAGGGGTCGATCTCAGCGAATGTAGCTCAATCAGATTGAGGACGTTTTTAGCAAAGGCCAGCTTAGGAGTACCCTAATTAAGTTAATAACAATGTACCTACCTATATAGTTTAAGTTAAAAAAAATTGGGCTCTCACAAGAAATTTCAATCGTTGTACTGTTGATATTTGGCTCTGTTGACTAATGAGTTTGCCAACCACTGGCCTAGGGAGCAGTTGGAAATACTGAATTGCTAAAGCCATGAGAAAAACCTGAAGAAATGCAAAGGCTTGAGGGGTAAGTGTGCGTGGCCTTTAAGACACCAAGTAAGAGAAATACAAAAATATTTGCACAAAATAGTTAGCAATTGTCAAACAGGCAATGCTGTTCTATGCCTCTGGTCACTCTGCCAGGAATGTGCACCTCTTGTCTAGTACTGGGAAATTCCACTCATCCTTCAGTGTCAGGACTCTGTTTAAGAAAGCAGGGATGGTGTACACATTATTTCATAGCTCAGAGGATTGGAGAGCCAGGAAAAGAGGCAGGGGCATGTCAGTGAAATTGTTTAAAAAAATTTTTTTTGAAGACATACACAAGATAGTAAGCGGAGAGGAGTCAGGAAAGGGGAACTGACCTGGGAGCACTGTACAACCTAAACCCCAGCGGCAGCTCTCAGAAGAAACCACCCACCGAAAAGAAAGGAAGAACAATTCTCTCACACCACGTCAAACATCGCACCTAGATAAAATTCCGGTGTGTTTAAGGGAAAACAAACAATTCACCCGTGTTTAAGAGAAAACAAACAACCCTATGTAATAAGGAGATCATTATCCAGAGGATTCAGAGAAAGAAATTACCTGTTTGAAAATGGCTAACTATTTTGTGCAAATATTTTTGTATTTCTCTTACGTATATAAGTTACCAGAAACAGACCAGCCTGCACCTCGTTGGGAAGGATGGCAATCACTGATTGTCTACAGGTGCTAGCCCCCTGTGGCCTGCCCAAAGAGTTCTAGAATGAGCTTATTGTCCTCCAGAGCCTCAAATTACCTTCACAATTTCTCTATACAATAACTGGCAGGGAAGGCAACAATGATGACTATAGTAAAATACAAGACAAAATCTGGATCCCCCGTGAGCCTATTTTTATTGCCGTGTATTATTACCTTGGATAATAATATATATTTTCAAATAATTAAGACATGATTGAGAATTCTGACAGAGAATTGGAAACTATTAAAAGAAAACTCAAATGAAAATTCTAAATTTGGAAAACAGAATAACTGAAATAAAGAATTCAATAGATGTGTTTAACAGCAAATGAGATACAGCTGAAGAAAGAGTTAGTTGACATTTTAATTAGAAGCAAATATCCAGACTGAAGCCTGGGAAAAAAACAGGAATATAAAAAAATGTGACAGATATATGGGACATGATGAAAAGGTCTGAAAGACGAGGTATCTGATTCCAAGAAGAAAAGAGAGAATGGAGCAGAAGCATATCTGAAGAGATAAAGGCTAAGAATTTTCCAGAACTAACGAAAGACATCAAGCCACAGATTCAAAAATGCTATGAATTCCAATCAGACTATGTTAAACAACCTTACCTTAGCACATGAGAGAAAACTGCTGAAAGCCAAAATCAAAGAGAAAACTTTAGAAATAGCCAGTGGGGAAAAAGAGATTATCTTCAAAAAGAAATAGCAATAAAACTCTAAGCTGGATTCTCAACAACAACAAAAAAAGATGAAGGGAGAACATCTTCATAGGCTGAAAGGAAATAATTGCCAGCTTGAAATTCCAAATCCAGGGGGGGAAAGAACTTAAAAAATGAAGATGAAATACAGACACTGTCAGACAAATAGAGACCCCTTTTTAAAAGGAAGATAGAAGCTAAGAGATGTAGGAAAAAAAAAAAAGCAATAGGAAGTAAGTGAATAAACCTAAATGGATGCCAACCAAGGAATAAGCCTCTTGTGGGATTAAAACACAGAGAATTAGCCCAGCTGGTGCAGCTCCGTGGCTGAGCATTGACCTATGAACCAAGGTCACAGTTGGATCTGGTCAGGGCACATGACCAGGTTGTGGGCTCGATCCCCAGTAGGAGACATGCAGGAGGCATGCTGATCAATGATTCTCTCTTCATCACTGATGTTTTTCTCTCTCTCCCTCTTCCTTCCTCTCTGAAATCAATAAAAAATAAATAAGTAAATAAAATAAAATACAGAGAATTAAACAGCAGTGGCACATAACTTTGTGAGGGAGGAGTGAGTGGAGTTCAAGCGCTCTGAGGTCTAAGCTAACACTAATGTCAGACAATGCTACATTACTAAAAATGGAAATAATGATGATTCACCAGAAAGATACAAACATTTTACATTTGTACATATCTTATAACCTAACTTCAACAGCATAGAGCAAAAATTGACATAACTAAACAGAGAAGCAAAGATTTTAATGGTAGTAAGGAACAAGCAGATAAAAAAATCTGAGAACATGCAAGATTGAGTGACATTGCACATACAAGAGACACTGCATCCAGTAACTGCAGCATACATGTTTTTCAAGGGCATGATGACCTCTTATCCAAACTGATCATATGATGAACTATACAGCAAGTCTAACAAATTTCAAAGGACTACAACTATTCCGGTTGTTCTCTGACCAAGGGGGGATTATATCAGAAATAACGGAATAAACCTAAAAATCCCTTTATGTTTGGAAATTAAGCAATTTACTTCTAAATAACCCATGGAAGCAACAAAGACATCCTCATTATTTTGAACTGAATGAACAATAAAAACACATATTAAAACTTGTAGAATAGTGCTAACGCTTTTACCTAAGAATGAAATGTATAGCTTTTAAAGTACATATTAGAAATGACTAGCTGAAAAAAAAAAAAAAAGAAATGACTAGCTGAAAAAAAAAATGATCTAAATCTCCATCTCAAAAATGAGAATGAACAAATTAAACCCACAGAAAGTATTGTAAAAATCTCTCTCTATAAAACCCTAATATGCGGAACAATCAAACAACCGGTCCTATGACGTGTGCTGACCACCAGGAGGTGCACGCGGAACATGGCGGGTGTCGGCAGCAGGCAGCAGAGCGTGGAACATGGTGGGCATCAGCCACGGTGGGATGGTGGAGCAGGTGAGCGAGAGCGCCAGACCAAGGCAAGGGCGCCAGTCGCTGTCAGCAGGGCAAGCCTCTGGTGGTTACTGAAAATTCTTTGTTCCTGTGCGCCATGGTCCCACTGGGTGCTCACACCTGCTGCCGGTGCTGGAGCCACTGCTCACACCCACTGCCAGTGCCCGGCGCCAGTCCCAGTTGCTCGTCGCCGTCAGAGGGTACAAGAGGTGGCTGCTGGCCCCAATTGCCCTTGAGGGCTTCTCCACCTCCCTCTGCTCCTGAGGGGGGATTGGGGCAGCAGCCACCACTCGCACCCACTGATGATGACAGCCTAGCTCACACCCGTTGCCGGTGCCGGCCCCAATTGCTCTGCGCCGTCAGTGGGTGCAAGCGGGGCCAGTGTGGTCAGCACGTGGGAGTGGTGGCAGTGGGAGCACTGGGCCCCTAGTGCAGTGATGGCGAACCTTTTGAGCTTGGCGTGCCAGCATTTTGAAAAGCCCTAACTTAACTCTGGTGCCGTGTCACATATACAGTGGGGCCTTGACTTACGAGTTTAATTC
>NW_006289395.1:1354185-1358101 GCF_000327345.1 Myotis davidii
ACAGAAATTTTTTGATATTTGCAACCATAGTAAAACAAAAACTTATATTTTTGATATTTATTTTATATATTTAAATGCCATTTAACAAAGAAAAATCAACCAAAAAAATTGAGTTTGCGTGTCATCTCTGACACGCGTGTCATAGGTTCACCATCACTGCCCTAGTATAATATAAACAGAGCCACTTTAAAATGGCGTCAGCAACATCCCAGAGGAGCTGAAGGTCTTCTGCCTCAACCCTTTGGAATGTTAAAATAGGGCAAATAACCAGCACTTATCTCCAACAACTGTTTACAAAGATAACAAGAAATCTGATATGACTACCAGACTGATGACTTCCAGACTGAAAAGTAAAAAACATTTTTAGAATTAGAGCCACTAGTTAGTTTATCTGTGCCTACAGAAATGCCTTCCGCCTTTTGGTATGACTGTTCCCCGACCCTTTCTAATAAATGCCCCTTGCCTTTGTCTCCTAAGGGGAATTCTATTTGGGCTAATGCCTAAATCAGTGCTTTCCAAATAGCTATTCTTTTTTGATCTCAAAAGAAATGCTTGTTGCTTCTCATTTTGGCCTTTATTTTTAGGTTAACAGTACCGTTGTGGCCACTTAATGAGAAGGATACACCTGAGAAATGTGTTGTTAGGCGACTGCATCCTCATGCAAACATCATAGCGTGCATTACACAAACCTAAGTGGTATAGCCTACTCCACACCTAGGCTATGTAGTGCAGACTATTGCTCTCTAGACTCTAGAGTCTAGAGGAGGAAAAATAACTTTCCCTCTTACTGGGTTCGTGGTTGAGACATCCCTGTGATAAGAGATTAAAAGGAGAAAACAAAAAAAAAGTTTAGTAATATGTGTACCTCCTGTATACATGGGAGAGACCCAGGAAAACAGTAATTTGCCAAAATGACTGAAGCCACTACCTTAATTACCATCTTCAGCTGAAAACAAAAGAGGATAGACAGCCCTAGTCGGTTTGGCTCAGTGAATAGTGTCAGCCTTCGGACCAAAGGGTCCCGGGTTCAATTCTGGTCAAGGGCTCCTTCTAGGCCTGGGCCCTGGTTGGGGCTCATGCCAGAGGCAACCAATAGATGTGTTTCTCTCACATCGATGTTTCTGTCTTTCCCTCTCTCTTCCACTCTCTCTAAAAATCAATGGAAAAATATCCTCAGATGAGGATTAAAAAAAAAAAAAGGACATTGGGGTGGGGCAAGTCAGTTATGGTAGGTTATCAAGAAAAAACACAGTAAAGAGGGTAAGGTTGTTCTGCAGATATAAATCTTCTGAACTGATAAGAGTTTCCAGAAATAAGGTCATCCCTCTCTACCAGGTAAGGAGGGAGGCGCTCTTACTAATGGAGATTTCCCTTACAAATTTGTTACCTTTACAAAAGGAAACTTCTACTTGGTTTTTCAGAGCTTCTCCCATGTCTGCTGTTTTTTAAAATTAGCCTAAAATAACCCTTAGGCCAAAGACACATATTTTGCGGTGTCAAATTCTGTTGCCCTATAAGCTCCTAGGATACAGACCTGTGCAGCATGTTACTGTATTGAATACTTAGGCAACTGTAACTCAATGGTAAGTATTTGTGAACTTCATTGTGCATTACACATTACCACCTCACTGGGTAATAGGAATTTTCAGTTCCATTATAACCTTATGAGACCACTGTCATATATATATACAGTCCATCACTGACCAAAACATCATGTGCAGATGACTGTAGAAAAAAAACACCCCAAATGTGTGAAGGTAGGTAGATAGGTAAAGAATAAGGTGGTTAGATGAAGGAGGAAGGGAGGGAGGAAGAGAGAGAGAGAGAGGGAGGGAGGGAGGTAAGAGAGGACCAACAAAGTCAGAAGTCTGTTCTTTGAAAAGACTAATACTGACAAATCTCTGATTAGCCTAATTTAAAAATAAAAAGGGTAGAACGAATTATTAGTATCAGGAATAAGTGAATATCACTACAAATCCTACAGAAATAAGAGGATATTATGAACAACTTTATGCCAATAAATTTGAAAATTTAGGTGAATTAGACAAATTCCTAGAAAAAATTATCAAAACTGATACAAGAAATTTAAAATCTGAAAAGTTCTACATTTATGAAAGAAAATGTTCCCACAAAGAAAACCATATTGTTATTTTAAAAAGAAATAACATCAATCCTATCCAAACTCTTTCAGAGAACACACAAACATAAAATATTACTCAATTCACTTTATAACGCCAACATAATCTTGATAGGAAAATAGGACAAGGACACTGCAAGAAAGGAAAATTTTAAGTCAGTCTCATTTACAGAAATACAGGGTGTCCCAAAAAAGTGTATACACACTTTAATAGCTGATAGCTCAAATTTGAAAATGAAATGTATTTTAATAAACACTGCCTTTATAATTATTCCAAGTGTGTGTATACATATTTGGGGGACACCCTATATGTAAAATTCACAACAATCTCTCTATATAAAAGCCAGCAACCAGAACAGCGGAATGACCAGATTGACCAGTGGCTATGATGAGCACTGTGGCAGCCAACCAGCCTAATCCCGGCCCTGATTGGCCCCCAACATCGGGGGAGGGGCTGGCCGGCCAACAGCCCTTGGCCCCTCCCCCCCTGTCCAGCCTCTTCTCTGATCGGGCCCCAAAACTCTGATCGGTGGCGGAACCAGCCAGCCAACTGCCCACAACCCCTCCTCCCTAATGGGCCCCTATCAGGGTGGGCCAGGTGGACCCAACCCATGCATGAATTCATGCACCGGGCCTCTAGTAACAACATAATCAGAAAAATCACATTATCACCCATGCAGGATAAAAACTAAGAGGAGAATGAAACTCTCTTTAATCTGATAAAAGAATATTCAAAGCAAAAACTATAGCAAACATCATTCTTTAAAAAAAGTTTTTGAATTTAATATTTAATTACAGTTGGCATGCATTAGTTTCAGACATACAACACAGTGATTAGACATTTATATAGCTTATAAAGCAATCATCCTGAAAAGTTTAGTACCCATCTGATACAAAGTTATTACAGTATTATTGACTATCTTCCCTATGCTGTACCGTATAGCCCTGTGACTATTTTTATAACTAGAAAATTGTACTTCTTAATCCCTTTCACCCTTTTCACCTATCTCCCTAACCCTTCTCCCATCTGGTGACCATCAATTCTCTATTAGTTTGTTTTTTGGATTCTTTATGTAAGTGAAATCATATGGTATTTGTCTTTCTCTGACTTATTTCACTTAGTATAATATCCTCTAGGTCCATCCATACTGTCCCAAATAGCAAGAGTTCCTTCTTTTTTTTTTTTAATGGCTGAGTAATATTCCATTGCAAACATCATTCTTAATGATGAAATGCTGAAAGCTTTCCCTCTGAGATAGGAATGATATAAAGATGCCTCCAATCACCACTTCTATTCAACATACATTTACTGAATGAAGGTCCTGGACAGCTCAATAAAGCAAGTTAAAGTGTGAATGGGAGAGGGGCTTTGTAGCAAGTCTGACAAGCTCAGGGACCATGTAACCTAACTGCTGGGGTCCAACCCCAGCAGGTCCAGGGGTCCCCAAAGGTGTGGACGGAGTCGGCGAAGAAGGAATGACACGGAGACAGCATTCAGTTGATCCAGGTTCTCCAGCCAGGTTCAGTCACCAGGTTCTAGTCAGGTTCTGTTGCCATGTTCTATCCAGGTTCTGTAGCCAGGTTCTGTCTCTAGGTTCTGTGTCCAGTTTCTGTCCAGGATCATTTGCCATGTTCCGTCTCTAGGTTCTGTCTCTAGGTTCTGTAGCCAGTTTCTCCAGCCAACTCCATAGCTGGGTTCTGTCCAGGATCTTTTCCATGTTCTCTCGCTAGGTTCTGTCTCTAGGTTCTGTGTCTAGGTTTCTGTAGCAAGTTTCATGG
>NW_006289395.1:1358237-1372774 GCF_000327345.1 Myotis davidii
AGTTAAGAGGTTTTATTCCCTCCCTAACTTCAGGGGAAAATCCCTACCTGGGGAAACAACCTTTCTCGGAGAGGTGACCTTGGTTAAAACACAGCGCCAAGAAGGTGAGCAAACATATTAAGAACAGTATGCCATATATGCCAGGTCCCTTGAAACAGCAAGGATGGACCGGCTCTGATCATACATTTCCTAACTGGGCAGGTCATGAGGCATAGTCACATTGTGAGTTATAGATTCCTTAATAAAAGGTCAATCTTTGCCTTAAGGGAGCCCTGTCCATTGTTTTTGTGCATCTAAGATAACATACCCTTAGGATATCAGTCACCATCTTTTCCAGACCTCTCAGAGGCATAACCACCCACCTTCACAGGACAACCCCAAAACTCATTTTCTTGTTGTCTGTACCATCTCTGTTTACTGTAAAAGTTAAATGCTAACTATCCTGTGCCCACTGATGTAAAACAAGTATGTATCTCTCCACTTTGTTTTTCATCCAATCCTAGAGACACCTCCCCCTGGCTTTCTCCACCTTTTTAATCTACCACTAACGACTAATGGATTGCATGGAGCCTTCTCCTTTGATTCTAAAGTAGAAAAAAGAACTGCAAAAGTGTCATTCTCCAGAGTGTCACTCCTTTGAGATTTTGCTTGTGGGACAGTCCTCAATTTTTTGGCTCAAACTCTTATAAAATTTATCTATAGGTTCTGACCTACTCTGTTGACAAAAGAACTATATAAGAATTGGAAAGGAAACTGTCAGTATTTGCAGTCAACACTGAGTGCATTCATGGAAAATCCAAAAGAATATCCGGCTGAACTATTATAATTAATAAATAAACTTACTAAGGTTAGTGATTATAAAGTTAAAATACAAAAATTAATTGTAAAAAACATAGCAATTGTATTTTTACATAATGGTAACAATTAAAAAGCAATATATAGGACACCATTTTAAAACAGTACCTGAAAATCAAATACACAAAAATAAATTCAACAAAAGATGTACATGGTCTCTACAAAGGAAATAAAATATGTTGAGAAAAATTTTAAAAATAAATAAATAGGTATACCCCTAAACTACAAGATCTCATTTTCCTCCAAATTGACCTATAGAATCAACAACTCCCAATCAAATTTCCAATAAGGGTGTGTGTGTGTATGCACACACATAAAACTATAAAAACCAAGACAATATCTACTGGCTCATAGACAGGCACACAGACCCATGAAACATACTAAGGAGTCAACAAACTCATGAACACCTGGCTTATAACAAAGGTGGCACTTCAGAGCAGTGAGATAGGACTGTTTCAGTAAACAACACTGGTCACTTGGGGAGCCATTTGGAAAAACAAAAATCAGTCTTACACTGTCCACAAAATTCAATTCCAAATGGATCTGAGGCTGACCTAAAAAAAATTAATTTAAAAAAATATATATATCATTGCCCTGGTTAGTGTGACTCAGTTGACTGGACATCATCCTGTGCATGGATGAAGCATGGCAGGGTTGTCGATTCACCTCCAGGTCAGGGCACATGCCCAGGTTTCGGCTTGATCCTCCCGTAGGGGGTGTGCAGGGGGCAGCCAATTGATGTTTCGCTCTCACATCAATGTTTCTGTTTCTCCCTCTCCCTTCCTCTCTAAAAATAAATTTAAAAATCTAAACATAAAATCCTATATAACTAAAGGCTCATATCCAATTCAACTGAACTGTGGAATGACCGGTTGCTATGACGTGCACTGACCACCAGAGGGCAGATGCTCAACAGGAGCTGCCCCCTGGTGGTCAGTGTGCTCCCACAGAAGCCGGGCTCATGGCTGGCGAGCCCAGTGGCGGTGGCAGGAGCATCTCCTGCCTCTGCAGCAGTGCTAAGGATGTCTGACTACCAGCTTAGGCCAAGTGGGCCTAATCTGTCAGTCAGACATCCCCCGAGGGCTCCCCGATTGTGAGGACGCAGGCTGGGCTGAGGGACCCCCCCACCCCCGCGCCCCACCCTCTCTCTCTCTATATATATAAATATAATCAAACTCCTCTCTCCTCTGGCTTCAAACTGAGTTCAACCCATGGGAGACATTAGCAGGAGACTGAGGATGGGAGGAGGTAAAGACAGGTAATTTATTCCCTAGGATCTTCCCTGCCAGTTGTCATGAGTTATGGGCATCACTCCTTAGGGGCCACAATTCCTATCAGGAAGCCCTTTCCATACAACTATCCTCTCCCAGTTGAGGTAAAGTTCTTTCCCATTGCTTTTTTAAACACCAAGCTGTGTCAAGGGCTCTCAGCCATCACTAGGGCTGGATTCTGTACAACTAGCGTGTTTTCTAAACTCTATCCACGTGTTTCTAAATCGTCCCCTTAGTAAACTCTCAAAATACCTAGTTTGAGGGCCTTCTGTTTCCTGCTAGACTCTGACTAAATCAGGCATTATCTAAAAAAGCTCAAGATATGAGTTAAAAATATGCATATTCTCTAATCCAGGAATCCCACCGCTAGTTCTATACCTCACAGAAAGGCATGCTTATGTGCACTGGGTACATGTCCAAAGCTGTTCACTGAAGCAATCAATGTTCATAATGTTCCAGTTTCCAAACTGGAAAAAACAAATGTCCAAAAACATTTGGATTAAAGAAAAGGGTCAAAAGTATGGAGCTATTCTTCTTTGATACTATACCCAAACTCAACAAGTGATAATTTCTTAAAGATCAGAGGCAATGTACCTTCTGAAACCCTATCAATGAACTTTTCATACTGTTTTCATTAAAATCCAATGTCTTATCTTGCATGTTGAATGAAAGCTATTACCTATGCATGATTTTGTAATATCTACATGCATCACTTGCAAAACATTGGTTCACTGAATTATGCAAATCTTCTCAATGATGGCATTGCACCACTCTATGTCATAATCACATTTGTCTATCGAAACAGAAAGGTTAAGTAGTGATATCGAGTTCACAGTGGTAGACACGAGTTTCTCCAAATTTTAATTTTCATGTGAAAATTCAAATTTTATCATTGGCAACAAATACAATCAGTTGTTTTCTTTGAAGTGACAGGCTCACTTTATTTCTAAGAAAATATCTGCCAAACACTGTAACCAGAGTTTATCTATCAGCCACTCTATAAAATAAAAACGGTATTCTATTTTAAAAGTAGCAAATGTAGTCTGCAACTTAAATAATGACATGCTTTTCCTCAGGACAACCACCGTAGTTCAACACACAGCAGAAGTGCTTTATACATACTCACCATTTCATCACATGGAATATTCAAAAGATATGGACACAAGGGCTGAGAATTAATAAAATCAATAATTTATCTGCTTTATCAAAGTCATTCTTCTTTTATTATTGTTATTTTTTTATTTTATTAAAGCGGGGGACAATGAGACAAGGAAGGGCTTAGGGTAGAAGAAGCAACAGGAGAGTCTAGACAGGGCTGCTTTGGGTCTCCAGAAATGTTACAGGAAAAAGTGAGCGGAGGCGGGGCTGCTGTCAGCTCTGGAAAGTCAGAGAAAAGGGGGCCTCGGAGACAGGTTGGGGGGTTAGCCCGGGGCCAGGCAGGGCTGTCGATAGCTCTCCTGGTTGCAAGTCTCATGGGCACCCTTAGGATTGAAGAGGTGCATGCCTGAGAGGGAAGGCATGGCATGCTCCCAGGAGGGAGAGCACTAGCAAAGACATTCTTGAGTGAAACTGAATTAAAATGACCACTAGGTACAGTTTGGGGTCACCATCTTAATTCATGACAACGTGTCAATGGATTTTCTTACCATTGTCTGTTCACTGTTGACATCACTACCAATGTCAACAGTGAAAAGGGCAAATAATCATGAAAATGGTTTTGACCACACGGATCCTGGGAAAGTCTTGGGGAAAAACCCTGGAGTCCATAGACCACAATTTGAAAACTACTAAACTATTCCAACACAAAGCAATATGGATGATCTTTAAAAGGTAATGCTGAGCAAAAATTAATAATAATAAATAATAAAAAAGAGGCAGAAAAGGCTATGTAAGAGTCATTCACAAACAGGCAAAACTCAACTATATAATTATATTATTTAGGCATGTATACCTTGTTGATAAAACACACTGAGAGATTTTAAGATACTTCTCAGTAATTGATAGACCAAGCAGACAAAAATAAGGCTATAGAAGATTTAAACAATTAAAAATCTTAGTCATATACAGAACAGACCTTCAATAACAGAATATACCTTCTTTATAAACACATATAGAACTGTCAATATCTATATAAAGCAAGTCTCAACAAAAACAAAGAATGTATTATATGGATTATATTCTTTGACTGCAATGCAATTAATTTAAAAATAATAAAAAGATAGCCCTAGCCCAGTGGTCAGCAAACTCATTAGTCAACAGAGCCAAATTTCAACAGTACAACGATTGAAATTTCTTGAGAGCCAAATTTTTTAAACTTAAACTATATAGGTAGGTACATTGTTATTAACTTAATTAGGGTACTCCTAAGCTGGCCTTTGCTAAAAACGCCCTCAGTCTGAGGGGTCGACCTCAGCGAACGTACCCTCACTTCTTCTAACGCCACTTCTTTAAAATAGACTGGCCCAGGCCGAAAACCGACTTCTGTGCATAGGCCACGAAGTTTCAATTGCACTGTACGTGTGAGCCCGCACGTGGTATTTTGTGGAAGAGCCACACTCAAGGGGCCAAAGAGCCGCATGTGGCTCATTAGCCACGGTTTGCCGACCACTGCCCTAGCTGGTTTGCCTCGGTGGATAAAGCATCGGCCTGCAGACTGAAGGGTCCCGGATTCAATTCTGGTCAAGGGCACGTGCCCAGGTTGCAGGCTTGATTGCCAGTAGGGGGCATGCAGGAGGCAGCCAATCAATAATTCTTTCTCATCAGATGTTTCTATCTCTCCCTCTCCCTTCCTCTCTGAAATCATAAAGATATATTTTTTAAAAAATAAAAATAAATAATAAAAAGATAACTTAAAAACCAACATTTAGAAGTTTTAAAAGTATACTTTTAAAAGGTTCATAGATTAAAGAAGAAATCATAATAGAAATTAGAAAATATTTAGAACTAAATAATACAAATACTACAGAAAAAAACGTACAAGGTGAGCTAAAACAGTACCAGGGGAGATATTCACAGTGTTTAAATGGTTTTTACTAGGGAAAAAAATTAATATTGGATGAGAAGTTGTATGTCAGGGAGATTAAATACAAAGAAAAAATAAGGAAACTAAACCTGTGAATAATCAATTTTTGAAAATTGTGGACAAGATCCTCCCAGACCCCCACTTCTGCTGTGACCTTAAAACTTACAGAAAACTCAGATTTCCCTTCTTTAAAGACCAAGGGGACCATAGTTTGAAAGGAAACTCAGAAAGTCACTCAGGTTATACCTGAGATAAGTGGGGAAAACTCAAACACAATAAAAGATACTTGCAAAGTTGTAGAAATATAATAAAGCATGGCTACAAATAAAATGTCTTTTCTTTCACCCCTTCTCTTTATCCCACAATCTTCCCCTTTCTAGTTCCCTTCTCTCTCCTGGTTGCAGGAGCCTACAGGGTACAATGTGGGGAATGGAGGGAAGACTGGCTCCATTCAACAACGTTTTGGTTTTGTCATCACATGGAGCCTTTCGCAAGTCACTGCACCAGGCATCATCCAAAATTGACCCACAGCTCAAATCTTTGCTCACCATTACAATCTGACCACAATCTCTTAGTTTTCCAGTTTTCTCTCTCCTTCATGGCCATTACCTTCACTCCAGGCCCCTTTGATTTGTTTGACAAGAGAGAGAAGAGAAAGGAACTGTGCTAGCAGTGGAGACACACAGTGGTCAGGCTCTCCTGCCTTCACAGACCTGGGCAAGCCTACAAATGTGGCAAAACCAGGAAGACAAACAACCCAATTAAAAAATGGGCAAAGGACCTCAATAGCCACTTCTCCAAAGGGGACGTACAGATGGCTGAGAGACATATGAAAACATGCTCAAAGTCACTGATCATCAGAGAGATGCAAATTAAAACAACAATGAGGTAGCATCTCACACCTGTCAGAATGGCTACCATCAACAAATCAACAAATGACAAGTGCTGGCAAGGATGTGGAGAAAAGGGGACCCTCTTACACTGCTGGTGGGAATGCAGACTGGTGCAGCCATTATGGAAAACAGTATGGAGTTTCCTCAAAAAATTAAATATGAAACTGCCCATTGACCCAGTGATCCCACTTCCAGGAATATATCCTAAGAAATCTGAAATACCAATCAGAAAGAATATATGTACCCCTATGTTCATAGCAGCACAATTTACAATAGCTAAGCTCTGGAAAGAGCCAAGTGCCCATCAATAGACAAATGGATAAAAAAGCTGTGGTACATTTACACCATGGAATACTATGCAGCAGTAAAAAAGAAGAATCTCTTACCCTTTGGGACAGTATGGAGGGACCTGGAGAGTATTATGCTAAGCGAAATAAGCCAGTAGGAGAAAGACAAATATCATATGACCTCACTTATATGTGGAATCTAATTAACAAAATAAACCGATAAAGAGTGGATCCAGAGACATGGAAGCATGGAACAGAGTGCGGAATCTTGGAGGGAAGGCGGGAGACGGTCGGTGGGTGGGAGGTGATCAACCAAAGAACTAGTATGCATATAAGCATAACCCATGGACACAGACACTAGGGTGCGCAGGGGGACGGGGGTGGGCTAGAGGGGGTCAATGGGGAAATATGTAATACTTTCAATAATAAAGATTAAAAAAATAATGGCAAAACCACACAGCCAGACAAAAATGTGGTCATCATACATATTCTGTTATTCAGTCTCAGCCAGATCCTCAATGCTACTCTCCAATCGTTTCCTTATCTGTGGCTTATCTTCCAAACCTTTCCCATTCTCCTGGAGCCACCTTCCCAACCCTGGTGCCTCTTACTCACTTACTTTCCATCCTACCTCACAGCAGGGGTGGGTGGGGGGAGAGAGTAAGAGAGAGACCTTCGGGCTTCATTGAAATTTCTCTGGCAAAGGTCATGAATGAATTATTCATTTCTAAGATTTTCCCATGGTTAGCTCCCTCCTATCAGTCAGATTCTAGCTCAAATGCTACCTTCTCAGAGCCCTTCACTGACCTGCTGTGGAAAGTCTCCTACTTACTCTATCCCGTTTCATTCCCTTAGAGCAGTGGTTCTCAACCTTCTGGCCCTTTAAATACAGTTCCTCATGTTGTGACCCAACCATAAAAGTATTTTCGTTGCTACTTCATAACTGTAATGTTGCTACTGTTATGAATCGTCATGTAAATATCTGATATGCAGGATGGTCTTAGGCGACCCCTGTGAAAGAGTCGTTCGACCGCCAAAGGGGTCGTGACCCACAGGTTGAGAACCACTGCCTTAGAGGGTGTATCACAAAGGCAGGAACCTATCCTGTCCACCACACTCGCCCCTGCAGGAGGTGCTCTGTACATCTTCACCAAATAAACTAGTTCCTATGGTAGAGCTAGTTCTGATTTGTTGAAGTTCTGAATTGTGTATGAGCTTCAGTGTCACACCTCTTGCATAAAATTCTTTTCCAAATTCAGACCATTAACTTTTCTGTTAATGTCAACTTTTCTGTCTCCTTCTCTTCATTCTAAATCTAAGTTCTACCTACACCGCCTTCTTTAAATCTTTGCCAATTGCATCTACCATCCCTTCAAACCTGTCTTGTCATTCTAGGTTTTTTTCAGGACTTGGCTTGCATTTTCCCTCTTCCTTACCCCTTATTATTTTCAATGACTTTTATATGGTCAGTGACTACACCATCCGGATGTGCCAACTGCTAACCACAGGACAACCCCAGCCTCAATCTCACCCTGAACTGTTTCCTCTTAAAAACCTCAGTCTCATCTTTCCCATTTCCCTGCACCCAGTGAACTGGTTCTTGCCCTCCACTTTACAATTCTGGATTTACCCAGCATTTCCTACCAATTTGCTGTCTGTATCCTACTATTAATGCACCTCTTAGTCCCATATTAAACTCCCTGGTCTTTCTGCCACATGCTTCCCCATCTTATTATATTCCAGAGCACCACCACATAAGTCTTCACATACCATTCAGTATATTTCATTAAAAAAAAATTTAAAGCAAAGCAAGACTTAGCGTAAGCAAGAGACTATCTTTAATAGAAATAACAGTGTTAAACAGAGACTGTCACTAGTCCACATTCTCATTTGATTATGACAGTATGTATAATTTACATTACTTCCCAGTCACCACACTCACGTGCTTAGAGGGAATACTTACATAGATAAGTCCTGAATAGTAACGATCCTTCAGATTATGTAAAACAGAAGCTTCATTCAAGCACGTCAATTCTGCCATATCCTCCACCTTGGAAAACTTAGGTGGGTTCATCTTCTGAATATCATCTTTGTTGACCATTGCTTTCTTTCCATTCTCTGCCAACTCCACCAGAACTTCATCTCCCCGCTCTTCTTTGATACTAGCTGCCTCAAAACCATGGCGTTCTGATGGAATCCAGACTAGCTTTTTCGCCGTCCAATCAGCCTGTGTGGCAGGGTTGTAGATGACAGCCCTGTCCACAAAGAGATACCTCTCTGGATCTTCAAGTCCACTTCTCTGCGCCATTGTAAACAGAAGGATCCAAGAGCAATTGCCTCTATGGAAAGAGGAGGAGGATAAAGTTAGATACTCAAACATATAAAACTAGAGGCCCAATGCACAAAATTCGTGCAGGAGTAGGCCTTCCTTCCCCTAGCTGCCGGCACTGGCTTCCCTCTGGCACCCGGGACCCGGGCTTCCCTCATAGCCCTGGCTTCATCTGGAAGGACGGAAAGATGTCTGGGAGGATGTCCGGTCTAATTAGCATATTATGCTTTTATTATTATAGATGAGCCCTGGCTGATGTTGGCTCAGTTGTTTGAGTATCATCCTATGCACCGAGAGGTTGCCAGTTCAATTCCCAGTCAGGGCACATGCCCAGGTTGTGAGTTAGATCCCCAGCAGGGGGCATGCAGGAGGCAGTTGACCAATGTTTCTCTCCCATTGATGTTGCTCTCTCTCTCTCTCTCTCTCTCTCTCTCTTTCCTTCTCACTTCTTCTCTCTCAATAAACACACACACATATAAAATCACTTATATTTATATATAAAATTTACAAATTTTACTCCTTTGGTAAACAGAAAGCATAAACTTTGAGTTAAAAAGCTGGGGTATTCCTCTTTATGGCCATATTAACTGAGTTTCCAAGGTAAATTTCAGGGTGATCACAAATTATGACTGGTTGTCTGAAGACCACTCAAGACACGCCCTCAGTTACTGAGGGCTGAAAAACAAGCAGAAGGGCAAAGCAAAGTTCTAGTTTGACTTTCCCCCCTCTTCATCTCCTCTTTCACCCTCACCACAAATTCAACAGAGTTAAGACGGGAAAGGATAATGAAGAGAAAGAAAACAAAAATTCATAATAAAAAGCCTATGGAGTGGTACCAGAATTTGTTTCACCACCAGGATATAGCTACAGAACACATGAGGAATGACAGAAGAGAAAGCATCGGTCTCAAGCAGGCCTCCTATTCCATCCTCAAATACCCCAACTCAGTTTCCCTATAGCTTGTCTATGGTCAGTGTGGTCTTAATGTGATCAAATAAGGCCACAGAGGAAAAACGTAACTTGGCTTCACGTAATAGTCTTTCAAGTATGTGATGGTAGCTATTCAGGTCTCCACTCCCCTTCCTGCAGCTGCTCCTACTCCCTCGGTTCCTCTTTAGCATTCCATCACTCATCAAGGCTCATTCCACTACCCTGAGCTCTTGCCTCCAAACAGACTCGATGTGCTTATGCTCCTTTAGAGTGTGTGACCAGAAGTAAACATAATATTCCAGATACAGTTCCACCGGTACCACAGAAAAAGGGAGCGCTAACAACCATAGGGACACACTAGGGAAAGCTGTTAATGTATTTCAAGGCCTAATCGGTGCATTTGTACTCATTCACTGTTGGCTCAGAATGAGCTGTCAGCCAAACCTCCATACATGCTGCTCTAAGTTACCCCGCCTCCTATACTTGTGCAATTGGCTTCTTGGATCAAATGACAAGATTTTATAGTCACCACTCACCTTTCTGATGAGACTCACTTATCGCCTTTACAATATCTTTTTGGAATCCAATACCATCATTAAACACTTTTCTTATTACTCCAAATTCCAGGTGGTTACAAATTTCATAAGCATGGATTCCATCCATGACTTCATCCAAATCAATACAAGGAGCCAACTGAGTACCTATTCTTGCTCTATCAAATCTTCCTAACTTCTCCCAGACACCAAATTGATGGGGATTCTTTATAGGCAAAATAGAAGGCTGAAAGGTTAACCATAAAATAGTCCAAGGTTTTAAAGAGGTTCTTAACCTTGATTCCGTAGACAAATTTCAAGCTCAAATGGTATAAAAAAGTTGTGCACTCACTTTATACATGTATGTGTGCTATTCTAATTTGTTAAATGCATTTAAATATATAAAATAAATATCAAAAATATAAGTCTTTGTTTTACTATGGTTGCAAATATTAAAAAATTTCTATATGTGACACGGCACCAGAGTTGTTAGGTTTTTCAAAACGCTGACAGGCCGAGCTCAAAAGTTTGCCATCACTGCTCTAGAACGTGGTTCTCAAACTCTGGCATGTGCACCAGCAGCACCTACACACTGCCGGGCCCCCATCCCAGAGTTCCTGATTTAGTTAAATCTGGGGTGGAGCCTAGTAACTTGCATTTGTAACAAATTCCCAGATGATGCTAATGCTGCTAATCCTGGCCCCCACTTTGAGAATCATTGCTCCAAAGTTCTCTGGCTGCCATGGTGAGCCACTGTTACTAACCGGTATTTGAGGGGGAAAAAAAAAAAGTTGAAAACCAATGTTCTAGACCAGGGATCCTCAAACTACAGCCTACGGGCCACATGCAAATACAAATATTGTATTTGTTCCCGTTTTGTCTTTTTACTTCAAAATAAGATGTGTGCAGGGTGCATAGGAATTTGTTCAGTTTTTTCTTAAACTATAGTCCGGCCCTCCAACGGTCTGAGGGACAGTGAACTGGCCCCGTTTAAAAAGTTTGAGGACCCCTGTTCTAGACTAATTCATACCAAGATTTAAAGACTACGCTAATGTTTTAAGGATAATAGATATGGACAAAACAAAAATCACAAAATGAAAAAACGTCACAAAACATGTAACATTAAGACTTCTATAAGTAAAATTGCTAACCTGTTTTTTAATTAGCATTTTCCTTCTTACAGAAAATATTCATGGACACATGTACAATCCAAAGAATGGTTTCAGCACTAGCTGGTTTGGCTCAGTGGATAGAGCATCGGCCTGCAGACTAAAGGGTCCCAGGTTCAATTCTGGTCAAGGGCACATGGTTGGGTTATATGGGCTTGATCCTCAGTAGGAGTGCAGGAAGCAGCCAATCAATGATTTTTATCACTGATTTCATCTCTCTCTCCCTCTCCCTTCCTCTCTGAAATCAACTATATATATATATACACACACACACACACACACACACACACACTTTTAAGTAAAAAAGAATGGTTTCAAAGGACCATTACCTCTAGGGACTACTCTATAAGATCATTAACAAGTTTTCTGTCTTTCCAACTTATATACTGCTAAGGAGGAGGCATGGCTTTGAAGTGGGACTTACCCTGATGAATTTAGAGACAATCAGACACACACTCTGCCTAAAGGACAGTCTATCAAAAACAAAGATATCCCACTCTAACAAAATGTGATGTTATTCTTAATATTCTTTTTAGGTATTAACTGTATGTCCCATATAACACTTGGAAAACTGTCTTGCTGCCAGCTGGCACACACACATTTCTTTACTTTTACCTAGGGTATGCTTAAATTTTTTACTATAAGTCAGAATAATTGATCATTTCTACAGCAGGTTTTTTTTTTTAAGTAAATTATGTATTTAAGAATTATTTTATCAAAGTGTACATTTTAAATGTATTAGTACTTTTTTTGGTGGGGAAATGCTTATAATAGTTCCTATCGATATCGCTAAGTGATTAGAGCATCAGCCCACACATTGAAGGGTCACGGGTTTGATTTCCAGTCAAGGACACATACCTGGGCTGTAGGTTCAATCCTCAGCATGGGGAAGCAACCAATTGATGTGACTCACATCAATGTTTCTCTCCCCACCCCCCTCCCTCCCTTCCACTCTATCTAAAAGCAATGGAACAATATTCTCAAGTGAGAATTAACAAAACAAAAAATCCAATACATCACAAAAGTGTAATTACAAAATATTCCCTGTTTTGTGGGTGGAAATCACACACACACACACACACACACACACACACACACATATAAAAAACGGTAACAACTACTCATGGGTCTTCACTGGGAAGTGGGATTAAACATTTTTACTTTTCCAGAGTTTTCTACAACTAAACACTATTCCTTACTATATGGTAAGCACTCAGCCTCGCCCCTGATCCAAGGAGGGAATCTATACCTACTGATCAAATATTACATGAGTTGGTCCTACCCTCACTTCTACTCCACAACCAAACACCTACCATTCCTTCAAATCCTGACCCAAATGACATCCTACCCCAAGTTCTTTTCACGTCAATCTGGCAACTGAATCCTTCTCCTTCCCTTAGCATTTTGTGCTGCTCTTCTGGCATTTTTCTTGCCTCCTGTGCATTGGCCGAGAACCTAGCAGGCGTAGGTACTCAAATCATTCTTTAGTTGATAGTGTTCATGAGGCCACTGAGGATTTTTTGTTGTTGTTCACTTTAATTCTTCACTTGTGATTGCCAAATATGTTGTATTTTTTTCCATTCCATTGTACATTTGGGACCCAATCTTGATAATACTGGTATTTAAAGTGAACCACTCCCAAATGCTTTGCCTTGTGGAAAGGATAATATCATAATATTTAAAATAGCAAATACTGTTGTTATATATCACTAATTATGGCCAGACACTATTCTAAGCAGTTTACATATATCAACTCTTAATCCTCACAAAAGCCCTATGAAGTAGGTACTATTTATATCTTCATTATACAGATGAGGAACCTGAGGCACAGAGAAGGCCAAAAACCAGCTAACAAGTAGCAGAGCTGGGCGTAAACCCAGAGTTCAGTTCCTGAGTTCATTCTACAACAGTGGAAGGTGACAGGGAGGGAATTTTGAAGGGCATGATGTGCACTATAGACTGCCTCTCTACTAAGTAAAAACCCTATCGATTATGGCTTCAAGAGTACAGGCTCGGCCAATAAACACACTCGCACAACCTAGGAAATGCTTTATATTTTATATATATAAAAATAACTATACTTAGGGGAAAAACGAATAAATAGGAACCTCTTTGCAGGAGACACAAAGGTTCTTGGTATCATTTGAAATAACTGCCTAATTATAGTTAAATCATTTATATGTGTATGAATTAACCCCCTACAGAGTCAAAGCCCTATGTCCTTCATTGGTTTTAGGGGCACACACTCTTGGGCTCCCTCCCACTAGACCATTTTTGACTTCCAATAAAACGCCACCCAGAACATTTCTCAACTGCCGTCCAGCACATACCAAAGTATGGATACAGGGAAACAATTAAATTTTATGAGTATCTTGCATACAAAGCCAAACAAAAATGGATAAATTTCCCATGATAATGCATCCCTCTACGGCAGATACACTAAAACAGAAATTGTCCCAATTTGTGTAACACTATCTCGGAGGTCACTTGCACTACAGAGACCCGCGAGTCTGTTAATTTACCAATATTCTGCTTAATCAAACGAGCACAGATACAAACCAAGCGCGAAAGGGCACTGTGGCTAGTCATGGCCTGCACCATCTCTCAGTTAATATTTGTGTTACATTATTTCTGAAATGTGAACCCAACACCAGGAATTTTCATTTCTATATGATGAGAAAGTACACAAACCACAGCCGCATATAGCCTTTCACCACACAACGTGCCCTTCAAAATTTCCTCCATCTCACCTCCCATCCAGCCTGTCTTCATTTGTAATCATTTCCCCAAGGAGCCCAAATAAAAAGCCCGGCTCTCGGGTCACATCCCTTCGCTGTAAGAGCTCGTGCTATATCGCACAATGACACCATCTGCTTTCTCCAGATAAGAAAACGGGGAAGAGCTGAATTTAAGATGCAGAAGTAAGGAGAAGCATAAAATGGCCACTTTTCCAGAATCGGAGACACACAGGGCATATACATCAACACCACAAGCATGGGACTAAACAGAATAACGAATAAGGACGGACTGATGAAGGAAAGGAAAGAATAAATAGGTCCAAGTTTTCCAGAGTGAATACCATATCAGGAATAATGAAGCGTGCCTCAAAGAATCCTCAGTTTCCATGTTAAAAACACACACACACACACAAAATCTCGGCAAAGCCCAAGTATTATATCTGGTATTATATTATTCAGCGAAAACAGCCGTCTTTGTTTCATTTGCAGCCTGGATCTACCCCGCCTGCT
>NW_006289395.1:1373394-1373961 GCF_000327345.1 Myotis davidii
CCCCCCGGAACTACCAGGGCACCAGCCCCCCACCCCCAGCCCCGGGGCGCTCGGACCCCACACACCGAATACCAGCTCCCCTCATCCCCACACCCACATCTCCATCCCCAGCCCCTGAGGGGTCGTCCTCCCGCACACCCAGGCCCTGGTCCCTGCAGGGGTCTCACCCTCAAGAACCTCATTCCCCGCCCTTCCCGGCGTCTCTCCACCCACTGGGGTCCCGTTACCCTACTCCTGGGTCCTTCCCCAGATGAACCTAGATCCCCGCACACAAGCCTCTGCCAGAGCCCCTCAGCTTCCCCCCGCTCCCACTGCAGGCTCCGCTCCTGTCGTCCGGGGCCAACGGGTACCCGGCCCGGGATCCTCCCGTCCCCCACAAACCGTCCCTCGGCCCCGATACCGCACCTCTCACCTTCAGCCGAAGATGGTGGCGCCGGCGCACGTTCTGAGCCGCGACCACAGATCCAGCGCCTCAGTCCCAAACCCACCGCTGCCTCCGCCGGGCTCCTTTAGCACTGCTGCTCCGGGCGGCCCCTCCCACCCCCGCCCTCATTGGGCCAGCCCCAC
>NW_006289395.1:1374363-1377841 GCF_000327345.1 Myotis davidii
CGGCCACTGTGCCGCCGTGGGATCCCGGGTTCAACTTACCCGGGTCTGTTGAGCGCCGACGCGGGACGGCTTCCTCCGCTGCCGCAGCTCTGGCGTGTGCGAGGGGAGGGGCCTTCCTACCCAGCCTCCAGGCCGGGCTTGGGTGCCTGAAGGTGAAACCAGCCGGCCTTGGAGAGGACACTTGGGGAAAGGACTTCGTTCGCCTCATTCATTCGTTCGTCTTTCACCAAATGGAATTTCCTACGTGAGAGGGGGCTGTGAGGAGGTGCTGCTGGGCTGTTACATCACCTTCGGGCTGATCAGCTTTCCAAAAGCCTTAGAAACCTGAGGCCTGAGACCTGAAAAAAGAAAATGGCTCCAAAATGAGGAAACTGGAAAAAATCAAAGTTAATAACCATTTCATGGAATGTCTGCAGAATGTAGTCCACTTCCACACGACTCAAATGCTTGCAAACAAACAGAATAAAGCTTAAGTCACAAAAATAAAGTGAATGACTTACTTTAACAAGAACAAAATGATCAAGGTTCTTCACAAAGAAATTACAGCAAGAGATAGTTCCGTCATGTTGGATATGGGTGCATTTTAATACCGGCGATGTGATAGAAGTGGCTAAGCCTAGGAAACTTCCAGTCTAGTAAAAAAAAAAAAAAAAAGAATAAAGCAATAAACAAAACAAGGCAGGAAAAGATAAGGGCGGGTTGGTGGAATTCAGAGAAGGTTCCAGGGCAGCCAAGCGCAGAGTCCTTCCTGGGGAAATCCGAATCAGGTCCTGTATTGTCCTTTGTCCGAGCGCATCTGGACCCCCTCCCCCGCCTGCCTGCTGGGTGAGCTGCCCCTTGTCCAGGTGTCTTGTGACTTGGCTCCATCAAGAGGTCTGTCCTTAGTGCAGCCTGCAATGGAGTATCAGTGAACGGTACAAAATATGTGGATGGTGTTTTTAAGTGAATTTAAAAACATTTCTTCGAGAAAACCAAAGACTCTGTCTCTAGGGCGTGAAGCTGGGCTTTGTGAGCCACCAAAGTCATTTCTGAACGCAGTGTCCCGTGCTTAGAGCATCCAGGTACAAATGCAGCCCCATTAGCCACCACGTCTGTGGGTTTTCATAATTTTTAAAACAAACTCAGTGGACCATCAGAAGAGGAGGGCAGGAAGCTCACCAGAATTAAACATCACAAAGATGGTAGGCTTGATGAGAAGGCAATAATAAAGAGAATGTCCCCAAATGTATCACTAGCCCTGGCATCTCTCCAGCACTTCGGCCCTACATCCAACTCTCTACTAGACATCTCTCCCTAAAGACTGGAAAAGCAACTAGTCCAAAACCTTATTTCTTCCCACTTCCACTACATCCTACCACTCCCAAACCCTCTATTCCCAACTTCCTTTGTCTTGAAACTTCTTTGGCTCCTTGCTCCTACATCACGTCTCCCTCCACCTCTGTCATCCGTCCATCCTGTGACTCCAGTCTTATTCCATGTAGCTCCATCCCAGAATCTGTTGCCATTTTGATGTGGAAAACACAGAATTTAAAACTAGATAGGCCTGGCTTTAATCCATCTCTGCCACTTCCTTGGTCTTTAACCTTTGACAAATTTCTTAATCTCACCTCTGAAAATGGGACACAAATATATACGTAAGGGACTAATTCAATGCCTGTGTAACAGGATGATTTGCTGGAGGAAAAAGTGGCACTATGAATATATAGATTAAAAATTGTCATTTTTTTTCTAGCCCACGAGTTCATTATAAAAGAGTGAGAAAATTTCCCCCTCTCTCTATAGTAATTTTTGCTGGCAGTCTCGGCTGCTTTTACCCCTAAAAGGAACAGTTCACAGACGATTGCTTTTCAGAATTTAGGTCAGAAGTGCAAACTTGTTCCCATAGGGCAGATCCTGCCCGTGAACAGGTTTTGTTCTAAACAGGTTTGTTCCATCTGTACAGGGCCGATATGGAGCATTTTAAAAATTTGAATGAATTCCAACATTTAAGAATCAAGATCTATCCAAAATCATTAGCCACTAGGGAAACACAAGTCAAAACCATGAGACACCACTTCACATCCAGTAGAATGACTATAATTAAAAAGACAGACTATAGCCCTAGCTGGTTTGGCTCAATGGATAGAGCGTTGGCCTGTGGCCTGAAGGGTCCCCTGGGCACATGCCTGGGTTGCGGGCTTGATCCCCAGTGGGAGCGTGCAGGAGGCAGCCAATCAATGATTCTGTCTCATCATTGATGTTTCTCTCGCTTTCCCTCTCCCTTCGTCTCTAAAATCAATAAAATATACTTTAAAAAAAAAGACAGACTGTAGCAAATGTTGGCAAAAATGCAGAGAAATGGAAACCCTCAGTCATTTCTGGTGGGAATTTAAAATGGTACAGCCCTAGCCCGTTTGGCTCAGTGGATAGAGGGTTGGCCTACAGACTGAAGGGTCCCGGGTTTGGTTGAGGTCAAGGGCACATGCCCTTCCTCTCCGAAATAAATAAAAATATATTTAAAAAATAAAATAGTACAGCCTCTCTGGAAAATAGTTTGCCAGTTTCTTAAAAAGTTAAACAAATTTGCCATGTAACCCACAATTCTACCCAGAGGTACCTACCAAAAATCAAACAAAAAGGAAAACATAGATGGACTCAAAGACTTGCACGCAAATATTCATAGCAGCATTATTCATAATAGCAAAAGGAATGGCCATCAGCTGGTGAACGGATAGATAAAATGTGCTACATCCACACAATGGAATACTATCCTATATAATAAAATCCTAATATGCTAAGTGTCCAGTCGTCTGGTTGGCCATTCAACCAATCAAAATGCAATATGCTAATGATATGCTAAGGCTGCTCAACCGCTTGCTATGACATGCACTGACCACCAGGGAGCAGACACTCCAACTGGTAGGTTAGCTTGCTGCTGGGGTCTGGCTGATCATGACTGAATGAGATGGGCCAGTCACACCCTGGAGCCTTCCCGCAGTCCCTCCCCAGCCCCAATCGTGCACCAGAGGGGTCCCTTGGCCTGGCCAGCACCCTCTTGCAATCCGGGCTGAGGGACCTCCCCCTCTCTTCCCCAGTGCGCAAATTTTGTGCACCAGGACTCTAGTTCAGCAATGAAAAGGAATGAACTGCAGATACATGCAACAATATGGATGAATCTTGAAAACATAGTGCTCAGCCAAAGAAGCCACACACAAAAGACCACATATTATATTATATGAAATGTCCATAAAGTCTATGCGAAAGAGACAAAAAGGGGGATAGTAGTTGCCTAGAGAGGAGGGACAGCAGAGGGATTAACAGTAAATATACATGAGGTATCTTATTGGGATGAGGAAAATATTCTAAAACGATGGTAATGGTTGCACAACTTGGTAAACTTACTTTAGAAATTATTGGATTGTATACTGTGAATTACACGATTCACAAAATATACATTAATAATGTACATTTTTAGATAAAGAAAAAAGAGGTATGACTT
>NW_006289395.1:1378662-1384476 GCF_000327345.1 Myotis davidii
GGCTCGATGGATAGAGCGTCAGCCTCTGGACTGAAGGATCCCAGGTTCGATTCCGGTCAAGGGAATGTACCTTGGTTGCGGGCACATCCCCAGTAGGGGGTGTGCAGGAGGCAGCTGATTGATGTTTCTAACTCTCTATCTCTCTCCCTTCCTCTCTGTAAAAAATATATTAAAAAAAAGAAATATAAGGAAATGTACAGATAATTATAATAAAGCAGGGTTTTTAAAAATTGAGTCCATGGAAACCTAAAGGGCTCTATGGGTTCTATAAAACCTCTGAAACTGTAGGCAAGATTCATTGTGCACTCTTTTTCTGAAAGATCTACAGCTTTTAGCAGATTCTCATAAAGACCTCCAATCCAAGAAGGTTGAGAGAATGCAATACAATATGGCAAGTACTACATTATGGGAAGGACAGCAAGATCCAGGAACATATAAGAGGACCCTTAACCCAGAATATGGCAGGAGTGGGAGGGGGTTCCAGAAAGTCTTCTTAGGAAAAGTTATCTTGAAAATATAATCTGAAGAATAAGACATTAACCAGACAAACAGGAGGAAGAATCTTTCATAAAAAAACAGGATATAGAAGGGAGAATGAAGATCAGAAAGAAATTCAGAGTAGCCAGAAGGTTGAGAGCAAGAGAGCAGAGAGAGCAAGCATGGAGGAGGGTGAGGGGCTGGAGGCGGTCCACAGGGCCAGATGTATGTATTCACCACGAGGGAGAATTTAGATTTTATCCAGACGACAGTGGGGAACAGTGGAAGAGTTTTAATTTGAAGAGTAACATGACCAGGTTTGCGTTTTAGAAGAATCACTCTGGTCATAATGTGGAGGACGGAGTGAAGTGAGGCCAGCAGAGACCAGTTAAGAGGCCGCTGTCAAACAGTCCAGATGAGAGATGACGGTGACTTGGTCTAGGAAGGGGACAGCAGGCTGGAAAGACCTGGTCAGATCGTGGTGATTGCTGCTGCGAGGATTAAGGGAGTGAGGAAGGTTCCAAGACAATGCATGAAGATAGTAAAGTGCCTAGCAAAGTGCGTAAGGATGTCTATAATGCTTGACATGGTACAAATTGATTCCCTTCCTCCTCCTTCTCATGGCCTCCTGAATTAAAAGCAATCCCTCAATGTATCCTGTACACACTTTTATAAAAGCACCTATAAACATTCCTTACACATTTTCAAATCCATCCCTGTATCCTATGGCAACTGAGTGTAAATGGATCAGGAGCATTTGGCTAGAATTGAAATGATATTTATTCAGGGGTCTTACGGTTTTCAAACCAGAAACACAACTAGGCAAAACCCAGAGTGCTCTGAAGAAGAAAGAAAATTTTGGAGTTCTTATAGTGAAAAGTTCATTCTTAAGGAGAATCAGTCCTACATTCTTAACTTCTGGATTGGTCTAAAATGATAATTTTCCAGATCCCTGGTGTTCTGGATAGTGGATGTCAGGCGGTCTGGATACACGAATATTCTTCCCTAAGTCCTTCAGGGGGTAATCAGAGGGTTAACTATAGGATTTATATACACATGCGTATACGTATTCATTTCCAGGCAATGCTGGAGAGTTCAAAAAATTAAGTTCCCAGGCTAGTTAAAACAAGAGTGGACTCATTTCCTCATGCTTCAGGCTACTTGATTTCACTAATTTAGCAGCTTGACTAAAATGACATCATTTTATTTTTTCCCCCACTCTTTTCTTACCTCCTTTAAGACCAGTGCTGTCCAAGAGAAATAGAATGTGAGCTACCAAAGCAAGCCACATAGATAGGTTTAAATTTTCTAGGAGCTATTTTTAAAAAGTAAAGACAAATCATTGAAATTAATTTTAACATATTAACCCAACATAAAAGGAATATTAAGTTTCACCATGGAACCAGTTAAAAATCATTAATAGGATGTTTCACATTCTTTTTCTTATGCTAAGTGTTCAAAATCCATGTGTGTGTTAGGCTCAGAGCACATCCCATTTCAGACTGGCCACATTTTCAGTGCTCAGCAGCTCTCTGTAGCTGGTGGCTTCCACATAGTTCTAGCCCCAAAACGCCTTGCAGGCAAGGCCAGTGTGTTCAACTTGTATCCCAGGGAACTATCTCAGTGCTCGATACATAGCAGCTGCTCATCAAATGTTTGTCAGGTAGAAAGATGGCTGGATGGGGAGGTGGATGAGGAGGTCCCATCCAGACTTCCATCATTTTAGCTGAGCCTGAAAAGTGAGCAGGATTACAATACAGGTGATGATAAAGGATGGTGGGCTGCAAGGAACCAAATCATGGGCAAAGGCGAGGAAAAGTGTAACCAGGAAAGAGCGGGATGAAATACCGTTTGGTTACAGTATGGAATACATGCCCCAGAAAAGAAGGCGGGATGTGACCCTGGAGGTTCCTGAGAGCTGACACCACACTGTCTATACATCTGGGGATTCTCAAGCGTCTAGTGCAAGGGTGGGCAAACTTTTTGACTCGAGGGCCACAATGGGTTCTTAAACTGGACCGGAGGGCCGGATCAAAAGCATGGATGGAGTGTTTGTGTGAACTAATATAAATTCAAAGTAAACATCATTACATAAAAGGGTCCGGTCTTTCTTTTCAATAGTTTTATTCATTTCAAACGGGCTGGATCCGGCCCGCGGGCCGTAGTTTGCCCACGGCTGGTTAGTGTAATTTTCATCAGTAAATATTTAAAGAACAATTGAAAAGAGAAGTAAGAGGACAAGGTAACAGAAGACAGGAAAGGATTACAAAAAGAAAGGAAAATGTTGGCAACGCGGTCAATGATCCCTGGCGTTAATGTTGGCAAATAACAAACAATAGAAAAGTTTATAGGACCCAGGTTGTCACCATGCTGGAGATTGGTGGAAAGAGGAACAGGTTACTGGAGGCAGTCAGAGAAGTCTGAAGTCGCTCAGTAGTTAGAAATGAAAGCAGGGTTGTCAGGCTTAGAGTGTCTGCTGGCCCTGGTAGATCAGGCCAGGTGGGGACGTGGAGAGCCCTGTGTTGGCGTAGAGGGCCCAAGGTTCAAATCAAGCATCTCCGTTGTTACATGACACAGCACTGTTGCCACCTGGTCTTTAAGGAGTCGAGGGCTGGTGTGCTTTTCTTTGCGTCAGTTCTATTCACCAGGTGGAGAAAATATCAAGAAGTTGCCCTAGATTTGCTGAAAATACATATAATTCTTCAGGCCAAAAAAGTGTGTGGGTATCTCATTGTTTTGAAAATCTACATCAGTCTATTCTTGAAAGATATTTTCTGTCAAAGATTCTTCTTGTTTAAAAGGTTCTTCCTGCATGATATTGGGCAAGTCCTTACCCCTCTGAGCCTTAATTTAATTGTGTGCAAAACAGGGATAACAATTACACAAATTAATAGTCAGCACGTGTTCCTTTTTAACAACACTATTATATTAATCGTCAGTATCATTCCCTTTTCAAAAGGAATGATATATAGTGGAAATTTATACTGCTCTTCCATTATTTTCTACAGATGTATATTAATCAGAGTGTGGTTCCTGGTTTAGAGTTTTAAATGATACACGAAAAATACATAACCTGCAGAAAAAAATCACCTAAGGCAATCAAAGTCCTTATAAAAATAAAGAAAAATATAAGCTAGAAAAGCAATGCAAACTGGAAGTTATACTCATATATAACTTCACGAATAGCCCTTCCTAGAAAAGTCCACTCTGATAGATAAAGAGATTCCTCTATGAACTCAGGAGCCTCTGCTCTGTATCTCTAAGCAGGAGAAAAGGGAAGGCTCGAGGGAAATCCCAATATTCACAATGCACCTTGAGGACATGCGGAGCCCTCTGCAGAGGTAGGATGGCACAGTGGGTAAATGTCTGGATGTGGCAATCAGTTCAGTTGGCTCTACCACTGACAGCTATGTGACCTTGGTCAAGTTTTCCATCTATAAGTGGTGACAGTGACAGCATAGACCGAATGGGATTGTTTTAAGAATCAAATAAGACAATCTTTGCAAAGGCAAATTGTGTCCTCACATGGAGGACGGGGAGGACAGAGAGGATGGGGAAGGGAGCTCGGTGGGTCTCTTTTACGAGGGTGCTAATCCCATTCAGGAGGGCTCTACCCTCAGGACCTAATCACCTCCCAGAGGCTCAACATGCATATGCGGGGACGGAAACATTCATTCCAGTCTCTCTACTTTGGCATCTATTTGAAATGCTCTATAAGAGAAAATTTAAAAATTATTTTTTGTTATAATGATTTCTACAGGGAGGGCTGGATTCTAGGGAAGAGAAAATGAGATCAAAAAGAAAATAAGAGATTCCTCAGCTTGATTGTCACAATCCTTCATAATGTGGTCTCAACCTACCTCCTCAAATTCATGTTTCCTGTCCCTTCAGCACTCCTGCTCCTCCCAGTCACCTCTCCTCCGTCCTCTCCATCTGCCTGTTCCTTTCTGGCCATCTTCTCCCCTTAGTCTGTGCTATTTCCCGTTGGAAGGCCCTTTCTTCACGAGCTCGCCTGGCCAACGCCTCCCCACTCGTCAAGGCTGAGCTCCCAGTTCACCTCCTCCCTGGAGCTTCTCAGAACACTCCAGCCAAAATTTCTGTTTTGCTTAAAATTACTTTGTTCCCTGCCTGTGCATACTTTCCCCTCTAAATTAAAACAGAAGTATTTAATATTTATTTATCTTTTTATTGCTTAAAGTATTACAAATGGTATTACATATGTGTCCATTTTTTCCCCCCGCCCTAGACAGTCCCCTAGCCTCCCCTATCCCCCAGTGTCTTATGTCCATTGGTTATGCTTATATGCATGCATACAAGTCCTTTGGTTGATCTCTTACCCCCCTACTTCCTGCCCCCCAACCCTCCCCGGCCTTCCCGCTGCAGTTTGACAATCTGCTTGAGGCAGCTCTGCCTCTGTATCTATTATTGTTCAAAAGTTTATAATGGTCTCTATTATCCATGAATGAGTGAGATCATGTGGTATTTTTTCCTTCATTGACTGGCTTATTTCACTTAGCATAATGCTTTCCAGTTCCATCCATGCTGTTGCAAACACCATCCAGCTCTGAGGTAGGCGCAGAGTAGGCCCCTAGCAAGTATTGAATCAACAGCAAATATTGACTCAGTTTGTGATCCTGAATCTACCTCTACCTTCTTTGCAGTCTCACCTCGACCTATCCTGATGACCTAGCAGACTGATTGATTCCGATTCCTTGAAGATACCCCCCTGCTTTGCGATTGTGACCAAAGTTTCCCCGTCAGGCCTTCTCTAGGTCCCACCTACTGAAATTCTACCCACTCTTGGAGGTTAGTCTCATGTACCTTTTCCTCCCAAAGCCTCATCTCTGCTCTCCATCTCACCTGCAGCCCAAATCTTTTAATTTCTTAAACAGTGAATTTAAATTCAAACAGTTTTGGCCAGAAAAATCACTGACCACTTTGAGAATCTCATGGAAGCTATGGGTGCTCTCTCCACTCCCATAGGCACACACACATCTCTCAGTTGATTTTGTGGGGGAGGCCCATGGACTCAGGTTACATTTTTGCCCAGGTCCCTGCCTTCTAACACTAATCATGACCTTTCTGGTGCTCAGGTTTTTTTGTAAAAGAGATGTTTTCTTCTAGCCTTATGAGGATCTTAAAGGAAAAATACATGCTTTGCTTAACCCTGTATCCCCCATGGCACCTATAGCATGATGTTACATACTCTGTAGGTTCTTTTGTTGTTATTGTTAATCCTCACCTGAGGATATTTTCCCATTGGAGGGAGAGAGAGAAAGAGAGAGAGAGAGAGAGAGAGAGAGAGAGAGAGACATTGATATGAGAGAGACAGATCGA
>NW_006289395.1:1384512-1387691 GCF_000327345.1 Myotis davidii
TTCCTGGTCAGGGCTAGGGATGGAGCCTGCAACCGAGGTACATGCCCTTGACTGGAATTGAACCTAGGACCCTTCAGTTCGAGGGCCAATGCTCTATCCACTGAGCCAAACCGGCTAGGGCCTCTGTAGGTTCTTGAACAACATTTGATGCGCAGAGTCAAGTTGGACTGATTGAATGATGGTTGTGGATTCCTGTTGAATAATCATATAGTTAACCAACCACATGCTTTCTAACAGCGGTTCTGGTTCATGTTAGTTCTTCAATTTGTCCCTTTTTAATTTTTCTCTCCAATTTTTAGAGAGCGAGGAAGGGGAAGGGACAGAGAGAGAAGCCATTTATGTGAGAGGGAAACATCATTTGGCTGCCTCCTGCCTGCCCGCTGCCAGGGACCGGGCTGGAAATCCGGGCATGTGCCCTGATTGGGAATCAAACTGGCACCTATTCAGTACAGGGGACTGACGCCCAACCAACCGAGCCACACTGGCCAGGGCCAATTTGTTTCTTTACTTCTTTTCTCCTGGGGAGTTACACTGTGGCCTGGCCAAGGAACAGACCCGAGAGGTGCTTTTCAGATCTGTGTGGCTGCCGAAACTCAGGGTAATTGTGAGGCATCTGTGGTAGAGGAATCAAACTGGTACCTCTTCAGTACAGGGGACTGACGCCCAACCAACTGAGCCACACTGGCCAGGGCCAATTTGTTTCTTTACTTCTTTTCTCCTGGGGAGTTACACTGTGGCCTGGCCAAGGAACAGACCCGAAAGGTGCTTTTCAGATCTGTGTGGCTGCCGAAACTCAGGGTAATTGTGAGGCATCTGTGGTAGAGGCTGGAACACTGATTGGATTTTTTTATTTGACCTGGCGAAGCCCTTGATATCCTCCTGCCCTCACTCTTCTTGATCCCATAGTGCAGCAAACATGAGACCTGCCAGGCCAATAACATCCCAGAGGCCCTCGGGGATGCCGACTGAGCTCTCAACAGTGTTTTACATGAGGATGGATCTGCTGTCCTGGCAAAGTGTGCAGCCTCTCCCATCATTACGCTCAGAGACCATCGCCAGGCTCTATTTGCCCGGAAACCCTTCCCCCTGGGCTCGCCATGGTGCTGCCTGCCCATCTGTCCGAAACTTCCCACATCCATATGGCTCTTCTGGTTTGGACCAGAGCAATAGCGCGTCACCATCAGATGCACATGCCACCTGAGAATGGAGGGTGGTTCTCTCCAGGACCCCATTTGTATACGAGCACGAATATTCTAGTCATTAGCTAGTTTTTCTTTTGGAAGTGTCTGACCACCGGTGGTTGGGGAGCCGTTAAAGGGACTGCTGGCTGCCGTATGTCAGGGAGCCTCGCCGAGCTCTCCTGTGGGAGAAACTGAAGGTTTCTAATTAGTGGTGCAGTGTTCTTGGCACGTTAGGAAATGGTGATTCCTGCTTTGCCCTTAAAAGGAGATTTCCCAGTTTTCTTCTGTTGAGGACATGGATGATCGTGAGCCCACAGAGAACACCACTGCCTTCCTCACCAGGTAGATGGAAGTGGGCTCACAGGAGGGAGACGCAGAGGCCCTGCCCAGAGTCTGTGTCCAGACTCTGTGTCTGCCCTTCACATGGGCATGTGGGAGCCAGTGAACCTAGACCCCTACAGGTAGAAGAGGCTGCAGGGGCTGCCTACTCCTCATTTCACAGATAAGGTTCTGAGTCGGAGGCTTGGCCAAGCGCAGGCAGCAAACCAATGCAGAGCGAGGACTCGGCCCTACACCACCTGCCCACGCCCCACCCAGGGCTCTCTGCGTGTCCTCATCGTCAGCACAGCAATGCTGCGGTGCTCCTACTGCGTGCAGAGCTCCTACTCTTTGTGGAGAAAAAGAACAGATCATCTCAGGAAGCCACTAGAATTCAGCAGATGCTGGCGTGCTTAGGGGAGGGGTGGGAGGGATGGGAAAGAGCTCATAGAAACGGGGCTTGTGCTGAGCTCAGAGGGTGGCGAGGAAGGCACAGGGCATCAGGATGACGGGGAGCAGATCTAGAAGCCCGAGGGAGATTTAAATAGAAGGATGCCCGTTCTTCCCCCAACTGCCTATTTACAAATCTCAGAAACCTCCAGTTCCCTCCTCTTCCCCACGATGCTTGAAAGCCTGTGAAAATGCCTACGATTTTTTTTTTAATTTTAGTTTTTGGCCCCCAACTGGATGGTCAGAGGCTCTATGTAAGCAGCCTGAGTTCAAATCCCAGCTCGGTACTGACTTGACCTAGGACTGGTTGCAGCCTCTCTGACTGCCCACTTTCCTTCCTACAAGTTCAGGGTCACCCTGTGCAAGCCCCACACAGTGGTCTTACTATTTACCATGCATGACGGCACATTCAGCGACCGGTAGGGTCGCCTGCCAGGAGTTATATTGGAGGGAGTTACTCATTGGAAAATGTGGCTGCATTGCCCAGACTGAGAACTCAACTTGGACTTCCAGGGATTTCACCCAAAATAAGCTGAATTCCTCGGCTATAATTGCTGGAGAAACACAGCCAAGGAGCCTGTGTGCCAGCCCAGCACCGCTTCCCGCTGGGCAAGTGTGGGTTCAGGCAGGAGCCGCTCTGGCTTTCAGCGGGAGGGCACGGGCCTGTCCGACCCTCATGGCATTTATCGTTCCTGTCAAGGACTGTTGCCAGGTGGTCAGTCATTCGTCCTTTGATTCAATTATTTACTCACTCTCTCGGCGACTGTTTTATGACCACCTAGCAATAGCAGCTACCACCTGTCTAGTAGTTGTGTGCTAAGCGCCGTGTCTGCATTATCTCCCGTGGTCCTCCCACAGCCCTGTGAGATCCGTGTTATAGTAGAGCAGGGTCAGATAGTTTGGCTCAACTCCAGCTGAGATGTGTGGAGAAAATGTAAATGTTTCATTGTGTCTGTAACTAATCAGGCCTTCTTTCCGCGTCTCCTGCCACCCCCACTCACACGTGTTGGGAGTGGGATGAACTAAGTGGCTAATGCAGTTGAAATCTTTGTCTCATCTTATTAGTTAAAACAGTCCTCTTTGATAACGCCCAGTCTCTCCGACAGCACCCCGTGCTGCCTCTCTCTCTCTCTCTCTCTCTCTCTCTCTCTCTGTTGGAGTGTGTGAACGAGGGTGCATAGCTCATTCCATCTTGAGGTTGAGGGGAAGTTTTGGAGTTGCTGGTGTCAT
>NW_006289395.1:1401163-1406926 GCF_000327345.1 Myotis davidii
TGCAGAGCTCCTACTCTTTGTGGAGAAAAAGAACAGATCATCCCAGGAAGAGCCACTAGAATTCAGCAGAGGCTGGCGTGCTTAGGGGAGGGGCGGGAGGGATGGGAAAGAGCTCATAGAAACGGGGCTTGTGCTGAGCTCAGAGTGTGGCGAGGAAGGCACAGGGCATCAGGATGACAGGGAGCAGATCTAGAAGCCCGAGGGAGATTTAAATAGAAGGATGCCCGTTCTTCCCCCAACTGCCTATTTACAAATCTCACAAACCTCCAGTTACCTCCTCTTCCCCACGATGCTTGAAAGCCTGTGAAAATGCCTACGATTTTTTTTTTTAATTTTATTTTTTGGCCCCCAACTGGATGGTCAGAGGCTCTATGTAAGCAGCCTGAGTTCAAATCCCAGCTCGGTAGTGACTTGACCTAGGACTGGTTGCAGCCTCTCTGAGTGCCCACTTTCCTTCCTACAAGTTCAGGGTCACCCTGTGGGTCTAGGAGTCACAGTACATATAATGGGAAGCACGGTGCCTGGTACACAGACAACTGCTCAGTAACTGATGGCTGTGATCATCCTGGTACTTGGCTCCTCTGTCTCCATAGTTCTGGCTCCTGCGTCAACATGAAGTTGGCCTAGAGACAGATGAGCTCCCCCGGAACATACCTGGAATCAAGGCCTGTTAAACGTTTCTCCCTCTCTCCTCATAGCTGCGTCTTTCATTTCGGGGGGAATTAGAAAGAGCTATACTGGGAACGGAAAATTTGCATCTGACAAGAGGTATGTGCAGACACATGTTTGCAAATGAGGTCAAGGTTTCAAAATATTCCTTCTCTGACAGATGAGTCAAGCCCCACACAGTGGTCTTACTATTTACCATGCATGACGGCACATTCAGCGACCGGTAGGGTCGCCTGCCAGGAGTTATATTGGAGGGAGTTACTCATTGGAAAATGTGGCTGCATTGCCCAGACTGAGAACTCAACTTGGACTTCCAGGGATTTCACCCAAAATAAGCTGAATTCCTCGGCTATAATTGCTGGAGAAACACAGCCAAGGAGCCTGTGTGCCAGCCCAGCACCGCTTCCCGCTGGGCAAGTGTGGGTTCAGGCAGGAGCCGCTCTGGCTTTCAGCGGGAGGGCACGGGCCTGTCCGACCCTCATGGCATTTATCGTTCCTGTCAAGGACTGTTGCCAGGTGGTCAGTCATTCGTCCTTTGATTCAATTATTTACTCACTCTCTCGGCGACTGTTTTATGACCACCTAGCAATAGCAGCTACCACCGGTCTAGTAGCTGTGCACTAAGCGCCATGTCTGCATTATCTCCCGTGGTCCTCCCACAGCCCTGTGAGATCCGTGTTATAGTAGAGCAGGGTCAGATAGTTTGGCTCAACTCCAGCTGAGATGTGTGGAGAAAATGTAAATGTTTCATTGTGTCTGTAACTAATCAGGCCTTCTTTCCGCGTCTCCTGCCACCCCCACTCACACGTGTTGGGAGTGGGATGAACTAAGTGGCTAATGCAGTTGAAATCTTTGTCTCATCTTATTAGTTAAAATAGTCCTCTTTGATAACGCCCAGTCTCTCCGACAGCACCCCGTGCTCTCTCTCTCTCTCTCTCTCTCTCTCTCTCTCTCTCTCTCTTTCTGTTGGAGTGTGTGAATGAGGGTGCATAGCTCATTCCATCTTGTAGTTGAGGGGAAGTTTTGGAGTTGCTGGTGTCATGTACTCTGGCCTCTGGGGCAAAGTCCCAAATTCTCTCATTTGATGTCTTAGCACATGTCCTCCTCCTCTGTCGCCCACCCAGGAGACCATACTCCTGGACCCGGCTGTCAAGGCCCTTCCCACTAGAAGCGGATTCCCACGTTGCAGCTTTCTCTTATATGTTTCCAGTTTGTTCCTGAAGAACTGCCATCTCCAACTACACCTGAGATGAAGCCTTTGCCTGTGATTTGGGGCACCCCCGCCGGATCGCTCCCTTCTCTGAACTTCTAAGGTCATTATATTTGGTAATTAAGTCTGCACTCCTGTGACATATCTTCTTATTGTTTCATAAAATCACTTCTATCTGTCACTGTTATTTAAGCTTTAAGCTCCCTTGGAGCGTGGATGATGCCACAGATCTGGTTGAATTCACCAAATCCAATCCGGAGTCCAGCATAGAGAAGGACTGCGGGCGTCCCCTGAAAAAACGGTGCAGATGCCCAGTGTGTGAGCAGCTTCTAAAAACACAGAAGAAACTAACCAGTGGCACCACAGAGAAATGGGCTAGAGCAGTGGTCGGCAAACTGCGGCTCGCAAGCCACATGCGGCTCTTTGGCCCCTTGAGTGTGGCTCTTCCACAAAATACCACGTGCGGGCGTGCATGTACAGTGCGATTGAAACTTCGTGGCCCATGCGCAGAAGTCGGTATTTTGTGGCAGAGCCACACTCAAGGGGCCAAAGAGCCGCATGTGGCTCGCGAGCCGCAGTTTGCCGACCACGGGTAGAGGTATGAATAGATAATTCACAGAAAAAGAAATGAAAACGGTCCTTACCCACATGAAAATATGCTCAAACTTGTTCATCACAAGAACAATAACAATTAAAAATACACGGATACTATTTCTAACCTATCAGATTGGCCCAAGCCCAAAAGCTTTACAGCACACTCTTGGCAAGGGGGCAGAGAAAAGGGCACACTCAGGATCGCTGGGGCCCTGTATCTCACTGTGCGGAAACCTGTCGCATATGGGCTAGGAGGAAGGGTGTGACGCGGTCGTTTATTTGTCTTTACTCTCACCTGAGCACTTTCCTTGCTCAGATCCTCCCATACCTCAAAGCTGTGTCCATCTCCAGTGTTGGCAGCAGCACGACCCACACGCATTCATCGCATTAGACATGGTCACCCTTATTTCAAGGCTATGGGACAAGAGGCAAGGAGAAGCGTTTCCCCTGGGCCTGAATGGTGTTAGTGATGACAGAGGGATTTAGGGCCCTGCACATGCCAGTGCTTTGCGCTTGGGACTTAGTGGCCCAGGCACCCCTATAATACACTTTAATGAGGGTCTCGTGTGTTGGGGGTATGTGGGGCCCCTAAAGCACAGAGTGCAGGGCAGAGGTCCAGGGTAGCCCTTTTGCCAAGTTCTAAGAAAGTTCTGCTTCAACATCATCTCCAATGAGAAGAGCAAGGTCGAGAAAAGTATGTAGAGAATGTAAGGAAGGATGTATCTTTTTTTGTTTTTTGGTTTTTTTTTTGCCACAAAAGGTAACCCATATGTTCTTTTAAAAATATATATCTGGAGAGAGAGAGAGAGAAGGAGAGAGAGAGAAAGAATAGGTAGAGACAGGCTAGAACAGCCGCGGCAAACTACAGCCCGCGGGCCGGATCCGGCCCATTTGAAATGAATAAAACTATTGAAAAAAAGAAGACCAGAGGTCCAGGGTAGCCCTTTTGCCAAGTTCTAAGAAAGTTCTGCTTCAACATCATCTCCAATGAGAAGAGCAAGGTCGAGAAAAGTATGTAGAGAATGTAAGGAAGGATGTATCTTTTTTGTTTGTTTGTTTGCCACAAAAGGTAAGCCATATGTTCTTTTAAAAAATATATCTGGAGAGAGAGAGAGAGAGAGAGAGAGAGAGAGAGAGAGAGAGAGAGAGAATATACAGTTAAAGGGCTTATCTGGGTCATATTTACCGTCTCGACTGGCATTATCTATGCAGCCGTGGGCAAACTACGGCCCGCGGGCCGGAGATCTGGCCCGTTTGAAATGAATAAAACTATTGAAAAAAAAAGACCGTACCCTTTTATGTAATGACGTTTACTTTGAATTTATATTAGTTCACACAAACACTCCATCCATGCTTTTGTTCCGGCCCTCCGGTCCAGTTTAAGAACCCATTGTGGCCCTCGAGTCAAAAAATTTGCCCACCCCTGAGCTAGAAACTGGATTTCTCAGAACACATTTTGTTATACAGGTATGACTTTGGAGCCATGTAAATATTTAGAAACTATACAAAATCAAAGTTAAAAAATATAAAGTAAATGAAAAAAGGGAGCTAACTCTTTGTCCAATTTGAGGCATAACCATACAGAGAAAAACGATTCCAGGTGACTTTAAAGCATAGAAACTTGAGTGTACATTCCTAGTGGGACATACCCTAAGCACAAAGAGAAGTGTATTGAGGAGAAAAAAAGAAGAAGAAGAAAGAAAAAAATTGTCGTCTACGAATACTATTTCCCACTAATGCAACCAGAGATCCTTGGAGAAACTGCCGTATCCGGGTCTGAGGCAGGAAATACACAAGATGAGCTTGCAGCATCTTGTCAAAACAGAAAGCAAGGAAACAAAATATCAAAAACTACTAAGTTGTGACTAAAGGACTCAGGAACTAACTTAAAGAGACTCCCTCTGGCCAAAGATGGGAGGCACAATGTGAGTATCATGCTATATAATAAAAGGCTAATATGCAAATTGTCCCCTCCACAGGGAGTTTGACCAGGGGGCAGGGCAGGCAGGCCAACCACCTGTGGGTGTCCCCTCCCCCCACCAGCCGGCCAGCCCGCCCGCCCAATCGGCCTGATTAGGGTGGGCCAGCCGGACCCCACCCATGCATGAATTCGTGCACTAGGCCTCTGGTAATGATAATAATGGCAATGAAGGGAAACATGCTAAATATGTTTAAACACATGAGTTCTTAATGATTAAAACAAAACAGTGGATTTATCAGTTAACTTTGAAGAGCGCAAAGGAACAATCTCCTGATTTCGAAAACAGGTAGAAGTAAAAAAAATCAATCAAGCATTTATTTCGTCTTTTCTATACACACTGCACCTCACAATAGCCAAATAATTGATAAGGGAGAAGTTATATATATATTTAAAGAATCCCTATCTAGAGGTACAGATGGATATATTTAAGACAAAATAATATGATGTTGGAACTTATTCAGAATAATCTGGGAGGGGTGGATAGAGTTATTGTTGAAACAACATTGTCTACAGGTTGTCTATTGTTGGAAGCTGGGTGACAGGTCATGGAGGGGCGGGCCACCAAACTATTATCTTTTTTGCTTACGTTTGAATTGTCCATAATAAAAGGTTAAAGATAAATAATACATAAAAGGTATTTTTAGGTACAAAAAAGTGCATGCTTTTTGAAAAACATTAAAATAATATAGAAGTGCAGAAAGTGAGAGGTGAAACCTCCTTCACCCGCAGCCCGCCCCACACGGCGACCTCACGGGGCGGGGGGGGGATGGGTGGGTAGGTTCTGTGGGAACATTTTGAGTTACTGCTCAGACATTGTCACTGTGCTGCTCTGAGGAGGGAACATACTCTCTCTCCACGTTGCTTTCAGGCATAGCCATGTGACTTGCTTGACCAAAACACTATAAGCAGAAGGAGTCTCTCTGGAGCCAGTACATGGCTCGCTTTTCTCTCTGTCACGTTGTTCCGGAAAATTGGATCCCAGGGTGAAGACAGCAGAGCGATACACTAAGTGCAGATGACAAGTAACCCTCTATTGGCGGACACGGAGATTTTGCAGCCATTTATCACTGGACATCCCTTACCTACCCTGATCGATACAAAACCCTTCCACACCTCTGCTGGGCATCCATAAACAAATGTTTCCCCACAAATGTTACACATGCTACTCTTCAATTTGCTTGTGTGTGTGTGTGTGTGTGTTGTTAATCCTCAAACAAGGATTTTTCTTCCATTGATTTTTAGGGAGAGTAGAAGAGAGAGAGCAAGACAGAGAGGAACACATGCCCTTGACCAGAATCGAACCCGGGAC
>NW_006289395.1:1406990-1409988 GCF_000327345.1 Myotis davidii
TGGTTAGGGCTGCCTTTTTGGTTTGGACTCAGGGGTCCCAGGTTTGATTCTGGTCAAGGGCAAGTACCTTGGTTGCAGACTCCTCCCTGACCTGGACCCTGGTGGGGGCTCATGCAGGAGACAACCAAACAATGTGTTCCTCCAGTGGGAGGTGTGCAGGAGGCAGCTGATCGATGTTTCTCTCTCATCAATGTTTCTAACTCTCTATCCCTCTCCCTTCCTCTCTGTAAAAAAATCAATAAAATATATTTTTAAAAAAATAATGTATCATGGGCATTTGAGTCTACCTTGAAACAAAACCAGTCTGAGTTTCCAAAGCCCCAAGAGCAGCTTCCGAATGCCAGAAGTTTCTGTGCTGTTTATTTATTTATTTATTTTAAATAGGGTTCAGTGGAGAGGTTCTCCAGAAAAAACCGGTGCGGGAAGTAGCTGAGCGTGTCAGAGTGTGAATTCGACGCTGAGCCCCCTTGTCACTGGAGCGTAATTGGCAGTGAGCTGTGGACTTCTGCACGATTCCAGTGCCTTTCCGGCCTAGGAAAGGCAGGAAATCTCCGAGGCTGCTAAAGTGCTTGTCTTTCTCTTTGTAATCTCGCAGGGGCTGCCTGTGGTTGGAAGTGAAATCCTGGATTTCCTCAACAGCTTGTAGTCGGAGGGCTGTGACTGTGCTTATGCTCACAGCTGAAGTGCCGGGGAACTGAGCACTTACTGTCTTGGCTATGTTATCAACCCTGCGTTCAAACTGGCCTCCTGGGTCCCTCACCTGTGATCGCGGCAGCACCCTGCCGTGCCAGGTACACACACGGGAACATTGGCAGCACCTTTCATTCTCCAGTCCACGAGCATAGAAGCCCCATGGAGCAGAGTTTTACCTGTTTTATTTACTGCCATGTCCTCAGCGTCTGTAACATTGCCTGACGTGTAGTGGATGCTCACTAAATAATTTATGCATAACCCAGTCGGTGTGGCTCAGTGGTTGATTGTCAACCTATGAACCAGGAGGTCACGGTTGGATTCGGTCAGGGCACAGGCTCAGGTTTCGGGCTTGATCCCCAGTGAGGGTTGTGCAGGAGGCAGTTGGTCAATGATTCTCTCTCATCATTAATGTTTCTATTTCTCACTCCCTCTCCGAAATCAATAAGAACATGCTTAAAGTAGTAATGTATGCATAAATGAATCTAAACAGCTGTCAAGTCCTGGGATTTCTCTCTCTCGGTGTTTATCTTATATTTGTCATCCTCTCATTCCCATTGTTATCACCTGTGGGGGATTAAAGATGGCCACAATTTCTTGACAATGCCCCCCCATTGAGATGGGGTGTGTATGTCCCTAACTCTTGCGTGTGGGTGGGTTCTGTGACTACCTGAACCCATAGAACACAGTAGAAGTGATGCTACGTAGTCTGCAGGCTGAGGACTTCAGAGGTCTGCAGTTTCTACTTCCTGTCTCTTGAAACGCTCACTCTTTGAGCCCTGGGCAGCTGGAGAAGCCGTGAGACTTTTCCAGCCCCGGCTGCCCAGGAGCCAGACATGAGAGAAGCTATACCAGCGGTTCTCAACCTGGGGGTCGAACGACCCTTTCACAGGGGTCGCCTAAGACCATCGGAAAACACATATCTAATTACATATTGTTTTTGTGATTAATCACTATGCTTTCATTATGTTCAATTTGTAACCATGAAAATACATCCTGCCTATCAGATATTTACTTGACGATTCATAACAGTAGCAAAATTACAGTTATGAAGTAGCAAAGAAAATAATTTTACGGTTGGGGGTCACCACAACATGAGGAACTATATGAAAGGGTCAGAGCATTAGGAAAGTTGAGAACCACTGCCATATAAGTTTTGGATTATTGATTCTAATTCTAGTGGCCCAGTCTCTTCTCTGTGTCAGATTTCCTCCCCCTGCGTTTCTTCAAGATAAATGGCTGTTGAGCGTTTAGGGAGTCGGGGCCTTACCCTTTGTCCCAGTGAGGGGAGGCGGGACCTTGGCTTCAACTTTCATTCCCGTGTCTAATTCCTGTGTCTGCTCCTTTGCCATGCCCCCCATTTATTTAGGAAGAGAACAGATTGTTTATCTTGTGAACGTTCTCAAGTTCTGGATCCAGCTAACGGTTAGAACGTTGTCATTTCCATGTTGTCAATTAGCATGTTCTTCAGTACCCTGTATTTCCTGGAGAAAACTGGTAGTTAAATCCAGAGGTTTCATCAGATTCAGGTTAAGTTCTTTGGCAAGAACTCCTAGGTGGTGGTGTGTACCTCCTTTAGCTAGGTGGCATGACCCCCTGGAGTTAACGTGGCTGGCACCCTCTTATGAAACCAGCTGGCGCCAGTTCACCCAGGAGGGGTGGGCCCGTATCACCTGAAAGGAATATGCTTATGCAGAGAAGTGGGCCCATTAAGTTGTTTACTGCTTTGGAACATACACCTCTTAACCAGCACATGCCACTTGGCTACAGGCCACCTGTATTCCTGGAGGCTGGATATATATCACGCCCCCAGCTTTCAGGTGTGGAGATCCACAGCCTGCTGTCAATCAGAAGGCCTTCCTTCATTCCTCACCACGCCCTGGTGGTCAGCGCATGTCACAGCGAGCAATCGAACTCCCGGTCTCCCAGTCAAACTCCAGAGGGGACACTTTGCATGATAGCCTTTTATATATATAGATGTTCAGTTTATAGGTACATCTGCTTGGAACATGTTGCCAGGCCTGAGGTTCTCTCCATTTCTCAGCTCTGCTTTCCTCTGTCTTGGTTCCATTCTGAGGCAGGCTCTCCCAGGTTGTAGCACAGACGGTCCCTAGCAGCCTCACCCTGATACCCTACCAGTGTAGCAACCCCTTGGAAAAGAGTGATTTCTTTCTCAGTAGTTCCAGAAGAAGCATAAAAATTAGGAGTCACTAGACACACAGGAGCCCTGTCCCTGTGGCCAAGGGGATGGACTGTCTTGATGGCCCAGTCCTGGGTTTTCAGGAGACCCCAGGAGCAGGCACCTGAA
>NW_006289395.1:1419245-1422434 GCF_000327345.1 Myotis davidii
GGCTGGTGGTTGCTGGCAATCACTGGCATTCCTTGGCTTGTAGGCACATCACTCCAATGCCTGCTGCTGTTGTCACATGATGTTCTTGTATCTGAGTCTGTGTTCAAATTTCTCTCTTGAGCAGAGCCCACCCTAATTCAGAGTGACCCCAGATCTTAACTTGATCATATCTACAAACAGGTATGGGAGTTAGGGCTTGAATAAATCTTGTGGGGGAACATTATCCTTCAAAGCACAGCTCAAATACTACTTCCTGCCGGAAACCCTCAGCACCTGCCTACAGCAGGAGTGTCCAGTGTGCCCAAGGTTCGCTGCAGTGTAGACACTGCTGAACTCACTTAGACTCGGGCACAGGCTTAGGCGTCAAACCCTGTCTGTGTGGCCCAAGTCCCTTGGTCAGTATCTGTACTAGTCAGAACATAATCTATAAATGTTTGTCATCTTTTAATTAAACTGATAAGGAGAAGAGCAGATATTTACTTGACGATTCATAACAGTAGCAAAATTACAGTTATGAAGTAGCAATGAAAATAATTTTACGGTTGGGGGTCACCACAACATGAGGAAGTGTATTAAACGGATTAGGAAGGTTGAGAACCACTGAGCTATCCGAACCCTCTGGCCTATCTCAGCCTGTCAGCGGAACAGCGCTGAGAAACTCCAGGTGGGTCTTCTGTGGAGCAGAAGGAACATTCGGCGGAGCCCTGGGCTGATCTACACAATCGAGGCTGAGTCTGAATTCCTGAGCTACACAACTGTACGGGATAAAAAGTGCTGTCGTTTAAACCATTACGTTTAGGGGGTGATTTGTTAATGTCAGAACATTACCGTACTCAGGACCGTATGCGACTTCTTACCTGGAAAATGACCCGTCCGCTCAGTTTCCTGACCGTGCTCCGCACTGCTGCTTGTTTTCATGAAGAAACCGTGCGGGGCTCCGGCTTTTCAACGCAAACAAGGAAGTCATTGTCAGTAGAACAGAGCACCGTCTTCTTAGCCTGCCCCGATGGGCCTTCTGAGATCTGTCTCTGAACTCGACTTTGCCAGCTCTCCTAGTCCTCCCTCACATTTCCTATGTCCCAGTCAAATCCAACGTTTGGCTCAGCGCCTTGGCACGCCATGATTTCGATCACGTAGTTCCTCCTCCAGGAACGCCCTCCACCCCATCTGCGTATGTCCACATCCTACTTGTCTTCCAAAGGTATCCAAGACCTCTCTCGTGGAAACAATCTCTCCTGGATTTCCAAAGCAGTTTACCTGGGCCTTTCAAAGGTTTGCCCTTTTCTACTTTTCTAACATTATAATTTGGAAAGATGTCTTTAACAGTCCTCATAGACCAGGAGTCCTTGAAGGCAGGGTCCACATCTTATTATTGTAAACTCATTATCAAATATTTATTGGACAAACAGATGGATAAATGAGTGAATGGCGCCCAGTCTCGCTTCTCTGTTGTCATAGGTCAGCAGTAAGAGCACTACACTCGTGTGTCTTTATAAACTACTAGAGGCCCAGTGCACGTATTTGTGCATGGTAGGGTCCCCAGGCCTGGCTGGCGATCAAGGCCGATCAGGGCCTTCCCGGTGCTGGCTGGGGCCTTCCTTCCTTGGCTGCCGGCTGCCGCCCAAGGCCTTCCTTCATTCCTCACCACGCCCTGGTGGTCAGCGCATGTCACAGCGAGCAATCGAACTCCCCGTCTCCCAGTCAAACTCCCGAGGGGACACTTTGCATGATAACCTTTTATATATAGAGATGTTCAGTTTATAAATACATCTGCTTGGAACATGTTCCCAGGCCTGAGGTTCTTTCCATTTCTCAGCTCTGCTTTCTTCTGTCTTGGTTCCATTCTGAGGCGGGCTCTCCCAGGTTGTAGCACAGATGGTCCCTAGCAGCCTCACCCTGATACCCTACCAGTTTAGCAACCCCTCGGAGAAGAGTGATTTCTTTCTCAGTAGTTCCAGAAGAAGCATAAAAATTAGGAGTCACTAGACACACAGGAGCCCTGTCCCTGTGGCCAAGGGGATGGACTGTCTTGATGGCCCAGTCCTGGGTTTTCAGGAGACCCCAGGAGCAGGAACTGGAAGCTCTGGTGGTAGGGATTAGCCTAAAGGATAACAGTACTATTACCAAAGGCATGGGGAGTGGAAGTTGATAGGGAAAACAACAGCTCCCACCCTACCCATGCTGGAAGGGGATGCCAAGCCCTACATAAATAAAAGGACTGCTCTTCCTTACGCCTACTTTTGGGTACCTGTTCTGTACTGGATCCTCTAAAAAGAACGGTCCCAACCAGGTCACAGGGTGTCCAGGGCCCAGGATAGCTCCATTCCACTGCGAGCCCCCCCATCTCTGTTCTTTACCCAAACTTTTTTTGTTGTTAATCCTCACCTGAGGATATTTTCCCATTCATTTTTAGAGAGAGTGGAAGGGAGAGGGAGAGACAGAGAGAAACATCAATGTGAGAGAGACACATTGATTGGTTGCCTCCTACACGCAACCTGACCGGGGCCAGGGAACCTACAACCAAGGTCTGTGCCCTTGACCAGAATAGAATGTGTGACCCTTCAGTCTGCAGGCCGATGCTCTATCCACTGAGCCAAACCAGTGAGGGAGGGCCTTACCCAGACTTTTAAATTTGTCTCTGATTTACCCTTTCTCACCAATCACATCTTGCTCTCATAGTTCCTGACTCACTATCCCTCTTAGCCTCCATGAGCACAAAACACAAGAGGTGCTTACTGCCACTTCCCTGTGCAACCCCCGTGCCATCAGCACTGACATCGGTGAGCTGCTAGCAACTGTCAGGCAGAGAGAGCCTATCTGAATAGTGAAGAGACCGAGGCCTGGTGACACTGTTTGAGGCCCGAAGCCAGCCATCCCTCTATTGTGGGTTGAATTGTGTCCTCAGAAAGATATGGTCCCCGTGAATGTGACTTTATTTGGACACAGGGTCTTTGTAATCAAGTGAAGATGAGGTTATATGGTGTCCTTATAAGAAGACACCAGTCCTTATAGGAAGAGGACAAGAGACATAGAAACAGACACATAAGGAGAATGCTATGTGATGATGGAGGAGGAAATTGGAGTGATGTGTCTACAAGCCAAGGATTGTCGGCAACACCAGGAGCTGAGAAAGGCATCAAGCGGAATCTTCTCTAGAGCCTGGAGAGAGAGAGAGAGAGAGAGAGAGAG
>NW_006289395.1:1422526-1427955 GCF_000327345.1 Myotis davidii
AGAAGAATCATCTACAGAAAGAAGTAACCTTGCTGACACCTTGACTTTAGACTTCCAGCTCCCAGAACTGTGAGAGAATCAGTTTCTGTTGTTTTATGCCACCCACTTTGTGGTGATGTGTTAGGGCAGCGGAGAAGGAAACACACTACGTCCGTGTTTCTCCTTCGCTCTCACACTATCAGACTCACAACACTCTGTACCAGACGTGTGGGGTTTTCCCCACACTAAGCAATCCTCTGACACCAGCTGGATGTCTTAAAATTCAACTCTATTCTGACACCGTCTACCTGGAGAGAGCTTCGGATCCCCGAGGATCCCCGAGGTTACGGGCTCAGACTGCCCTCCCCCACCTCAGAGCCCATCACAAGTCTCCAGGTGTGGGGAAAGACCGACTGACCCGGGATAGACTGGTTGGAAGTTCCAATGTCACCCTCCTCGGGTTTGGTTAATTTGCTGGTTAATTTGCTGGTTAAATTGGTTAATTTGCTAGTGTGGTTTACAAAACTCAGAGAAGCACTTTACTGACTAGATTGCCAGTTTATTATAAAAAAATATATCTCAGGATGAAGAGGTGCATAGGGCCAGGTGTGGGGAAAGGGCAGCTTGCAAGCTCCCATGGCCTCGCAGGCACGCCGTTCTCCCAGCACCTCCCCATGGGCACCAGTCGGAAGGGTTTTATGGAGGCTTCATTGCGTAGGCAGGACTGATTAAATCACCGGGAATTCGTGTTTGAACCCTCGCCTCTCTCCCCTCCCTGGAAGTGGGGAGGTGGGGGTTGGGACTGAAAGTTCCAACACTCTAGTCACTGGTTGGTTCCCCTGGCAACCAGCCCCCATCCCTAAGTAACCTAGGGGCTTTCCCAAAGTCACCTCATTAATGTAACAAGACACCTCTTCTGGCTCTCATCACTCAGGAAATTCCAAGGGTTTTAGGAGCTCCATGCCAGGAACTGGGACAAAGACTAAATATATATTTCTTATTATAAATCACAATATCACAGCGGCCCTAGAAAACTCATATACCCTCGCACCCCTTCCCCTGCCTCGTTTTGTGAGCCGGTGAATTCCCTGGTTGCTTCAGCAAAATTGTTTCTATTACAGCTGAAGTCCTCAATAATACAACGTGTTTTCTACTCTACATGCCGAGGATACGAAAACAAATTAAACCCTGTCCCTATCTTCGAGTTAGCCATCCTGTGGCCCTGAGCCCAGCACCATCTAACATTACTGGGGCCAAAACCAGTGAGAAGGCTGAGAAGAAACCCAAAGATATACTGGGAGGCAATTTCTTAGCGCTGACTAATGAAAGGAATTCATCGCAAGCACAGTCCAGGCTCCAGTAAAAAATGTTAATGACTTCCCATCTCATACAAGATAAAGGCCAAACTCCTTAGCCTGGCACTGGAGGCCCCGGCCTGTATGTCCATCATCTCCCACAACTCTTGGCCCCTCCTCCATCTCCTTTGCTCCAGCCACATCAAGATACTAATTATTCCCCCAGGACATGGATGACTTAAAAAATTATTACATTCACTCATAGTAGCTCTGTCAACACATAGTCCTTCCCTCCATCTCATAGTCCTGCCCATCTATATTGGTTTCCTAGAGCTGTCATAACAAATTACCACAAGCTGGGTGGCTTCTTTTTTTCTTTTACTTTTAAAGAGAGAGGCAAGGAGAAGGAGAGAGAGAGAGAGCAAAACATCGATGTAAGAGTGAGACATTTATTGGCTGCCTCTTGCACACCCTCTACTGGGCATCCAGCCTGCAACCTGGGCATGTGCCCCCACTGGGAATTGAACCAGCAACCTTTTGGTGCACAAGACGATGCCCAATCAACTGAGCCACACAGGCCAGTGTATGGGTGGCTTTAACTGACAGACGTTTCTTCTCTCAAGGTTCTGGAGGCGATACATCTGAAGTCAGGGTGTCAGCAGGGCCAGGCTTCCTCATCCTTCCCGGCCTCTCCGAGGCTTCTGGTGGCTGCTGGCAATCTCTGGCATTCCTTGGCTTGTAGGCACATCACTCCAATGCCTGCTGCTGTTGTCACATGATGTTCTTGTATCCGAGTCTGTGTTCAAATTTCTCTCTTGAGCGGAGCCCACCCTAATTCAGAGTGACGCCAGATCTTAACTTGATCATATCTACAAACAGGTATGGGGGTTAGGGCTTGAATCAATCTTTTGGGGGAACATTATCCTTCAAAGCACAGCTCAAATACTACTTCCTGCCGGAAACCCTCAGCGCCTGCCTACAGCAGGAGCATCCAGTGCGCCCGGGGTTCGCTGAACTCACTTAGACTCGGACGCATGCCTAGGCGTCAAACCCTGTCTGTGTGCCCCAAGTCCCTTGGTCAGTACCTGTACTAGTCAGAATGTAATCTATAAATGTCTGTCATCTTTTAATTAAACTGATAAGGAGAAGAGTGTTAAGATGAGGGAGAGAGCAGTTGTATGGCACATGCTAGAAGGGTTTTTGTTTTTTAAAAATCCTCACCCTAGGTTATTTTTTCCATTGATTTCTAGAGAGTGGAAGGGAGGGAGGAGGGGGAGAGCGAGAAACATCAATGTGAGAGAGACACATCGATGGGTTGCCTCCCACATGCAACCCTACTGGGGCTGGGAAACCTGCAACTAAGGTACGTGCCCTTGACTGGGAATCGAACTGGGGACCCTTTGGTCTGAGGACTGTGCTCTAACCACTGAGCAACCGATCAGGGCTAGAAGGGTTTTTAAGCCATTAGAAGGTGGAGAATAAGATGAAAGCTGCCTAATAAGACCTGAAATGCGATGGCAATGTCTCTATCCCTCTTCTGCAGCTCGAACTTCTCCGTTTCCCCCTTGCAATCATTTTGCTCTCCTGCATCCTCTAGATGGGGGGCTTTGAGATGCTCCGAGGGCCAAGAAGAGTCTTTGGGACCAAGAATGGCTCCAGTCCAGTGGCTGCCCTGGCCTCCAGGCTCAAGGACAGTGAGAAACCCCCCTCTCTTTGTGACTCTGGCATAGCCTCCAGCCCCAGACTCTGCCCCAAATCAAACCCACACCAGAAGGACGTCCCCATGGTGCTTCACGGAAAATTGTTGGCCAGTGACTGGGCCCAGCTCATGCGGATCCCAGCACGAAGAGGAAACAGCATGGCTGGCCCAGAGCCCGGGCTCTCTCCCTCCGTCTGTGGTCTCAGCACTTGACAGAGTGGAGCTATTGCAGTCTGCCTGGAGACAAGAATAAAACGCCGCATCCTCGTCATCCTGAAATAGCTGAGACATGAGCCCCAGCACCTTGACGCCTGTCCTTCAGGGAGAGACTTGGAGAGAAGGGCCCGGTAACCACAGCCCCATTTATTCCTCCTCATTAGAATGTGTCAGTGAGGCCCTCAGTCGGACTTTGGGGCCCAGGCTTCCGCAACCCCTTGGCTAGGGTTCCTCTCTGGTGTTTTGGTAGCTCTTGCGGAATTGGGCAGTTGATGTAGAGACTGTTTCTAAATAAGGGTCTAAGAATCACTGGCCTCTTTAGGAAAATTACCAAAAGAATCAAGAGGGATAGGAAATATTAAAGACAGTCCTCACGTTGCACTGCCATGGCCTTATTGAGAATTATTTTAAGCACTGTCGGTAGATACTGCACTAGACTGTATTATTGTCCCAAAGATTCTCTGTCCCTCCTTATGGGAGAATTATATCTCTCCCACCATGGTGACATCAAGCTTAGCCAAGGAAATGTAAACAGAAGCGACACGTCATTTTTAAGAACAAGCCTTAAGAGCCATTTTGTGGCTCCACCATCAATCATTCTTTTCCTGCTGCCCTAACATCAGTCGTGTTTTATTTTTTTTAAATATATTTTATTGATTTTTTACAGAGAGGAAGGGAGAGAGATAGAGAGTTAGAAACATCGATGAGAGAGAAACATCGATCAGCTGCCTCCTGCACATCTCCTACTGGGGATGTGCCCGCAACCCAAGTACATGCCCTTGACCGGAATTGAACCCGGGGCCCTTCAGTTCGCAAGCCAACGCTCTATCCACTGAGCCAAACCGGTTTCGGCGACACGCCATTTTTAAGAACAAGCCTTAAGAGCCATTTTGTGGCTCCACCATCAATCATTCTTTTCCTGCTGCCCTAACATCAGTCGTGTTTTATTTTTTTAAAATATATTTTATTGATTTTTTTACAGAGAGGAAGGGAGAGAGATAGTTAGAAACATCGATGAGAGAGACACATCGATCAGCTGCCTCCTGCATACCCACCACTGGGATGTACTGGAAACCCAGGTATATGCCCTTGACCGGAATTGAACCCGGGACCCTTCAGTCCACAGGCCAATGCTCTATCCACTGAGCCAAACCGGTTAGGGCCAGTCATGTTTTAGATAAGGGCTGCTCCTCAGCCTGGTCCCGGGGGGAAGAGCCAAAGTCAACCTGTAATGGACACGTGATATGAGCAAGACATAAACTTTTGTTGTTGTGAGCCACTAGTTTTTGGAGCTGTTTGTTATTGCAGCTTAGCATCGCTTAACCCTAAGCATTATAGTCATCCCCATTTCACAAACGGGGGGATAAAGGCACCTAGAGATTTGTGGAACTTGCCGAGGCCGTACAACCAGGATTCACATCCACACTACATCCCTTCCACCAATGTCTCTGATGTTTTCTTTCCAAACTCCTTTAGCCGGCAAGATCCCCATGAATGTTCTGTTTTTCTGTATTTCCCATGGAGGTGATTAAGAATAATCAGCAGAGTATTTGGGCCTCGGTAGGTAGAATGGACCAGGGAGGTAGATTGTACAATAAAACATATCTGGCTGTTGAGTGAGCTGGCCTCATTGGTAGGCAAAGCAGTTAACAACTAAATGTTTTCCATACCAACAGTCTTTCAGGAATTAACAAACAATTTTATTATTAGAGATTTAAAAACAGAAATCAAAGTTTGTCTCAATACTCCAGCTCCTCGGCCATTGGGAAAGCTTCTCTCCTGTCCCTGGTTTGGAACTTTGCAATAGGCCCTAAATGTTAGGGGGTCATGGGTGGCTTCCTCTTGATTTCCCTCTTCCACACCACCCCCCACTCACCGGGGCCTCAGGCTCCTGCAGAATTACAGAGCTGGAGTGGTGAGGGGGACAAGAGGCAGGGAAAGTGACTTTGAAGTATGGTAGCAACCATCTCAGGTAGAAACTGTAGTTTAACTCTAACCCTGCTGTCGGGCTTATGTACCTATTTGCTTTGTTTAACAATAGACAGGTTATTTTGATTTTCTGAATTTTATAAATCATCCCATTCGATTAAATACCCTATTGATTTTGTGAATATCCCATGGGTTGTGGTTATACTGGTCTTAGAAAGCACATTTTCCCTTACCTGGGAAGGACAGCACAATTATCCCAAGGTCAGAGGGCTCCAGTTAACGCGTCCCTGTTGACTCAGTGTTCCGGCGAC
>NW_006289395.1:1428208-1446310 GCF_000327345.1 Myotis davidii
GAAACATGAATGTGTCTCTCTCACTGTTAGAAATAAGGTAGTCCTAAAACCAGGGGTCCTGGTAGAACACAAAGCATACTCGGGAGCCTGCAGGAGGGTGCGCACACTCAGGGTCTGGGAGCAGCACACACTGAGCGGGCGGTGCTCTTGGGCTTTTATCCTTGACGCACATGATCTGTCCCTCACTCTTGATTGGAAGAGCTTAGGCTCACACTTTAAATTGCGAGATTGGCTAATTTAAAGGAAGGGGTTGACCTTTGCCATTTCAAAATGGCGGCCCACCGGTGCCTAAACTCCCTTCTTTGACAGAAAAGATTACTTGTTTATTCTCACACTCACATTGAGTGCTTGTCTCCCACAAGAGGGTCTCCCACACGCAGGTAGATGCCCTTGACTGGGAATCGAACCTGCACTGAGCTCACTGGCCAGGTCATCAAAGGCCTCTTTTATGGGCATTAAAGGGCAGAATTCCCTAGAGTTTTCCCCTTGGACATCCCACAGCACCACTTTCTGGCCCAAGGAATGTGCTACCAGGCTCACCACTTAGGATGGAGCCCCTCCCCCCACTAGCTTCTGCACCAACCTCTTTCTTCTGGCGTAACCTGGCTCCAGCACGAGGCCCTCCTCCGTGGAGTCCTTTTTAGGTTAAACAGCGTTACTGAGATATAGTTGGCATGGAATATTAAGCTGAAGATATTTAAAGTGTCCTACTTGATAAGTTCTGACTTTTGAAGGGCCCAATGAGCAAGAATCAAGGTAATAAACACTGCATCACCCCAAAAAGCTTCCCTTTGGCCCTTAGTGATTCCTCTTGCCCTTCCTCCCCACTCCCAGGCTCCAATGATCTGCTTTCTGGCACATAGGGAAGTCTGCATTCTCTAGAATTGTAATGGTGCCATACAGTGTGCACTCTTCCTCTGTGGGGCACTCAGCCTAATTCTTTATAGGTTCACCATGGAGTCCTTTTCAAGAGAATTTAAGTCTGGCCACTTCCGGGTGCACAGGCCCACGGGAAAGTCCACTCACCCGTGTCCTGTCACACTGCAAGTGCAGCCTGTTCCCAGGCAGCCACCGGGCTGCTCCCCCGTTGTTTTCCCGGTGTGGCAGGCTCCAGTGCGAGGACGCCCCAGGGAACACGGGGCAGCCTCTCTAAGCACTTGAAGGTCTGTTCCACTGGGCTCAAGGAAGGGACAGGCACCCCTCTGTCCTTTGCACCCCGCCTGATGACTTGGGTAGATCTTACCTTTCCAGTCTCCTCGTGGATGCCTCAGCTCCCGTTACATAGCCTTCTGATGCTATTGTAAACGGTCAACCAATGGGTCTGGGCTGCCTGTCACTACTTGTCCTGATTACTTGGGTAGATCTTCCCTTTCCAGTCTCCTCATTACATAGCCTTCTGATGCTATTGTAACCGGTCAATCAATGGGTCTGGGCTGCCTGTCACTACTTGAGCCAATTCAGCAGAGACAGGGTTGAATCATATATGAGCATTTATTTTCCAGTATTGCCGGCAGGATGGGAGAGCAGCAGGTCATCCAACAAAATCATGCAGGCCATCCACAAAAATCTGCTCTGCAGCCCCCCATAAACCAGCTGCCTATATAGAGTAGGACAAGGATTACATGGGTAGTAGAGCTTACAGGCATGGGGAAGTAGGCTATGCAGGCTGGGGTGGGGGACTCCATTTTGGGCAACCAGGTTGTTAATCTTTCCATGACAATAGGCTGGTCTTGAATGAGCATGAACGGCATTCCAAGGTTGACTCCCAGGTCCCAGGGGCATACAACTTCCAGCCAAGTTAGAATGTCCTTTCTTTAATCAGAACAAGGCAATCACAGTTATTAGAGCATGATTAATATTTCCCGAAACCATAGCTAGTCCCCAATATTCTATTTTTGTTTATAACACTATGAGTCCCCAGGTCAGTTTCGTGGATCACCTCAATAAGTTCTGTCTGCACAGATAGTCTGAAGTCTTTAGAATATACTATGTTCTCGGCTGAAACAGACAACAGGAAAAGTTGCCTGCTAATAATCTATGTCAGCGGTCGCCAGCCTTTCAGATCTTATGGCCCACAGGTTGGCGACCACTGATCTATGTCATAAACTCAGAGGTTAAAGGACAACGTTGTGTAGAAATGTCCCTATCAAGTTTCTGCACCTAAATCCAAGGTCACTGTGTGTTCCTCCAATCATGAGCCTTATTGTTACTGACGGCAGCTGATGCTGTAATTAGAGGCGAAGGTGGAGAATGCACAGATGCAACAGGGACCAGAGCGTTCTGAGCCCATAAAGATGTCCAAGAATAAAAAGGTAAATACCGGTAAGCGATTGTCTTACTCTGCAAAATTCAAAGTGAATGTCATCAGCTGTGCAAAAGAGCATGGCAATAGAGCTGCAGAGAGACCATTTGGACCTCCTCTCACTGAGTGTAGGATAAGACAGTGGAGAAAACAGGAAGAACAACTCCTTAAGATGCCCAAAAAGAAGGCCTTCAGAGGAAAATGTTTAAAGTATTGATTTCTTAATTTTGGATTGGAAAAGTGGGGTCGTCTTATACATGGGGCATCTTAGACACAGAAAATACGGTAGTTAGGTTCAGATTCCACAGATTCCTTAAGGACTTCGTCCCACAAGACTCCCCCCAGACCTCACCCCAAACCTCAGGCACCTGTCACAAGCCCAGGTTATCACCTCTGCACTTCTGATTAAGCAGCTATGGTTCAGAGGTTCAATTAATTTGCTAGAGCAGCTCACAGAACTCAGAGAAACATTTCATTTACTAGATTACTAGTTCATTATAAAAGGATATAAATAACCCAGGAATGGCCAGATGAAGGAGATATACAGGGTGCAGTCTGGGGAAAGGACTGAGCTTCCATGCCCTCCCGGAGCTCCCCACTCTCCCCGAATCTTCACGTGCTCACCAACCTGGAAGCTCTCTGCACTCCTCCTTTTGGGTTTTTATGGAGCCTGCCTTACGCAGTCACCATTGATTAAATCGCAGGCCATTGGAGATTGATTCAACCGCCAGCCCCTCTCCCTCCCCAGAGGTCAGGGAGGTGGCACTGTACGTTCCAATCCACTAATTGCAAGATTGATTCTCTTGGCAACCAGCCCCCATCCCAAGGTCAGCTCAAGACCCACCTCATTAATATAACAAAAGACGCCTGGATCGCTCTCCTCACCTAGGACAACCCAAGGATTTTAGGAGCTCTGTGCCAGAAATGGGGTTGGAGGCCAAATATATATTTCCTTACTACAATCACAGTCCCCAACACTGATGCCTCCAGTTGAACTTGTGGCTCAGGGATTACAGACTTCATCAGCGTCTGCGGTCATGCCACAGTTGGATGCCCAGAACATTCTAGCCCAGGGCCCAGTCCCCTGACCAGAATCTCTACTTCGAGGTGTCTAGGACTCCCAAAGAAATGCTCTCAAGACCTACAACCTCCACGACCTCCACTCCCCCCTCAGTCATGGAATGACCCTGTGACTCTGGGTCACTCCATAACCCTCTTCTCTCTCCTCAGCCTAGACCAGTGATGGTGAACCTTTTGAGCTCGGCGTGTCAGCATTTTGAAAAACCCTAACTTAACTCTGGTGCTGTGTCACATATAGAAATTTTTTGATATTTGCAACCACAGTAAAACAAAGACTTATATTTTTGATATTTATTTTATATATTTAGATGCCATTTAACAAAGAAAAATCAACCAAAAAAATGAGTTCGCGTGTCATAGGTTCGCCATCACTGGCCTAGACTCTGAGTCCTCTGGCATTGGCTACCCCTCCCATCAGCACGGCTTCACCCCACGCGTGGCACAGACCCCTCCCTCAAGTGCCCCCAGCAATTTCTTAGTGTAACGATGTTCTGTGCCACATTAGAAACCGAACATTATTTGGGATATCCTTATGCTAACATATTATTTGTTGTTTATCTGAAATTCAAGTTTACTTGGGTGTCAGCATTTTATCTGGCAACCCGATCCTCTCCCCGACCAGTGTCTTTCTGTGGCCCTTGCTGTGCCCCCCATTGCAGAATGGAACTTGCTTTCCCACATGGAAGTGTCCTGGAGACCCCTCCTTTCCCAGGCCCAGGCTTTGCAATGCTCAAGATTCCAAAAGCAAGAAGCAGTTTTCCCCTCAGAGTCTACGCTCCTTCCACGTCCCTATTTTAGGCCTCAGGATGACTGATCCTGGGAACATCCATTCCTTTCGGGGAAGCCCTACGCAGACCCAGAATAATGCGGCCTTTCCTTTAGCCCCAAGGGCACCGGAACAATCTTCTCAGCACATTTCCTAGAGTTGCACAGCTGTTCTAGAATTAGCTGCCTGGGGAATGTCCGCGGAGTCCAGGTGGCCTCAGGCCATGCCAGTCAGGCTGCCGCAGGGCCCTCAGTGGGCCTGCAGCAAAGAGACCAGTTCCGAGCTCGCTCCCGAACCTTCTGAGGCCGGTGTCTGGTCTGGGACAAGACTGCCTCGCACGTCTCCCAGAAGAAACCATAACTTAGAAAGGAACATGATGGAGCTCTGCCCACGGCGGAGGCTCTAGTTTCCATTATGCAGAGAAGCGAACCGCCCTGTTCCGTAACAGGTAACACGTTCACTACCTTACAGAATCAAAGACCATTGGAGGGTTTCCCCAAGTCAAAGCAGTAAGCTGTCCTCAGGCTGACCTCCCAGCCCCGACCTAATCCAGAGGACAGCCTGTGCACGGAAATGTTCGTTTTTTGCTCCCACCCATGTGGTTCAGTTGGTTGGTCCTCATCCCAGGCACCGAAGGGTTTGCCGATTCCAGTCATGGTCGATGTTTCTCTCTCTCTCTCTCAAAATCAATTTGAAGGGTTTGCCGGTTCCAGTCACGGTCGATGTTTCTCTCTCTCTCTCTCTCTCTCTCTCTCTCTCAAAATCAATTTAAAAAAATCTTAAAAAAAAATAAATTCATGGCCCTTCTGCAAAAAAAAGAAATAATAATTTTTTTTCATTTTTCCTGCTCAGAACCATCAGACTTTCATAAAATCTAGTGTAGTCTTAGCTGAGGTCTCCCCCACACCCTCACCCGTACATACCACTAGTAATTCATCCAACTGGTAGATCTTAAATCTTTGAATGCCTTGCTAGGTTTACTTATTCAAAACACAGTGACGCTTCAGTTATGTAGCTTCCGAAGCAAATGAGTTCTCCAGTTAACTGAGGCTTGTCTCTGAAGCCCCAGCACGGTTTAGTTTAGTCGTTTTGGTTGGAATCCATCAAAAATGTCACAGCACAAGTACTACAGCTGCTTTTCTTTTTCTTTTTTTTTTTAGTTTCTCTGTCTCCTTTGTCCTCAGGCTACCAGCTGGTTCAACACTGCCACGAACATGGCTGTGCTCCCCGAGTTTCACCCACTGTTGAGAAGGATGTGTTAAAAAAGAGGTAGTGCCATTTTGGGGTCCAGAGACTTTTCTCACAAAAAAGGCTTTTTTGTCTTTAGTGTGAGGCCCTGTGAGGGTCATTCCAAAAGCCAACGGGCTTCGTTTTAGATTTTCATCATTCTGAAAGGCTACGATTTTTCCCCCCCTTCTGGATCAGAGACGTTATATCATGAAATCTGCAGTTCCTTTAGAGTGAGCTCCGGCAAGCTATAAAAGTTAGAGCCGTTGCCAAGGGAACCAGGCAAGGCTTGCTTAATGCATAAACCTGGTTATTATATTTAAAACCCAAGTTGCCGCCAGAGACTCCTAATGGGAGAGGGAAGTGGAAAATTACTTCTCTCTCCTGGGAAAGGGCAGCTCCTGAGGCTCGTTCCTGGAGGCCTAGAGTCACGCTTCCCTGACTTCTCTCCCGTGTCTCCAATGCCTGAAGGAAAGGAGAGCCGTCTTCCCACGGGAGGTGAGGAGGAGACGCAGCAGCCCTCTCTTCCCCACCAGCCGTTTGCTGACTGAGGTGGAGAGACCAGGGAGCAGAGGAAGCCCACAAGCTGGGTCGCAGCTCGAGGGACGTCCAGGACGACTCCGAGACAGAGAGAACCACCCGGGAAACGTTTGGATCCTGAGCCATGAAGGTGAGGAAAGAGCAAAAGATTGCGTTTCCCTTTAAAGGAAACAGGTGACCAAAGGAAAATGTTGAGACGGAAGGACAAAGACATTAAACTGTCCCTAGTGGCATGCTCTCCCCAGCCCTCACCCTTCCCTCTTCATCCGATGGCCCATCCCGGGGGAGGGGACCGCGTGGGGCCCTCTGGTTGTCAGACGGAATGAACTGCTGCAGAAATTACGGTCCACAGAGACCCTCATCCGACAGAAATGCGCGTTCTGGCTCCTAACCCAGGGTATTTTCTCACTGCATCAGTCAAGGCGGGGATTTCCCTGGGAAATTCAGGAAATTTCTCACTTCCTAGTGCTCCCTCCGAGCTACAAGCACAGCGTTGCTAAACTGCGTTCCGCAGAACACGAGCCCAAGAGACGCTCCAGCAATTCCACGTCTGGGCACGCACCGAAAATATCTGAAAGCAGGGACGCAAACAGATGTCTGTGCACCCGTGTTCACGGTGTTACGATCGCCAAAAGGCGGGAACAAGCCCAGTGTCCCCGATGGACGAACAGATAAACAAAAACGGGAAATATACATACAATGGGAAATTCACTGTTCGGCCTTAAAAGGGAATGAAAGGCTGACACGTGCTGCAACACAGATGAACTCTAGGACATGAAGTGAAATAAGCCAGTGACGAAGGACAAATGTTACGTGATTCCACTTATATGAGGCACCTGGAATGCTCAAGTTCATAGAGACAGAAAGTAGAATGGTGGTTGCCAGAGACTGGGGTGGGGGTGGTGGTGGGGGTGGGGAAAGAGGTGTTACTTAATGGGTACAAAGGTTCAGTTTGGGAAGATGAAAATCTGGCGATGGATGGTGGGGATGTGAATGTACCAGTATTAATGCCACAAGGTGGTACATTCTGTGTTAGTTATATTTTCACACACACACACAATGCTCCACTCATCAGTGGTATCACAGACAAATACTCAGGAGGTCTGACACCTACCCCTCCACCGCTTTCACACACAGCCCCAGCCCTGGCCGTCACAGCGCACATTCAGTAAAAGACTCCGCGAAGTCCTAAATCAAAGGCTGTTTCATTGGATTTAATCAAGCATTTCCTCAACTGCATACAGACCCTTTTTATTTCCACGGGGCCACTATGAATAGCCCGATCCACGTGCACACTCTGGAAATACTGATAAAGAGCCTCATTCCCTTCAAAGTCCTGCTGTCAATACTCCGCTGGCTGCTGCCCGCCAGCCTGCAAGATGGTCCCCAGAAGTGAGACCTCAGTCATCTGTGCTGACTAGTGAACGGCCAATGAGCTGACTAATGGCTCCTCTTTACTGATGAAGACACTGGAGCCCAGAGAAGTCAGGCCCTGGCTCAAGACCACACAAACCACTCGGGGTCGGTGCAGGGACGAGACAGAATCCCACTTTCCTCAACCCCGGTTTGGAGTCTGTCCCCCAACCCCTGTGTGATCTCCTCTCTCCTGTCCTGGGTGCCCAGATGTGTGAGCAAGTTCACTGAAGACCCTCCGAGCCCCAGGGCTGCTGACCAGCAAGCCAGGGACACCAGAGGTGACAGGACGTGGGGAATGCGGCTCGCGTCCCTGACATCTGAGTCCTTAAAGGCCAGAGCTGCCAGCCTCTTCGCTGTGTTTTCCATTCTCCAAGTAGAGCTGGGCGTTCGGAGATGTCCCGCCCCCTGACAGCAGCTCCTGGCTTTTCCTGATGGAAGACTCATCCGGGTGCTGATTGAAATAGATGCCAGTGGAATAAGTCAGACAGAGAAGGACAAACGCTGTATGATCTCTCTTCTATGTGGAATCTAAAAAAAAAAGCAACTCACAGAAATAGAGAACAGATTGGCCATTGCCAGAGGCAGGGATGGGGGTGGGGGGAATGGCTGAAGGCAGTCAAAAGGTACGAGCTTCCAGTTATAAGATAGTCCTGAGGATGTCTAGTTTACAATGCTGAATAGTATATATCTATTTAAAAAAATATTTTTATTGATTGAAGAGAGGAAGGGAGAAGGATAGAGAGAGAGAGAGAGAGAGAGAGAGAGAGAGAGAGGGAGAAAGAAACATTGATGATGAGAATCACTGATGGGCCGCCTCCGCACTGGAGAAGGAAATTTCTCACTTCCTAGTCCTCCCCCAGAGCGATAAAGAGCAGTGTTTCTAAACCGAGTTCCATAGAACATTAGCCCAAGAACTGCTCCCGCGATTCCACTTCTGGGCATATGGGTATACACCCAAAATAACTGAAAGCAGGGGCTCAAACAGAGAACTCAAACTCCCCCACTTAAGTATATTTTTAAGTTGCTAAGAGAGTAGACCCTAAAAGTTCTCATCACAAGGGGGAAATTTTTTTTTGTAACTATATAAGATGATGGATGCTAACTAAACTTATTGTGGTAATCATTTTGCAATATATATGTATGTCAACTCATTATGCTGCAAGCCTTAGACTTATACCGTGTTGCATGCCAATTACCTAGCAATGAAACTATATTAGTAAATAAGTAAACAAATTGTGCTTCAGTATCCTCATCTATAAAAATAAGTAAACAAAATGAAATCAAGTACAGGTTCCCAGGCCCTTTCTCCAGAAATTCTGACTGAGGAGGATGGGCCGGAACTTAGAAATGTTCTAAACAGCCCAGCCAGCGTGACTCAGTGGTGGAGCCTCGACCAGGAGGTCACAGTTCGATCCCAGGTCAGGGCACATATCTGGGTTGCAGGCTTGATCCCTAGTGTGGGGCATGAGGAGGTAGTCGATCGATGATTCTCTCTCATCATTGCTGTTTCTATCTCTCGCTCCCTCTCCCATCTTCTCTGAAATCAATAAAAATATATTTTTTAAAAAAGAGAAGCTCTAAACAAGTGTCCTGGAGGAAGTTTGAGAACCCTGAAAGGCACCCTAACAGAACACCCTCTGGTTTACCCGCCCCCTCAACCCCCACTCCCCAATCCACAGATACTGCCGCTGAGGCACTGAGAGCTAAAGTGATTGTCCACATCCACACAGCTGCTTTTCTAACCGCCTTTAAAACAGATACAAAATAGTGATCTGTATGCCCCCTCTACTCCTCCCCGTCCTAACTCTCCCTGCCAGTGGAGACCTCCCCACACCGCCCTCCCTGCCCTCCCCCCAGCACCCCCTGCTTTGGGCAGGTCCAGCTGCCGTGTCCCTGCCACAGCCCTAAAGCTGTGACAGCAGTGGTGACCCAATTGCTTTCTGAGCACTGATGGAGACCAAATGGTGCTTGGCTTCTCGGGGCCACCCCATTTCCTCCGAGCGCGGAGCTCTCGGCCCCAGCTACGCTGCAGGAGGGAGCTGGCAGCCTCTGCGTCTGCCCTCCGCGAGGAGCTCACCCCAGAACTGTGGCTCCAGCCCAACAAGGGAGATGGATGACCCGTGGGGCTGAGCCTGGGCACACACACAGCATTCCGCCGGCACTTGGCAGAGCCTTGTCAAGCAGCAGATGGAAAAGTCTGAGGACACTCAATTCCCCAGATTCCTTTTCTGCGAGCTCTACCCCGTCTTAGTCTTTTCAAAGGAGTTAAAACCCAGCTCCTCCCCACCTACGCACACACCAGTTTTCTTTTTTTTAATACTCACCCTAGGATATGTTTATTGGTTTTTTCTTAGAGAGAAGAATGGAGAGAGACACACAGAGAGATAGACAGAGAGACACCCAGAGAGAGATAGGGAGAGAGACACACAAAGAGATAGAGAGATGTGAGAGAGAAACATGGTTGCTTCTTGTACCTGCTCCAACTGGCCCGAACCCACAACCTAGGCATGTGACCTGACCGGGAATCGAACCTGCACCTTTTTGGTGTACCGGATGACACTCCAAACAACTGAGCCACCCGGCCAGGGCACCAGTTTTCTTTGCTTCAGGTCCCAGGCAAGGGGGAACTAAGAGATTGATAGATCAGCGGGAATGTGTGGTCCTGGGAGTTGTCCGCCTGCCCTCACCGGCGAGGCTGCAGCTCCTGCTCCGGGGGGCCCGGAGTGGAAGCTGCTGGTGGCAGGGTCTTACCGGCCACACGTTCCCTCCGAGGGGCCTCCGTGTTGCGAGGGGCCCTGGAGCCCTGGCCAGCCACAGGACCATGGCTTGGCCACAGAGCCGGCTTTACATCCTGGCTTCCTGGCTGAGGGATGATAACACTGCACCTCAGGGGCGCTCTCTCTGCGCCTGTAAAATGGGACCATCGTGTCTCCTTCACTGGGTGGTGGTGGAAAGTACATGAAAGCCCAGGTGTCCAGTGCCCGGCACCCAGCGGAACGCTCAGTGGGTGGTAGTGATTGTTGCTGCCCGAGGTCTCAGGACACTGCCTCACCTTCCTGTGGCTCCCCTTTGCCACGTGGAATGCCACCAAGTACCATCAGAGGGGATCTGGGCTGCGGCCAGCATAAGGCCTACATACTGGCCATCCCGGAATATTTGATTCAATTAAAAATTTACTACACACGCAGATGCACACAACACTAACAATGGCCACCTGGGGTGGGGTGTCTTAACTTGTGGATTTTCATGTAAAGTACACCTGGGATATAGAAGGTATACTTTGATCTCTATTGTTAAATTGCTTCCGGAGAGGTTGCATTAATGAACACTTGTGAGTACGATGAGGAGGGGCCTGCTTCCCCAGCCCTCCCCAGCAATGCCTGTGGAAACGTTTCCTAGGGTGCCAGTTTGATGAATTATCTTATAGTCATTCTGATTGGTGAATCTGTGATTAATGGTGAGTATATTTTATGACCATATATCAAAAATATAAACCCTTTATCTGTCATCTATAAGGTAAGTTTTGTTTGATTTTACTTTTTAATTTATTTATTGTATTACGTGTATTCTAAAGTTTAACATTTTTAGGTAGTCAAAACCATCTTTTTTAAAAATTGAATTTAAAGTAATTTTATTGGGGTGACATCTATATATATATATATATAGAAAGCCAGAGGCCGTAACGCTGTCACGACCATAGCGACTTAACAACCGGTTGCTATGACACCCACTGCGGCCAGCAAACCAACCTGATCCGGGCTGGATTGCCCCAACACCCCGATCAGGGCGACCAGGCTCTGATTAATATGTGGCAGCAGGGTGATTGGGTGGAAGGCAGACCTCTTGGTCCTTCTCCCAGCCCTCAGGCTCCAGTCGATTGGTGGTGGCAGTGGGTCAGAACTGGGGACTGGCGAATGGGCAGAACATGGCCCTGATCGCAGGCTAGGCCTAGGGACCCTAACTGCGCACGATTTCATGCGCTGGGCCTCTAGTTGGTTAATAAAATTATGTAGGTTTCCAGTGTATAATTCTTTAACGCATCATCTGTATATTGGATTGTGTGTTCACCACCCAAAGTCAAGTCTCCTTCCATCACCATTTATCCTCCCTTTACCCCTTCTACCTTCCCCACCTCCCTGACCCTCTTGTAATCACCATACTGTTGTCTGTGTCTATTAGTGTTTTAGGTATTTTTTTTTTTTTTTGCTGAATTCTTTCACCTTTTTCACCCAGCTTCCCAACCCCCTTCCCCTCCGACAGCTATCAGTCTGCTCTATATCTGTGAGTCAAAACAGCCTTTTCTATCACGACTTCCCTTTTTGATAAAACACCAAAGAACACCTTCTTTACTCCAAGATTCTGTTTTTCCTTATATTTTATTCTAGTACTTTCTTATTCCCTATGTTTACACATGTAGTCCATCTAGAATGTGCTGTCCAATATGGTAGCCACCAGCCACAAATGGCCATTTACATTTCACCGAATTAAAAGTAGAAATTCAGTTCTTCAGTGCACTAGCCCCATTTAGAAACCATGTGTGGACAGTGGCTACATGCTGAACAGCACAGGTATAGAGTCTGTTATAGACAGAAAGTTCTATTGGAGAGCACTGGTCTACAGTTCATTTTGTGAGTGATGGGGGAAGATAGGGCATTGTTTCAACAATATCTTTTGAATAATCCACTGCTTTTATCCTCATTTGAATGCCACGCATATTTGTAAGTCTAGTATTACATACTGGGACCCATTTCTGTACTTCCTATCCTATTCCTTTATCTTTCTAATGGTCACACAATTCTGGCCATGATGATCTTATATTTTATTATTTATAGAGCAGCATTTTTTCTTTCCTTGCTATTGTTTTAAAAAAATTCTTGGCAATGATCATACTTACTGTTTCCAGACAAACGTCAAAATCATTTTGTAGTTTGGAGTTGGGCTTTATATCCATATAAGAGCTCAACTCATGATGGGCCCCGATGGGCCCCTTTGCTTTCTCAACTTCCTTCACGTCCCGTCAAACTGCAGGCTCCCACTAGACCTAGCCGCTTCCCTTCCCCAGCGTCACTGTGCACTGTGTCCTCCTCCTGGAACTCGCTGCCTGGGTCCACTGGGAACTTTGGCTCTTCCTCTCAGCTCAAAGCTCCCTCTCTCTGCAAGCCCTGTCGGATGCTCCCAGGAAGTTGTAGGTGCCTCTTCTCCTTCTGTGCTTTCTTCATTCCATGTAGAAACAATGAACTTAGGATTTTGCCCTTGTTTACAGGTCTGTGTTCTCACTGCGAAAAACAATTTGAGGATGTGGACTATGACCTTTCAACTCTGGATTTCCGTAACCTGCCACGGTACTTGGCCCAAAGTCGTCACTCAACAAAAATGTATCGAGTGAAAGAGCATCATCAGGCAAAGCTGGAAAAGCTGGCTGTGGCCTGCCGTGGGAGGCCTCGACTGGAGACACTGCTGGGCTTGGCGCTGGCGGGGGCTAGGACAGAGCCGTTCTGTGTTCATTCAATCTGGCAGGGATGTAATACTGAACTGGAGCGGAGAAGCAACAGAAAGCCAGACACTAGCGAAGAGGCCCTTATAAGAGTTCAAGGCAGACAGAGTAAAGGCCTGAATGAGGCGGGTGGCCTGGAAAGGAGGGACATTGTTGGGGACGACCCAGGGTTAGAACTGCCAGGTGACTGAGCACCAACAGAGCCAACACTATGGCCAGCAGCCAACAGGCTCTTTCTGCAATTTATCCTCATGGAATTTTCAGCACCTGTAAATGTGCTGTGTCATTCACAAACAGGACCATGAGATTTTATTATAAAATCTAAACGAATTATGATAATGGCAGCAGCAATTGTTCTAGAACTAGCTGAGTTTCCTCAGTCAAGTCACTAAACCTGTGCCTGTAAACTTGGTATCGTGCTGGTACCTCCTTTTAGAAAGCTTTGGTGAGTGTATACTTGGGGCATGCTTAGAGCAATGCTTGGTACAGAGTAAGTGCTCAGTCGTTGGCTATTTTAAAAATCATTAGTCATACATTCCCATCCAGAGTAGTACCCATTTGTCCCTGCACCTAGGTACCTCCCAACTTGTGACAGAAAGTGACCAGTCATCCAGTCAATGACTCATTCAGCCTTACATGGGGCAATTTGTCAAAGGCTCTGAAGGCTCAAATCTCTACGTAGATGTATGTATGTGGTTGGGAAAGAAGCTAGTCTTCTCTTATCAAGACAGGTTTGTTCGAAGATATCATTACCTCACTGTTCAATGTGTGACTGGTAAAACTGGTCTCTTTGTCTCCTTTGAGAGGTGATGTAGGTGTAGCTAAGCCAAGAGCTAAGAAGCACATGGGGTGTGTAGAGTGTGATTAGGGCCATGTAGAAAGGGCCCGATGGATGGAGAGTGAGGAGGGGCCACCCCAAGTGAGACCCACCCACTCATGTCCCCAAAGCAGGACAGGACGCTATTTTTCCACATGGCTCCCATTGTCCATGGGGAGAAGGTGAGTTGAGAGGGAGGAATTGGAGGTGGAAGCTGTCTTGTTCTTTCTACCCCCAGAGAAGGGTGCGTGAGGAGCTGTGATACCCCGATTAGGGAGAAACTACCCTGCCAGCAGATTTTTAAGTCATAAGGATTCAGGTCCCAGGCCTCTCACCCTAGACATTGCTTTGTGCGCTCCCTAGAGCAGTGATGGCGAACCTATGACACGCGTGTCCGAGGTGACACACAAACTCATTTGTTTGGTTGATTTTTCTTTGTTAAATGGCATTTAAATATATAAAATAAATATCAAAAATATAAATCTTTGTTTTACTATGGTTGCAAATATCAAAAAATTTCTATATGTGGCACGGCACCAGAGTTAAGTTAGGGTTTTTCAAAATGCTGGCACGCCGAGCTCAAAAGGTTCGCCATCACGGCTCTAGAGTCTTCGGCCCAGTCCTGCTACTTGCTGCGTTGCCTGCATTTCAACCAGTTTTATCATCAACCTGGCTTCTTGCCCATAAATAAAGTGAGACGTGCCAGTGTGCTTATCATAGCTCTTATCATCTTTAGAGAAAAAAGTGAACTATCCCAGGATGTCTGTTACAAGATGATCTTATCATCTTGCTCATAATGAAAGTGAAGGTAGCGTAGTGTTTATTATTGATTCTGTCCTCTCACCTAGAACGAACGTGAGAGGTGCCCCTATCTTTAGCAAAGCTTCTATGAGTCCTTCCTGTGAATGGAGGTTGAATGGTCCAGTGATGGCCAAAGCTAAGTCTGTCCAGCTATTCTGGAACTCTCTCTCCATCCATCCTGCCCTTGTCCTCGGACGTGCCTGTCTCTATCCTCCGGGACAGGATTCTGACGCTTTGAGGTCTTTGGTGAGCATTGCCATGTCTGGGAGGGTCACACTAACAGTTAATGCCTTTGTGCTGGAACAAGGTCCCCACTGTGCCTCTCCGGGTGAAAACAAAATCCCCGAGACACAGAGCTGACTTCCAGAACAGCTCCCGTGCGAGGCCAGCCAGCAGACTCCAGAGCTAATCGGGACCAGATGTGAGTTCTTTCACTGGAATATATTGCAGGTCACAGATTTATTTTTTGAGAGCACCTATAATAACAATTAAAGTCATAAAATGTGTTTTCCCTAGATATTTTCTCCTAGTCAACCACGCAATACAGTCTGATAAGTTGGGGCGAACCCAGGCCAAAGTCAACATATTTGCTTTGTTAGAAATCTGCAGAATGTGTCTGTCTGTGGAGGTGTGCTCTGGTCAGGGACAGCTGCCAACAGACCAACAGTTTCCTAAAATATCCCGTGCACGCAGGAATGATAAGCGGACTCCGTGGCTGAGAGGTGGGAAGAGAAAAGCCTGGGGGAGAGGCATAGAATGAATGGCATTAAGCATAATTCATGTCATGTGGCAGATACTTCCTGTGTTTTTAAAAACGGAGTGTACAAAGGGTTCGGCGACTGCCGACAACTTGCTCCATCCCGGCCTCACTGCCAAAGTTCAAGTGCTGGGCTGAGGTCCACCTCTGGGAAGCAGACTGGCAGACTCCCGGGCTGTTCTTTCTTCTAAAGTCTTCTATCAAGACACATCTACTTGCCCTAACCGGTTTGGCTCAGTGGATAGAGCGTCGGCCTGCAGACTGAAAGGTCCCAGGTTCGATTCTGGTCAAGGGCATGTACCTTGGTTGCGGGCACATCCCCAGTAGGAGGTGTGCAGGAGGCAGCTGATGGATGTTTCTCTCTCATCGATGTTCCTAACTCTCTATCCCTCTCCCTTCCTCTCTGTAAAAAATCAATAATATATATAATCACACATCCACTTATTGAAGATGTTGCCAGGCCTTCTCAGAGCTGATTCTCTGTCCCCCTTAGACAGGTATTGCCAATTGTCCCACTTGGGTCCCAATTTCATGGACAGTGGCCTGCTGTCCAACATGAAATGCCAGTGAGCAGGGGCCTCCCTACCCCCTGATCCCTCTTTTACTTGTTGGCATCCATTTCCATTCCAGTACATCCCTTATTTCCCAACACTACACTCCCGATGCCCTCTGGTCCTCACGTCTTTTCTGTGCTTAGCGTTAACGTCAGTGGCAACGGGACAAATAAAAATCATGTGCCGTCTGATAGAATTCAACGGGATCACATATCACATCTGTGATATTCCTGCCCGAGAGTCAGAACCTGAAGCCAGTCATGAGGAAACATCGGGCAAACCCACGGAAAGACATTCAATCCTGTGATCGTGAAGGCCGAGGGAGCACTAAGGAGACACGACAATGGTAGGCAACACGTGGGTAGGAGTTGGATCCTTTTGTTGTTATAAAGGACGTTACGGGGACACGGTGAAACTTGAGTGGTGGAAATATAGCAGTGTCAATTCTTCTATTTTTAAATTTGTTCCGAGATTATGTCAGGGAAGGTCCTTGTAGGAAATCCACACTGAGGTCCTCGGGGGTGATGGGGCATCCTATCAGCAACTTACTCTCAAATAGTTCAGGGGGAAAAAAGGTGATTTTTACCGTACTTTCAGCTGTCATGTAAATTTGAGATTATTTTAAAATAAATTGTTCTAAGTTATCTGAGAAAAATTTTGCCTCTAATTCCTGACCCTCACCTGCCTACCCACTCCCCAGTAATAGCCATATATCCTAGTGTAGTGGTCGGCAAACTGCGGCTTGCGAGCCACATGCGGCTCTTTGGCCCCTTGAGTGTGGCTTTTCCCCAAAATACCACGTGCGGGTGTGCACGTACAGTGCGATTGAAACTTCGTGGCCCGTGTGCAGAAGTCGGTTTTTGGCCTGGGTGAGTCTATTTTGAAGAAGTGGCGTTAGAAGAAGTGGGGGGTGTCGGTCGGTTGGCGACAGGAGACACGGCGCAGGCGGGCCCGGGGATACACAGCGTGGGGGAGGTACATTGTTTTGAGGTACGTTCGCTCAGGTCGACCCCTTTCAACTCTCCCATCCACACTCGTCTATCTGAAACTACAAGACCAGTGTGGATGGGAGAGTTGGAAGGGGTTGACCTCGGTGAACATACCTCAATCAGATTGAGGACGTTTTTAGCAAAGGCCAGCTTAGGAGGACCCTAATTAAGTTAATAACAATGTACCTACCTATATAGTTTAAGTTTAAAAAATTTGGCTCTCAAAAGAAATTTCAATTGTTGTACTGTTGGTATTTGGCTCTGCTGACTAATGAGTTTGCCGACCACTGGCCTAGTGGATTCTTTGGAGGTTTCTTTCTAACTTAAGAGGCTTCTTTAAGACAAGGGTTTCTGAAACACAATCTAGAAAGGTCTGGAAACTATGCCCAGGCTGGGTAGCTCATCCCTTGTTCTCATAGCTCTCGGGGATCCCCAGTCTAGGGGTGTGGAGCACCTGCCTCACAGCTGACCTGATTCAGGTCTGCAACTTGTACTCTTAGGCCTCTTTCTCTCATTGCTCATCAGAAGTCACGTGGCTTTGTAGAAATAAAAGGGCCTCCTGCTCACAGAGCTCATCTACCCCAAGCCCCCAACCCATGGGAAACATATACAGTGGACCCTTGAGCAACACAGGTTTGAACTGAGTGGGCCCACTTATACATGGATGTTTAAAAATAAAAATACCTGCCCTAGCCGGTTTGGCTCAGTGGAGAGAGGGTGGCCTATGGACCAAAGAGCCTGGGGTCCAATTCTGATCAACTTCATTAGACATGAGGAAAATACCCAGTAAGACAATGATGAAATAGCCCACTAGAATGGCTATAACAACAAAACAACTGGCGACATTAAGTGTAGACAAGGATTTGAAGAAACTAGAACCCTCAGGGCTGGAATTTAAATGCTGTGGCCACTTTATATAACAGTTTGGCAGCTTCTTAACATTTTTAACATGAACTTACCACATGACTCAGCAATTCCACGCTTAGGTAGATTCTCAAGAGAAATTAAGACATATGTCCATTCAAAAACTTGTGGCAAATGCTCAAAGCAGCATTTTTCATAATGGCCCAACACCGAAACAACTGAAGTGTCCGTCAATTGATGAATGGATAAATGAATGTGGTCTATCCACACAGTGGCTGCTATCCAGCAGGAGTATGAATATGGTGTCAGCGTGAAGGAGTGAGATATTCTACAGGGAGCAAGCTCAAGAATATTATGCTTAGGGAAAAATGCCGGACTACAAAAGACGGTATATTATTACAGGAAATTTTTAGGAAGACTAAACTGGAGACTGAAAGCAGATCAAGGGTTGCCCGAGGTGGGGGTGGGACCAAGGATTGACTCCAAATAGGCACA
>NW_006289395.1:1446650-1455290 GCF_000327345.1 Myotis davidii
TACCCCTCCTTACACTGATATTCCTCACCCCACCCAGCAGAGGGAAGATGTTGGTAAACATATGTTAAGGACCAAGTGATTAAGTTTTAGAATGTTTCCATGGCCATCATCTCTCTCACTGTCTTTTCTCCCTCTCAATTCATCTTTCCAATGCTTTTTATTTTATTTTTGGTATCATGCTTTTTTTTCCTCCTAGATTTTATTATAGTTGGGCTGCTCTTAACAACTGTGGGGCCTGGACCAAGAGTACAAATGGAGGCCTGCCTTGTTATATTTCTAAATATTTAGAAATTACAAGCCAAAATGAATGTCAAACGGTTAAATAAAATATGTGCTTCCTCTTACCTTGACATTTACCTTCATAACAACCTTGGAGGCCGAGTTTGAATTTAGAATTCTCATGTTCCTTGGAATATGGGAGCTTAGAGAAAGGCTGTCCACCCCCAACCTCAGGCTGAGGCCCTCCATCCCACTCTTCTCACCCCCAGCTCCATCCCACACCAGGAGGCACCTCATGTGCCCAGCTAAGGACACCCCAGCCCACAAATCCAGGCTTCATCCTACTACACTGCCATCTCCCATAGCAGCCTGACCTTGGCCATCCCTCAGGCCTTGGGATGAGTACCACTCTGGTGGCAAGATCTACCCTTGAGCTGGTGGAACCAGGGAAGAGGCCAGTGTAAGTCTTAGGAATGGGCGTGGGCCATTTGAGCAGGCAGTTTTAGAGTCCGGGTACCCCAAGTTGTGGTCTAATAGGGAGGAGGAACACAGGACGAGTCTTTGGGAGAAGTAGGCCTAGAGGGGGACCAGGGCAGGGAGCCCTGTTGGCCAGGTCCAGGGGCAGGACTGATTGCCCTGATAAATTGTCTTAATTGATTTCCTGATATTTATCCACCCTGGAATAAACCCTGCTTAGTCATGGTTTTTATATACTGCTGGATTCCATTTGCTAATGTTCCACATAGGAATTTTCCATCCGTATTCCTAAGCGACATTAATCTCTAATCTTTATTTGTGCCAACATTGCAAGTTTTGATATATCAGGGTGATGCCAGTTTTGTAAATTGAGTTGGGAAGCTTTCCACTTTTTCTATGTTCTATAACTGTTATTTCATTCCTTTTAATCTCTGAGGCATTTATAAAAACATTCTCACTGTACAAACTTCAAATCATACAGAAAAAGCAAATATTTTCCTTGACTCTCCCTTCAAATCTTAATCCCCTGCCTAGAAACGACCACATTATCCATTTGCTGTGTATTCATTTCCACCCATACATGTGCATATATATTTATCATTTTCTACTTTCCTTTTTTACACAAAGGGGATTAAATTCTACTTACAGAATGGTACTGTTTTGTGGCTTGCATATTTTTTGTGTTGGTTTGGTTTTACTTAGCAAATGTATGTCGTGGAGAACTCACCATGTCCGTGCACACAGAACTATCTCATCCTATTTAAATGCTACATGATAGTCCATAGTATGGACATTTTTATTTAAAATGACTTCCCATTTGAGGGACATGTAAGTGGGTTCCAAATCTTCTTCTTTCCTCTGCTAAGTCACACATTGTTTCATAGCACTTACTACCGTCTGGTGTTATCCTATTTAGACATTTGCTTGTTGGAATGTTCATTTGTTCCTTGTCTGTCTGCCAGCATTAGAACTTCAACTTCTTCGAAGAGAAACTCTTACTTTTCCTCCTGTGCCTCCAACTGTGCCTGGTACACGGTAGTCACTCAATGGATATTCACTGAATAAGATAAGTGAGTGAAAGATCATCGTTGTGAATGGCTCTTCGGATGTGCATGCTATTAGGTACCCAGAAGTGGAGCTCTCAGTCAAAGGGCACAGGCATTTGAAATATCAACAGATATGGTCACATTGACCTCCAGTCTAACTAACAATATACGAATATACTTCCACAAGTGATATAAAGGAGAATTCGCTTCTTCACACTCTTGCCAACATTCACCGTTAACAGACAACTTCTTATTCACTTTATGAGTGAAAAATGCATCTTAAGTTGGATACTGCTGCAGTTGACCATGGCTTTATTTCTGGGCCATGTGGAGATCCTTATTGGTGAATTACTTGTTTCTATTTTTATCCCATTTCCTACCTTGTTACTTATATTTTATTGATTTGTGGGAGATCTTTATTTATTTTGGAAAGATTGTTCAATATGTGGCCATAATTTCTCCTAACCTGTTGATTTTGGCTAAACTTTATGGTATCATTTTAGTCTGCATCAAATAGTTTATATTTTAGTGAATCAAACTTATTCTTCTTTTCCATTATGCTTTTTTTCAACTTGAATCTTATTATCTAAGGCAGCGGTTCTCAACCTGTGGGTTGCGACCCCTTTGGCGGTCGAACGACCCTTTCACAGGGGTCGCCTAAGACCATCCTGCATATCAGATATTTACATGACGATTCATAACAGTAGCAACATTACAGTTATGAAGTAGCAACGAAAATAATTTGATGTTTGGGTCACAACATGAGGAACTGTATTTAAAGGGCCAGAAGGTTGAGAACCACTGATCTATTGACTCATCTCTGTGAATAATGAGAGTTTTTTCATAATCGTAAAGAGTGCCCTTTCAAATTGATAATCTTTAAATACTTGTTGGACGTTTATTTAAGAAGACAGCAAAAGGCTGCTTTTAAAGTGATAGTGGAACATGGCTTCTTTATATGCCACAGAAGGGATTGATCCCAGGCACTGAATGTCACAAAGCATTTGAACTTATTGGCATTATCTTTTATTTTAGTCTTTTTCTTGTTTACAAGTAGATCCCCAGGGATGAGAATGACCTGCTGCACTAAGTGAAAGCCAGCGTCAAGGCGATGGGTGCCCACGGGAGGACAGGCTCCCATTCTGGGTGCAGGGTCTGATCCCCCCTATCCCCCCCACCACCACCTTCATCCCCACCATAACCTGTTAGCTCCCAATTATGTCTGCTTTGGGTGGGGACAGGGAGTTGAAATATGGGCTAGGTCCTGGACTGGATACCAGTCGCATTTTGATAGTTAGAGATTTGCCTCCCTGGTCTAAACTTTTAAACTAGTAAATTGAACCTCTCGTATTTCTCTCTCAACAGCACCACGCCAATCTAAGTCAGTACTTGGTGCTCTGTAAGTTTTTGTCAATTGCTCCCTGCCCTCTCCTCCCTGCCCTCCTCTTTCTAGATAATCAGCTGTCTTTTTGAGAAAAGCCTAGCAGTCGGGGTCAGTGGTTCTCAATGGGAAAGCTGCACGTAGAATCACGTGGGCAGCGTTAGAGCACAGACTCCCGGGCTGTCCCCTACATTTGCTGCAGCAGAATCATGGGGCTCTGAAATGTTTAACTTTCTCCAGGGGGTACTGATGCGCAGCCGGCGCTGAGGACACCCAGGTCTTGATTTTTAACACCTGACATCATCCTTGAGGAACGGTTAAACCACCCAAAGAATATACAGTCAGCCCACGTGACTAATTCTGTAGGACACATGACCCAATTTCTTCAGGTAAGTGTCATGAAAAACGGAGCAGGACAGTGGGAAGTGTTACAAATGAAAAGACTGGAAGCATGCCAACCACAATCAACGTGTAGACTTTATCTGGGCCCTGGTTTGAACAAACTAAAAATAGCCATTTTGAGGCAATGAGAGAAAACTGAATACCGGTAATTTCATATTAAGGAATTATTATTAACTTTGTTGGATGCAACGATGGGAGGGGAAGAAACTTTCCTCTACCCTTCTATGTTTTCCCAGGTGGTCTAATCATCAAACAGGCACGAGGCAGATCAGCAAGAGAAAATAACCAGATTTAATGGCATAGGTACCTGTGGGAACCCCACGCACAGGAGAGGCTCGGAGACGGACAGTTAAAGTGAGTTATAGATGATTTTCTGAGCGAGGGGTGAAGTAAGGCCCATTGGGGAGGAAGGACAGGAAGGGCATCTGAAGGACGATAAGAAGAGCAGATGCTCAGTAATTAGGTGTTTGCCCTGCCATAGGTTATAAAAGTTATTTCTGGTGCTAACCCTTACCACGGGCAAGGCCCCTAATTTAAATTCTTTAAGGGAGACGTAAAGGTTTCTCATGAGCCCTCAGGGCCTCAATTGCCTTCAGCTCAAAATAATTCACATGCCAAAGTAGCACATCTTGAGGAGGCCTGTTCTGAACCCTTTCATGATATTGCTGTGATGGTTGTGTTAAAAAAAACAAAGTCTCTATCCTTATCTTTAGTCCTTAGCAGTCAGAGATAAATACTGACGTGTTTAAGGGTGAAATAATATACCTGGAATTTGCTTTTCAATATTTCTGGGGGGGGAAACGTGGGAGGCGACAATGAAGCAAGAAGGGTGGAGTGTTGCCAACTGTGGCAACAGGGTGATAGGTACAAGGGGTTCTTTGTACTATTTTTTCCATTTTTGTATATGTTTGAAAATCTCACTAAGGAAAACATTTAAAAAAATGGAGTCTGGCCTTAGTGAAAAGAGAATCATGGTGTACCTGGGAACTGGCTTTTCTATATTTTGTCTTATAGACAAAAAAACAACAACCACCAACCTATTGTTTTTCCAACTAGGTTTTCTTGATTTTTAACTTAAGAGTTGTGCGTGTGTTTAATTAAAATGACGAGAGGAAAGGATGCTGACTGTGGAGTTAACCACGCTCTGACTGCAGCGAGGCTGTACCAACAGCACGACACAGTTCCACGGGCGGCAACTTACCCTAAATTCAGGCACAGTGCCTCAGAGGCCATCAGCAACCTCCCCTGAAGCCTCATAGCTCAAGTCCAAGTTCCGTTAAGTACCGTCAGCAATGAACACATGAGTACGAAACCATTTCCCTGTCCTCTCTCACTTGGCCTCTTGGCTTCTCCCAGACTTGCCAATTCCAGTGACAACCCCTCTGTTTTCTGATTCAGGCTGCTTCTGTCTTCACTCCCTCGTGACGCTAACCTCATCTCTGACCCTCGTGTAAGCGCCAATTCCCCTTCCTTTTGATTTTGCTCCAAAGACAATGACAAGCGGAGTGGCAGGGTGGAGGGAGACCTGACTCTCCATGCTACCGATGGTCTGGGTTGGAGACAGGCCCACTGTTCACTCAGGCACCTCTGGGTTTTTTTTTTTGCTTTTTCTTTCCTTCCTGCTGCGCAGAGAGGGGTTGCTGCTCTCTCTCAGCTGGCTGATGTCACCTCATCTTGGGGCCAAACACTGTTTTATGCGCTTATTAAACAAAGAAGCAAGCTTTGAAGCCCATTCCTTGGCAGCTCATGACAGAGGGCAAGAGGAAACACCACGCTGCCCGGGTCAGAATCCAGGAGCGTGCCAAGGCATTTCTTGCACCACCTGACGCATCCTCCCCCCAGGGTTTGTCTTGCCGGGTTTGGCCCTGGCCTCCTGGGAAAGGACGGCCACAGTAAGTCCCTTCGGATCTGTCTGGTATGCAAAGCAACGGTGGTGCTTAGGCAGGCGAGCCCTGGGACTGCCCGGTGGGATCTTGGCACAGAGGGGGCCCCGGTGGGAGGACCAGTCCCTGTTATTTGGAGCAAATTGGAAGACAGGGACCACCAAAGCTCCGCTGTGCCCGCTGTGCTGTCCCTGAAGCTGGTGTCTAGACACCTTGTAAGAGTCTGGCCGCCCTCCCTGACCTTGTCATCGGAGGTTTAGCTGCTCCTGTGAACACCCCCAAGCTTGCGCCTGCCGCTCAAGAGTTGGTCTAACACTGCCCCGCCTGACCTTGCTTTAGGTTAACTGAACAGCGTCCCCTGTGACCTGTGGGCGGAGGGCAGGAGAAGATCTGAACTGGAGATGTAAACCTCCCAAATCCTTTTTTTTTTTTTTTTTTTTGCGGGGTGGGGGTGGGGGGTGTGTGTGTCATACTACAGTCCTTTATTATTTTACTTATGAAATAGATTTGACATACAACACTGTATACATTTAAGGTGTGCAATGTGCTATACATTTGCATATTGTAATGGGATTACTATTGCAGCGATACTTAGCAGCTTATCACATTACAGGACCGGAGTTGAATATTGTGGTCGGTGTTCATTATACTGTGCTTGTTTACCACTTGCTGCAAGTTGAAACAACATCGATCTGATGCTCACCCCATCTCTTGGTAAGCATCATTTTTTCCTGTTTTTTTTTTCGTTTGACTTTTTTAAGATTCCATATGTAAGTGATATCATACAATACTTGTCTTTCTCGTCTGACTGATTTCACTTAACACAATGTGCTCAGCCCTCACCCATGTTGTCACAAATGGCAGGGTATCCTCCTTTCTCGTGGCTGAATTCTCTCTCTCTCTCTCTCTATCAATCATATATCTATATCTACTAGTATATCTATATCTATATCTAGATTTAGATATCTCCATCCATGTTCAGGGCTCCTTGATGTGGCAGGTGATAAGCCTAGGAAATCTTTTTTTTTAAAAAATATGATCGTCTTCGTTGTGGACCAAGTAGCCATTCCTACCAAGGAGCCATCAGACAAAACAGTTCTTCAGAGGAGCCCCATAAAGGCAAGTCTCCCAAAGTAGCCTCACAGAGCAGCCCGGCAAACACAGGGGCCATTGCTAACAAAGCAGCCGGCCAAGTGGCCAGCCACTGGCTGCTCAGTGACACATCTTTATTCCAGCTCAGACAAAGGAGCCTTGGAGTCTTGATGGCCGCAGGCTGGAGGTAGAAGGTGAGACCCTGACAGTGACGTTTGGGGATCCCCCTGTGCACTCAGGTCTGCTGCGAGGCCCAGGACTGGCTTCCTGTGCTGCCATGTTGCTGCCTTCAGGTCCCAGGGTGGCCCCCCTCATCCCCTCTGCAGCTCTGGCTTGACCAGGCCAGGTGGGGAGCGCCAGCCGCCAACATTCTCCCTGTCCCAGGAGCTGGGGATCCCACTTGCTGTGACTCCACCCTCTCGGAGTCCTGCCCAGCCTCAGGGGTCATCTGCACCCGGCAGCTTGAGGTGTGCAGGGAAGAAGGGGACGCCGGCCGGGGACAAAGGAGGAATGTGGCATCGGCCTGTGCCGCTGGAGGAGGCCAGCACTGGAAAGACTCCGGGGACAATACAGGGACAAGGGGGCAGGGGGTGGGAGGGGCAGGGATCTAGGAAGGGAATTGACAGCCAGCAGAGCTCTCCCCCCACATTCCTCTGGAATTGTTTTCATTCCCTGGTTAGAGAAGAATAGCAATTAGCAAATTCAGTAAAAAGAGCCAAATATGGAGGCTGCTTGTGCCTTTGGGGGCCAACATGCATTAGTGAAGGAATGTGACCAGAACTATATATAACCCCGCTCTCGGCCCACCCACCTGTCCAGCGAGCGAGCCGCGCTCTGTTTGTTCGGGGCTGGTATGTAGCTCACTGCGCTCTGGGAGCTCACCATCTGGGCCCGAGCCGCGCCGCCAGGAGCGCGCAGTGACCATATATGGCAAAATGACATCTGTGATCAAAAGAAGCCAAATTCTCCGGTTGCGTCAGCCCCCGGAGCGGGCGACCAGCCTGGGTCGAAACCCCTCGCAGCCCGACTCTCCTCCTCCCACCCGCACCGCCTTCGCTCCGAAACCAAAGGCGCTCGGCGATTGGCTGGGGGAGCAGGGCGGGGCGGGAGCTCAGGTCCAGACTGACTTGAAAGTTTGTTGGGGATGGGGGAGCTGAGGAGCGAGGGTCCGAGCTGCGAGCGTGTCTGAAAGCGGCCTTAAACCTGGAAGATTGTAAGTTAGGAATGAGAGCACGCTCTTTCCAGAAAGCAGCCTCGTGTGGTGCCGGTGTGATGTGGACAGTGAGGGAGGGGCGCAGTCCACCCCACTTCCAAGGATAAAGTGAGCCCACGCTCCCCAACATGCCTGCAATTCCCGGGAGCCTTCCTGGCCAGGAGAAAGATTCCGTGTAGATTGCTCAGCTGGAGGTGGGGGTGACGTATTATTATATATATATCCTCTCCCCAATTTTTCTCTCTTCCCCTCGGCCCTGCCCCCAGCAGCCAGACCAAGGTGGCTCTGGGAGGAGGAACACTGGAGCCAGGCTTCAAGGACAAGCAGTAGTTTGCCTAATAATGGATGGGGATTAGGCACAGCAACCACAGGCTGAGGAGAGAGAGGATGAGTTCCATGTTGATGTGGTGAGACCTGAGCCTGGGATGTAGGCAGCGGCCAGAGGGCCAGAGCAGCAAGGCCTTTCCCAAGGGGTGCTAAGTGGTTTGGACCTCTGCCTACACCCTCTGCCTTCTGTCACATCTGAGCCCACTAACCCTGAGCAGATGCCAGGTCTGGCCCACCAGCATCCTTGGTGCACACAGAAACAGATACAACCTCTCTCTCTCTCTCTCTCTCTCTCTCACCGGGAGCCTTCCTGACCAGGAGAAAGATTCACTGTAGATTGTTCAGCTGGAGAGGTGGGTGACGTATTATTATATATATATCCTCTCCCCAATTTTTCTCTCTTCCCCTCGGCCCTGCCCCCAGCAGCCAGACCCCATGGCTGCATTCATCTCCTTCAGACGGTTCCCACTCCAGGCCAGGCGCTGGGCTGGAGGCTGGGGGAGGTGACCACACAGGCAAGATCCTGGCCCTCAAGTAGCTGCCTGGGGGAGGGGGAGGGACAGACCAGGCAGTGGCATTGCTTTTGGGGGGGTGGGGTGG
>NW_006289395.1:1455747-1478516 GCF_000327345.1 Myotis davidii
TCTCTCTCTCTCTCTCTCTCTCTCTCTCTCTCTCATACCTGGTACATGCTCATGCCCACCCGTTGCCACATCACATATGCAAGGAGCTTTAGCAAAAGGGAAGAACAGAAGAGCAATGACGAACGAATGAGAACCGGGGAGAGAAGGTAGGCCTGGTGAAGGCACCTTGCCAGGAAGGGGTGGGCGCTGGGCGTGAAGAGTGTGTGGGAGGGAGAGCCGGGAGTTGTTCTTGGAAGGGGAGAGACATTCTAGCATGTTCTGGGCTCCTCTTCTGGGGAAAGAACAGACTGGGATGGAGATAGCTGGTCAGCAGAGGCGGGTGGGGTGCGGGTGGGCCAGCGTAGGTTTTCTAGCCCAGCCTCCCCCACTGCCAGCTCAGCTCAGGATGTGTTGCGTGCCTGTGTCTTTGCAGGGGGGTCAACAGCCCCTCTCACACTCTCTTCCTCGCCTACGGGAACGGCGGGCCCTGTAGCTCCACTTCTCTGAGCTGACCACTGGCTGCAGGAGTCCCTGAGAAAGTGCTCTGGTGTGATCCAGCGGGGAACTAGGGTCTGGAGGTTTTATCTGGCTTTCTCCCCTCCAGGGTGCATATACTGACCAGCTGTGTCCCCCGACATCTTGGAATCTGAGGGTCTGACCTAAAGGGTGTGCCTTCAGAGACCTGTCTACTGAGCATTCAGAGGGAAGGATAGACTTTAGGACTGAGTTTAGTCATTGCTTCCACCAGGAAGTCCTCCCTGGCTCCCCAGGGCAAGCCAGATACCCTCCTGTGTGCTTACCTGGACGTCAGAATGCAGCGGGATCTGTCCAGGAGGAGCAAAGAGCCCCAAAGTATAATGTCTCTTCTGACCTAGCCTGAAAGTCACACATCGTCCCTTTCACTGTATTCTGTTTATCTCACAGACTAACGCATGTAGGAGCCTGCAATGGGCATGAATACCAGGAGGTGAGGATCTTTAAGGGCCACCTTGGAGGAGGCTGGTTGCCATAGTTACTAAATTTGGGGTTATTTATTATGCAGCCCTAGATAACGAATACACTGTGGATGCCCTTGAAAGGGTACTTGGGCTCAGGGTGCCAGGCAGATAAGGGTGGGTAGGACCTGCCTCTATATTCTCTTTATTAGACAGGATTCTTTATATTAGACAAGGTGTTTCTTCCCCATTATGCAAGATAAAAATTCACTTCAAACTGAAGTGTAGAAAGAAATTTATTGACTCACATAACAGAAGAGCCCAGGAATAGCGCTGGTTTCAAGAGTAGCTGAGATGAAGATTTCATGAGAAAGTACATGAGTGGGAGGCATGGGCAAGTGAGAGGTGCTTGGCGGGGGAAGAGACCAGTAGCGGTGAGAATAATGGGTCACTCAGACTCACTGTACTCTGCTCGTCGTGATTATCTGTGTTTTCACATGTCTACAACAAGAAGGAAAAACAACAACAAAAACCCAAAGCGGACACACTTCCTGGGAGGGGTCACGTTGTTGGTCTGTCTCTCTTCACACATGTGTAGTGTCAACCACACTCACGTGCACATCAAACACCCTCAAGACACAGAGTGAGCCCCAGCTGGTTTGGCTCAGTGGATAGAGCATCGGCCTGTGGACTGAAGGGTCCCAAGTTGGATTCTGGTCAAGGGCACATGGCTGGGTTGCAGGTTCAATCCACAGTAGGGGGCGTGCAGGAGGCAGCCGATCAATGATTCTCGCTCATTGATGTTTCTGTCTCTCCCTCTCCCTTCTTCTTTGAAATCAATAAAAATACATATTAAAAAAAGAGACACAGAGTGATTCTCTGCATCAAGTTGCTCCCGATGCACATTGGACACCCTCCAAAGTCCCCCAGACCTTCTAGCCGACAAGCCCTACCCAACAGCCCCCTTCCCAGTGTGGGGAGTTCACTTTGCTGCGACTCCCATGTCTGTTGCATCTCTTTGCTGCTATTCAATAATCAGTCCAAACTGAGGCACCTGCTCTGCCAAAGAGGTTGAGCTACTTGCCTCCTTTGGAAGCAGGAATCAATTCTGATGACGAGTTCAGTCACTCATTGGCTAGGAGCTTCCTGGGAGGGAGGAGCCTTGGTGTGGACACTGAGGCTGATCAGAAGGCATGGCTGTTGGGGGCTGTCAAGCAACTACATTTCTCGTCTCTTTTTTTAAAAAAAATTTTAATTCTTCATTGTTTAAAGTATTACGTATGTCTCCTCCTAATGGATGCAAGATACACTGAGATGGCGTTCAACGGAATTAGCTCTTCAGAAACCCCCCAGCGCATGCCCTCACCTCCCTATTGAGTATGTCCATTGGTTATGCTTATAAGCTTGCATACAGCCCCTCACCCTCCACCCTCATGCCCTGCTCCCCTGCTTTCCCTTTGAGGTTGGGCGATCTGTTTGATGCTTCTATGTCTCTCCAGAGTCTCTTGAAGGGACTTGTGAGTAGTCCCCTCCGTGGCCACACGGCACCTCCCCAAACTAGATCACATCGCTTTGGTACATGTTGTCCTGGAACGATGTCCCTTCCCTTTGGAGAAAGTTACCTCAGTTGTGACTACACCACCCACGAGCATCATTTTTGCTTCAGGTCTGTTCCTCCCTGAGAAAGAGGGACAATGGACTTGCTCACCGTTGTGTCTCCCATGCCCAGCAGTGTGATCGCTCTGAGTTGAGTTTGGGGGGCTGTGTCCCTGGATTTCAACAAGAGCTTGTTAGAGAAATGAAAGAATGAACAAGTAACCAATAGCTCGTTCAGTCTCCCAGAATTCCCTCGTCATGACTGGCTACCTGGGCGCTGTTGCTGACCCTGTCCAATCAGCTATGTTTGGGAGGGGCGTTGGGTGGTACAAATCCAGATGCAACAATGAGTATTTCTAGAATGGGCATTTCTGTGCCATAAATCTTTGTGTCCCTTCCTTGTAAAGGGTTGGCACTGCTTCCCCTGACTTACTCTAGAGCAGTGGTTCTCAACCTTCCTCATGCCGCGACCCTTTAATACAGTTCCTCATGTTGTTACAAATTGAACATAATGAAAGCATAGTGATTAATCTCAAAAACAATATGTAATTATATATGTGTTTTCCGATGGCCTTAGGCGACCCCTGTGAACGGCTCGTTCGACCCCCAAAGGGGTCGCGACCCACAGCTTGAGAACCGCTGCTCTAGAGCCTGGTTCCAGCTGTGAGGAGCAGCACAAATGTTGGTGAGTCCCCCACCTCCTGAATGAGTTGTCCCCAGGAGGTAGCCACGGGCCCTTCTGCGTGAGGTATTTGTATACACAGAAACCCTCACTCTCCTCTCTCCTTCCCCAGAAGCCTGCCCTTTGCTCCATTTCCCGGGAGGTGCTGCAGCGGGACAAAGGCAGCGTCTCAGGGCCAGTAACTCCACCCTGGAGTTGACGAACATGGGCCGAAAAGGCAGCCTGTGTTAGGAACATGGGCTCCAGAGGCAGATCACAGCCCCTTCACTCCCAAGCTGCAGGGCTCCGGGCAAGCTGGAGCCTCACTTTTGCATCTGTGAAATGGAAACAGCAAAATGGCAAAAACAGAGGCCGTTGTGAAGGGGAAGCAGAGTCTGTAGTCACGGTTCTCACTCGGAGGCGCCTTCGCCTGTCAAAGGCTCTGAGGAATCCTGCAGCGAAGAGACCCCCAGCTTATTGGACAACAGGTTAGCAAACCCAAGTGCACGTGGGACCCCAGGGTTCCACAGAAACCGTTTCCGGAAACACTGCTCTAAGGTTTTAACTTTTTACTTTTAGGAGACTGAGGACCTTTGAAACGACCACCGACGAGATCCAGGTGGGCTTGGCCTCGGTGCGATCGTGCTGAGTTGAGTTTGGGGGGTTATGTCTCTGGATTTCACAGGGGGTTACTGAAACTCTCTAGTGCAGTGGTTCTCAACCTGTGGGTCGCGACCCCTTTGGGGGGTCGAAGGACCCTTTCACAGGGGTTGCCTAAGACCATTGAAAAACACATATATAATTACATATTGTTTTTGTGATTCATCACTATGCCTTCAATATGTTCAATTTGTAACAATGAAATTGGGGGTCACCACAACATGAGGAACTGTATGAAAGGGTCGCGGCACTAGGAAGGCTGAGAACCACTGCTCCAGTGCATTCCATGGCTGTACTTGTCAGGGATGTGATGCCATCAGCGATGCCCCTCTCTGTAATACTGCCCCTCTCTTCTCTGGCAAAAACCGGTCGTGGTCATAGAGGCTTGGAAGGTTTTAAGTGGGGAGCACACTGAGGTTTGGGGCCCTCTCATCCCACTATTGATAGATGGGAAAACAGGCTCAGCTAGGAAGTCAGGCGACTTGCCCAGAGGCGCACAGAAGTGAGGGGCAGGGCCCAGGACTCAGAGCCAGCTGTCTGCTGTGCACTGGATGGCCGATGCTGGGCCCGAGGGAAGTGACATCTCCTTGGTTAGAACTGGGCATGTAAAGGACCCCTCGGTGGGGACTGGGAGGCCCCGTGGCTCCTTGTTCCTTCTCCCAGCATGGATGATGTGGAAGGAGGTGGGGGGAAGGCTTATGGCTGAAGGTCAGGGGTTAATAGGCCTGAGTCCAGATGGCAGGCAGCTGGGCCAAGGCACAAACCAAGCACTGCTTCCTCCCCTTTCTGGTGATTTCAGGGATGAGAAGGCAGGCAGGGAACTTGCAACAGATGGAAGGGGGACCAGAGGAATTTGGAGTGAGCCCAAGGGGCCCAGCTCTTAGAAAATGAGGGGAAACATGTTCTGCTCCAAGAGAACGTTATTTACAAGAGGAGAGCTGGGCAGACGGGTGGGCTCTGGCTTACATTTTTTGGCCATGACCAATCATACCAAGTCATGTTTCTAAGACAACTAGAGAACCAAATAGGAACAACGTTAATGGTGATAAGAGGTGGCTGTTGCAGACTGGGCCAAGCCAGACAAGTTGAGCTCAAAGATCAGAAGTTTTGAGGCCAGTTCTAAATTTAGAGTCCAATTTTTGAGGGAGCCAAAATGAGCTCTCCCTGCATGAAGTGTGTCAGAAGAATAGAGACACAAATCCCAACGAGCAGCTAGCACAGAGCGGGTGGGGAGCCCCTTTCAGCCAGAGATGCTAAGAATGAGATCAACCAGGCTCTTTATAAAAAAAATAAAATAAAAGAACTCAGTGTCTCTTTAAACTAAGAGCGTTGAAAGAATGGCGTATCACACCCCCTCTTCTCTTTTCCCTCAGAAAAACCCTCACAGCAACTCAAGGTGTATGGGGAGGTGGCAAAATTCAAGTCTCTATTTCTTCGTTCAAATCCAGCCCCCATCTAACTCTGAGGGCCCAGCTCTTCACAGAGGGGAGAGAGCAGGTCATCCACGAGGGCAGACCTGTTCTGTTGGGTCAAACCACCTCTCATTGGACAATTCACAGGGTTGAACTGACATGACACCAGGCCATGCTGATGCCAACGTGCCCCACAGAACGGTGAGCGGAGCCAACTCTTCCGGTTCCCACCGTGAATGCTCCCATTGTTCATGAATGGACCAGGGGTCCAAGGACCTGGGCTCCTGGGCTCCACCCTCCACTTGTTCGTGGGCCCATTGACCTCTTACCTTTGCCATCTGCTTTGCTAAGAGATCCTGGAGCATTTACCTCTAGAGACACAGTGTCCTCATCTGTAAAATGCCAGCTTGTCAAGTTGTGTCAAATCCACCCCTGAAATGTGTCCTGCATTCACACCGTCCTCTGTTCCCACATACGGGGTCTAGGCCAGGTCTCCAGCACTCCTATGAGTCTCCTCACTTACTGGGCTGCCTCCATTCATCCAGCACACACAAGGCTCCCTTCATCTCCCTGGTCAAGCCACTCTCCTGCTCCAGACCTTTGCACAGCTTCCCATCGCCCTCAGAATCTTAGCCTGCTGTTCCAAGTCATCCCGTGACTAAAGGTGGCCCCAGCCTACTTTTGTGTGTGTGTGTTTTTTTTTTGTCTCATTCTTATATACATAGTTCTTTCTGCAAAGTGAACAATCACACTCCAGGTCACAACGCTGGGCCCTCACTCACATGCATCGTTTCATCTGAAATGTCCTGCTCTACATTTCTGCATGTCTGACCTTTACCTTACTGACCCCCCACCCAAAGCCTAATTATTAACTGTGTGATCTTGTCTGAGTAAGATCACTTCCAAAGATGACCACAGCAGTTTCTTCCGTTCTGCATGTCCTTTGCAAGGTGACTTTGCCACGCCTCCCATGACAATTGCCCTTCCACTGGAACCTTGGCTGGCTCTGTGACATCCGGTGACCAGTCGAATGGTGTACTTGATGGTGTCGCTTGCAGTTTCTATGTTTGCACTCTGGGAAGAGAGCTGCTGTGGAAAGAAGTCCCAGTTATTCTGCTGAAGAGAGAGAGGTCACATGAAGGGCAACCGAAGTGCCAACCCTAAGGCCCTAGACATGTGCAAGGCCATCTCGATCCTCCAGCTCCAGCCAAAAGCCAAGCTAACGCTGTGGAGCAGAGATGAGCCGTCCCTGCTGAGCCCTGCCTGAATTCCTGACCCACCAAATTGTAACAAAATAAAATGATGGCTGTTTTAAGCCACTCATTTTGGGGTGGATTGCTAAGCAGCAATGAATAAATGAAACCCTCTCCTCCTACAAAATGGGAATATCAGTGGTTTCCTGCCTCAGAAGGGCTGGGAGGACGAAAGAAGTCAATCTATGGAGAGCACTTAGAACGGCATCAGCATGTTAGAAGCACTCAGTAAACGTTAGCGCCGCATAACCTGAAATCGCTTTGTTTAATTTTTCTTATTCATCCCCAACCCCTTTCCCCAATAGTGCGAGGCATATCGTAGATACCCAGGAAACACAGTTGAATGTCAAAGGTCCTCTCCTTCATTGAGACCTCTGATTCCCTTCCACCAGGGGGCGGTTACTCTCCCTTCCCTGGCCCCATGGCACTTCCTCGGCGCCCCTCCTCATGGAGATTCTGTCAGCCCTGAGCTCTGGTTGGTAGTCTCCTTTGTAGAATGTGAGCTCTTTGAAGGCAATGACCTTGCTCATGGTACCTGGGCAATAGGAGTTTGTTGAATGAATAAATGAACTAATGGGAACAATGCTGCCTGCCCTATTAGTCTACTAACCAGGCGATTGTACAGGAGTCCCCCTATCTGAGGCTCCATTCTCTGTGGTTGCTGTGGTCACCTGCAGTCTGAAAATATTAAATGGAAAATTTCGGAAATAAAACAACTCGTAAGTTTTCATGAGTAGTGTAAGGAAATCTCTTGCCATCCGGCTTCATCTCAAACCCCCATGCTGGATATGCTCCCCATAGATTGTCCCTTAGTAGCCTCTTGGTGGGGAGGGGGTGGAGGGAGGGGAGAGAGAGAGAGAGGAAGAGTGAACCAACATTCACACAACTTTAATATAGTATATCGTTATAATTGTTCTAGTTTATCATTAGTGATTGTTGTTAATCTCTTACAGGGCCTAATTTATAAGTTAAAGTTTGTCATAGGTGTGTGTGCATAGAAAGCATAGCATATACAGGGATTCAGGCATTCACGGGGGTCTTGGAACCGATCCCCTGTGGTTCAGGGAGGACAACTATAATGGCAAAGGAGATGAAGAGAGGACTCAGGCACCTCGTGCTTCCTCTGCAGGAGTGTATTTAGCTCTGATTCTCCTGCTTCGGTGTCTTCTGGTCCCATCTGGGTGACCTTTATCCTTTAGGGCAGGAGAGAATGGAACATGGGGCTCCGAGAGGAAGCCCCCCTATTTCCTGAGTTAAGAGCTGGCTGACCTCGCAGGCCATGGCAGTACAGGGTGTGATGTCACAGATCAAGTCCGTTTCTATTGTTGACAGATGCCTGGAGTTCCATCAGTACGTAAAAAAGAGCTGATTCCTAAGCCATAATTCAATCAGATATCAGTTTGACAAATCTAAGACTTGCATGGTCTAAAGAGGCAATAAAATATGAAAGAATGCAGGATCCCATCTGGTACAAAGATCTTTAGCTTTGGGTAGAAATGACTAATCATAAAAACCAAAAACATGCAACATCAGACCAGGCAGTAGATTTTCCGGCGTGGGGGTGTGATCTATAGCTTAGGTCTAAGCTTCCTAGGCTACTGCCTTTGAATTGTGGGGTCACTGACACAGCAACGATAAACAAGGCAGAGCAGATGTTCTGGAATCTTCAGAGTCAAGCAGGCAACCCTCAACACGGTGTGAGGCGAATATTACAGTTTTCTTGGCGAGTGAGCATCTTTAAAGACTTAAAATTAAGTTTAGAAAGCTTAAGGAAATCCAAATCATGGTTTTAATACTTTTATGTAAAAGAATCTGTGTGCATTTGGTATTCAATATGATTTGGCCTACTTAGAGTAAAAATCTTGAAATTCCAGTATAAAATTAGTAAGTATGACTTGATTGAGATTCATAATTTTAACCAAAAATCTTCTCAAATGTATATCTAATTTTGGAACATTTAGGAGAACTCAATGTTCAGTGTAGTTGTAAGTTTAATTTGTTGGGTGAATAATTTAAATTTAAGTATTTGGAAAGGTTTTGTTTATTAAGTCAGACCATTAAAGTACATAAGGAAACTGAACACAATGGATGCTTAAAGGCAATTGAAAATGTTTAAGGGAATTTACCTTTGGAACTGGAATCAAACATTCAAAATCCTTTTAAAAGGGTTGTTAAAATACGTTGAACACAAATAGAGTAAGATTTGTAAGCTGAAGCTTAAGGAAGAATTTGGGTTTTTGAATAATAATTTCAAGAAATAAAATATGAATTTTAAAAGTCATGCCCTAGCTGGTTTGGCTCAGTGGATAGAGCATCAGCCTGCAGACTAAAGGGTCCCAGGTTCGACTCTGATCAAGGGCAAATGCCCAAGTTGCAGGCTCAATCCCCAGTAGGGGGCATGCAGGAGGCAGCCGATCAATGATCCTCTCTTATCATTGATGTTTCTATCGCTCTCTCCATCTCCTTTCCTCTCTAAAAACATTCCAAATTTGGGAGACAGAAGACTGGAGAAAGTATAAATAAAGTTTCCTCCACAGAATTTAATAATAAAATGTAACTTCTGTAGTCTGGGCTGCAGTTCAGCCTTTGCTTTGGCAGAGTGCTGTGACTGTGGTCAGCTGGCCAGCTTAATAAAGGCTCTTAAATTTAAATTCTGAGTTGGTGGTCTATCTCGCTGAGTGAACCCATAACAGCACGCAGGAGGCAGCCAATCAATCTCTGGCATCATTGATGTTTTTATCGCTCTCTCCCTCTTCCTTCCTCTCTGAAATTAATAAAAATATATTTAAGAAAAAATCAGGTAACCTCTGAACCATCCTTGTCTAGCAAATGAGTTTGATGGTAATACCTGCCTCATAGGATTGTTAAGATGATTAAATAAATACAGGGGTTAAAGTGTTTGGCACTGTAACTGTCACATGGTAAGCATTCAATATAACACGCCTGTTTCTTAAAGGAGAGTATAAAAATGTTTAGACCAGTGTGTGGTTCAGTGGCTGAGCGTTGACCTATGAACCGGGAGGTCACAGTTCAATTCCCAGTCAGGGCACATGTCTAGGCTGTAGGCTCTATACCCAGTAGAGGGGGTGCAGGAGGCAGCTGATCAATGATTCTCTCTCATTACCTATGTTTCTATCTCCCTCTCCCTTCCTCTCTGAAATCAATAAAAATATATTTAAAAAAATGTTCTGAGATAAGAGGATGTTCTGAGACAGGAGGTGACACAGGACACAGGTAATCCTGGTGGCTGAGTCAATATATCCACCCCACACTGTGACCCCTTAGTCCCTCTCTGGCTAGCAAGGTTCACCCTCATCTTGTCTGGGCCATGTGGTAGACTTCTTCAGGAGTGCTGTTCAGTGCATTATCTTTTTTTTAAAAATATATTTTATTGATTTTTTACAGAGAGGAAGGGAGAAGGATAGAGAGTTAGAAACATCGATGAGAGAGAAACATCAATCAGCTGCCTCCTGCACACTCCCTACTGGGGATGTGCCTGCAACCAAGGTACATGCCCTTGACCAGAATCGAACCTGGGACCTTTCAGTCCGCAGGCCAATGCTCTATCCACTGAGCCAAACCAGTTAGGGTCAGTGCATTATCTTACACCACCCAATGTCTCCTTTGCCAGTCCCCATGGTGGACATTTCTCCCACTTCACTCGTTCATTCACTCATTCATCCATCCTACAAACATCCATTGATGTTTTACCAGGCATTGTTCTTGGCAGTGGGGGTACTATCGTGAACGCATATGACAACCCCGTCCTACATTCTAATGAGGGAGACAGACGTTACACAAAACCAACGAGGAAATTATGCAGCATGCTAAAAGAAGATACATCTCTGAAGCAAAATCTGCAGGACAAGGGAAGGGAGGGCCAGGGGTGGGGTCTGTCACTTTAGAATGGCTAGCCATGGTAGAGCCCACCGAGGAGGAGACAGCTGAGCCATTTGAGCCAAGTCCTTAAGGAGGTGAGAGTGATTTCTGTCCACGGGACAGCAAGTACAGAGGGCAGGAGGTGGGAGCGTGCCCGAGTACCAGAGGAGCTGGAGAGGCTGGAGAGGAGTGTGCAAGGGGGAGGGTAGGAAATGAGGTTAGAGAGGTGCCAGGGGCAGGGGTGGAGCTGATCACAGAGGCCCTCACGGCTTCGGTGAGAACGTTGGCTTTTACTCTGAATGAAGTGGGGAGCCACTGGGATCTTCTGGGAACGATGAGAGAAATGTATAAACTGTATGGTAGATATTATTTAATCAATATTCAAATTCAGGAGCATGATAATTCCTAATAAATTGAAAGAAAACTTTGGGGTGTCATTGTTCTTAGAAGAAACAAGCTAAAATATTTAGAGCTGAAGCATCATGTCTGCAACTTTTCAAATGCTAGGCAAGAAAAGTAAAAAAGAGCTATTCATAATAGTTACCTATCACAGAGTAATAAATTACCTCAAACTTAGGGGCATAAAACAAGATCACACACATTATATGAGGGATTCTGAGATTACCACTGTTCATTTTTCACTTCTTTACTGTCTTTTAAAACATTAATTTAGTCTGTAATGTTAATTGAGCTCCAATCATGTTCAAGCTACAGCATTCATAATTATAGAGATCCAAAGAAGATCAACATAGGTCCTTCCATTAAAAAAATATAGACTTTATTTATTTTATTCAACAAACACATAATGAGCACCTACTATGTACCAGGCATTGCTCTGAACAACAAGGACACATCTTGGAGTAATATAGAAACAATTTGTGCTTTCATTGAGCTTAAATTATAGTGGAGCTAGTTAATAATCCTATCCTATATAATAAAAGGCTAATATGCAAATTGTCCCCACTCACTGGAGTTTGACTGACTGGGAGTTAGACATGCACTGACCACCAGGGGGCTGCAGTGAAGGCACTGCTGGCCCCAATGGGCCCAGAGGGTGCAAAGGGAGGCACCGGCCGGCATCTGCAGTCGCTAGGTACCCTATCCATGCACAAATTTTGTGCACTGGGTCTCTGGTAAACAAATAAGAAAATTAAGTAGTAAAAGGTGCTGTAAAAAAAAAAGTATGCAATTCATCTTCAGCATTTTAAGATCTAAATACAAGCAGGAGTTAAAGAGTACATAAATAATTGAGATTAAGGTTGGGGAACTGGAAAGCCCAGGTATCCAAGAATGCTAAGTAGCCTGGCTGGGTGGCTGGGTTGGTTGGAATGACATCCCGTACACCCAAAAGGTTGGGGTACCAAGAATGCTAAGTAGTCTGATTGGGGTCTATACAGCAGGCAACCAATCCATGTTTCTCTCTCATATTGAAGTTTCTCTCTCTCTCTCTTTTTCTCTCTCTCTCCCTTCTCTTCTCTCTAAAATCAATACAAACATATCCTCGGGTGAGGCTTAAAAAAATAATAATAATGTGAACCTAGGAAACCCGTAGGGCAAAAGTTTTCAAACTGGATTCTGGAGTCCCAGGTTTCCTGACGTGTCCCGGGAGCAGCCTGTTGGGGGAGGGAGCTCTGTGGAGCCTGACCACGCAGCTCACCGCAGCACCGGATCTGTCTCACACACTGTTCCTCTGCAAAGCCCAGGTTTGCACGGGCCACTGCACAGCTCCAGATTGTCGGCCAAATGTGTGGAAGACTTTGAAGCAGGCAAACATTTCACTGCTTCCTTTCCGTGGTGGTATCTCCAGAGAACTCGTCTGGGCTTATCTGATTCGACAGGGGTTTGCACCTTTCTCTTCTTTTCCTTTTTTCTTTACCGTTTGCAGTTCCTTAGAGACAGAAGTTAACCGATGGAGGTGATGCAAATGATTTCTGTTCAGAGACATGCAAATGAATTCTGCACAGGGGAGATGCGATTGGCTCCTGCCCTCCGCAGAGATCATTTCTGCATCGATTAGCAAGTTAACTTCATTCCTGATGGTCTCTATTTTGTGCCTGTTCTTTGGAGTCTCATTTGAACTGGGTTTTACGTCATACTGGTTCTCTCAATTGATGAGTTCAATACAATCTTTAAGACGTGCCCATTCTATATTTATATGGCAGTCATAACCTTCCTTTAAAATACTATCCTGTAGCAAGATAGGCTCCACTCTGGCCTCTGTCCTTTCTATTTTTTTAAATCCTCACCCCAGGAGTGAGGATATTTTTTCCATTGATTTTTAGAGACAGTAGCAGGGGCGAGGCAGAGACACATTGATTGATTGCCTCCCACGTGCCCCAACGAGGGCCAGGGATCGAACCTACAGCTGAGGTATGTGCCCTTTGACTGGGAATCAAATCCCCAACCCTTCCGTTCACTGGCTGATGCTCTCACCACTGAGAAAACCGGCCAGGGCCACAGCCATCTTTTCCAAGGGCAAATCTGACCATACTCCTCCCTGGCTTGCAACTGACATGTTATGTAGACAGACGGCTGACAGCCTTGCAGATCTGGCTTCTGCTAAGACAACTGCGGGCCATCATCCTGAGTCTGACACCTTACTCTGCTGCAAACAGTGGGACAGCCCCAGGAAGGCGCTCCGTGGAGGGGCAAAGCCGCCCCTGAGCCTGCCTGATTAAGCCCAGATTTTACCGGCGGCTCTCAGAGACTTACCTTTCTAGCACAGGACAGAGAAAATTTTCAAGTTTTGCTTTGTTTTATTTTTCAGATTGAAAAGATCCTTCCCCAAACCTCATTTCCGAGATCCTAGATTCTGCACCAAATCGAATTTCTAAGCCTGACGCTATAAAACAAACGCAGTTCTACTCAGAGTTCAACCTTGGTCTCTTATTCTTTTTAAAAATAAAATCCTCCAGTGCTCTTCAGTCCCCTTAGGATAAAACACAAGATCCTCGGAAAGGCCTTCCCACGGGCCTCCTGACCTAGCCTGCCCACCCCTGTCCAGTGACACTGGCTCTCTGAGCCATTCCTTCCAGACGCAGGTCTTCCCATTTTGTGTTGGCACAGCCCTCCCCTCCCTCTCTCACCTCGTCCTCATTCTCCCTCTCATCACTGTCTGGCTAAGATAACACTTACTCATCCTATCAGTCTCTTCCTAAATGTTACATCGCTTCCACAGAAGGACTTGGTTGGTTCCCCACCTCCACCCCCTTCTCTGGTCTCAGCACCCAGCACTTCTTGCCAGCCTCGCAGTGACAGTCCCTTAGTTATTTAACTATTTGTCGAATGTCTTTCCCAAGAGACCACAAGATCCAAGAGTCAGCAACCACCTCAGTTGTTTACTAATCTGTCCCTTTGCTTCTATCGGAGCTGGCACATGGAAGGCTCGCCGGTCACACCATTAATTGTCGATCAACAGAAGGGTTCTGCAGCCCAGGTGTGAGGGTAGAGGATGGGGAGGATGGGTGGGTGAGGAGGATGGTGCCTGTGGAGGCTGTGAAATGAGTTAAGGGTAGGGCTGGGATGCTGTCTGTTCTCTAATTCATGGCCCAGCCTCCTTCCCTTGAGTCCGGACAGCCTATAATTGATATTGTATTCATCAATCTTGAACTATCCTAGGTCATTGCTTCATCAAATCCTGGTTTTCCTTCGGACTATTCCTTGCCAGCTGGCCTTCCTTTTTGCTAATTTGCCATGAATGTCTGAAATAAAAGTGCCCTCAGAGCATCTCAAAAGGCAGCTGTTCAAAAAAAAAAAATGTAGCAGTCCTTAAAAGGTTAAATGGAGTTACCTTATGACTAGCAGTTCCACTTCTAGGAATATATATCCCCACAAGAAACAAACTTGCACAAAAATGTTCACAGCAGCATTATTTATAATAGCCAAAAAGTAGGAATAATCCAAATGTCCATCAACTGATGACTGGATATAAATGTATATCCACACAATGGAATATTATTCAGCCATAAAAAGGAATGATAGATGCTATAACATGGATGAACCTTGAAAACATTGTGCTAAGTGAAAGAAGCCAAACACAAAAGACAACATATTGTATGATTCCATTTATATGGAATGTCCAAAACAGGCAAATCCAGAGAAACAGAAAGTAGATTACTGGCAGCTGAGGACTGGGAGTTTGGAAGGAAACGGGAATGACTGCTAATAGGTGTGCATTTTGTGGGGGGGCGGGGGTGGGATGTGATGAAAGTTTTCTCAAGTTGACTGTATTGATGGTTGCACATCTCTGTCAATTAAATCAAAACCACTGAATTATACACTTTTAAATGAGTGAATATATGGTATATGACTCCTATCTCAATAAAGCTGTTAATTTTTTAAAATATATTTTATTTATTTTTTTTTTTTTTTTTTACAGAGAGGAAGGGAGAAGGATAGAGAGTTAGAAACATCGATGAGAGAGAAACATCGATCAGCTGCCCCTTGCACACCCCCAACTGGGGATGGGCCCGCAACCAAGGTACATGCTCCTGACCGGAATCGAGCCTGTGACCCTTCAGTCTGCAGGCTGACGCTCTATCCACTGAGCCAAACCGGTCAGGGCAAAGCTGTTAATTTTTTAAAAAGCTTTTTGGGTAAGGATTCTTGGGATAATCTATTGAAAGACAAGGACTTTTCCCCCCCTCCCCTCCTCCACCCGCCACCCGCCATGAAAAATCCATAATGGATATTTATAAAACTTTCATAAAACATCAGGAGATCCCCTGACTGACCCAGGTCCATTTACTGACGCCCTGGAGGGCTATAAGCTCCAGGGAAACCCTGTGTTGATGAGAGCGTCACTAGTGAATGTTAGGTCAGGTGCACACCTTAAAGATTTCTTTCCATCCAGGCCTCATCTTGGCCTTTGACCACCCTCATCACAGTTCCTCTTGCCCCCTCCTCCCTTTCTCTTCCTTCTCAAGCTATTTTGACATCCTTTCTTCATTACTGGGGTAGGGTTTTTAAATGGCCCCCATGACCTTCACCCCTTGGCGTTACTCCCAGGTTATATGGCAAAAGGGATGTTATCGGGATGGGCCTAACCTAATGTCATGAGCCTGTTAAGAGCAGAGTTTTCTCTGGATGGTATTGGAAGAGAAAGTCGGAGGGATTCAAACTGTGACAGCGACTCCATTGCTGGCTTTGAAGGTGGAAGCCATAGAGCGTGGCCAGGAATGCAGGTGGCTTCTAGCAGGAGCCGAGAGTGGCCCCTGGCCAGCAGCCAGCAAGGAAACGGGGGCCTCAGACCCACAACTGCACGGACCTGGATTCTGACGACAACTGGACGAACTTGGAGGTGGATTCTTCTCTGGACTCTCCAGGTAAGAGCCAGGTTCCACCAACATCTTGATCTGGGCCGTGCACGGAGAACCCAGTTGCGTCCACACAGACTTCCAACCTACTATTTTGAGATAATAGTGGGTGTTGGTTCAAGACACCGAGTTTGGGGTTATTTGTTATGCAGACTGGAAAATTAATTCAATCAGTTTGCATCACTATGCAGCTGGCTTTCATTCTGTTGGATATTTCTAGATCCAGCTTGTTTCCTCATGAAGTTCCTCAAATGGTTATTTGCCCTCAGAGGGTGGTATCCCCACACTCTGGCTGCCACCATGTCTGACTGTTGTCATTCCCTTCTCCGTGGTCTATACTGGGAGCCTCCTCAATGTCAAAATGTTAAAAGTTTCAGAGTTAAAGCTTAGGGGGCATCGGGCCATCGTTGGCAGGAAGGCCTGGAGGTGAGGCGTGGGCTCTGCTGGCATCGCAGCTCGCAGTGGGTTCTTTTTAAAAAAATATATTTTTATTGATTTCAGAGAGGAAGGGAGAGGGAGAGAGAGAGAAACATCAATGACGAGAGAGAATCACTGATCAGCTGCCTCCTGCACGCCCCCCACTGGGGATCGAGCCCACAGCCTGGAATTGAACCGTGACCTCCTGGTTCATCGGTCAATGCCACTGAACCATGCGGGCCAGTCAGTTCACGGTGGGTTCTTATCTCCCAGGAAAGAGGAGCTGCCTGGGGCAGGGGCCTCCGGACTCTGCTTGCCCTCAGCACCCTGCAGTGCACACATGACACTTCCGATATTCCTGGATTGAAAGTCCCAGAGCAGAGCAGCTTGCTCGGGTGCCTGAGCGAGCAACCCCAAGAAGAGGAAGGTTCCAGAGCCCCTCCAGCTGGCTGCAACCCTTGAATATAAGATGTGGGACCCGGGCCCGCAGTCTGGGAGAGGGGCTAAGAGGCTCCAATGGAGTGAGGGAGGGTCTGATCCCACAGCAGCACGGGCCCTTAGCTACTCCAGAGAGACCCCCGAAAGCCCTCAGCCCTTTGTTCTAGACCCGTTCTCACCAGCAGCTCTTGGACATCCGTTGCTGCTCTGGGTCAGTGTACTTGGCATGGCGTCTGGTACCAGGCTGCTTGCAGGCTGAGCCCTTTCACACCTGGAGGCCACCCTCCTCTCTCTTCCTTTCTCCCTTCTTCTCCTCCTTTCTATTGGGAAGAGCGATCAGGTTTGGGGGGATGGAGTGTTCCTGAAGGTCTTGCTGCCCTTGACCCTTAGGGCACCCGGAGCCCTCCTCCCTGCCTGTGCTGATGAAAATGGCTCATGTCTGGAACCAGTCCGTTACTTCTGCTCCAATGAGCTGGTGTCTTCCATCTGGAAAACTCCAATGGGCTCTCAATGCTATCTTCTTTATCTTGGACCCTGATATCATGTACCTGGAGCCCAAATCTCTCTTGATTGGGCCAGACTTGGGCTTCGTGGGTCCAGGGCCCAGGGTGGACATGCCGAGGGGCCCCATGTGTGTGCTCAGCTCCAAGGTGAAGGGTCCTGGCCACTGTGGGACACGCACACCACTGAGCTTGGAAATGACCAGAGCGGCATGGGTTTCTGTCTGTCCCCAGGTTGTGCATATGGATTCTGGCTCCCGCTTGATCTCCCCCCCTTCCCCACTTTACATCCATATTTCTCCCCCAACTCCCTCCCCCTGTGGACTTCAAGGCCCAGTTTGGCTGGGTTAAGCCATCATCCAGCCTGCTCAGGTGCTGCCTGCTCTTCCCGTTAGCGTGGCTGATACCATGCTGTAGTTTTAGGGCTCACAGTGGGTGGGAGAAAAGGGAAGAGATGGGACCCTGACTTGGGAAGCTGCCTTCATAGCTTCTAGTGGGCCCCTGCTCCCCACTTAGTAAGGCCCACCCCCCACATTGTTTCTGAAGCGGTAGAGGGAAGACAGCCCCCTGTGCCATCCCCACTGGCCTGCGGCCCCATGAATACCTACTGTGTGCGAGCCACGACGGGGAGGCCCGAGGCCCGGGATTTGATGTCTAGACCCCGGGCAGCCCAGTGACCAGCTTCAAGGGGGGGGGATGCTTTGGGGGGGTCTTTCCTCAATGAGCCCTCTTCCCCGTGAATAACCAAAACGAGAACTTAGGAACAAACTTACAGAATTTAATGTGCACAGGGGAGGGCGGGCTGAGGCCCGAGGGGAAACCCGGCAGGGTGTCTGCCAGCAGAAAGGCACAGGTCCCAGAGGGCTGGACGGGGCTGAGCACCGCAAGCTCACCAGGAACTTCTCTCTCCGTCGCTGCTCACGGCGGCTCCTTAAACCCTGATCTGCGGCGTTGTTTGGTCCTTCTTCTTCACCTCTGCCCAGATGTCCGACAGGTCCTGGATGAACTGCTGGACCTGACAAGGCAAGGGGACCCAGTGATCCTGCCCACCCAGGAACAGAGCACGTCCAGGAGCTCCCTTGTTCCTGTGACCAGCTGCAGCCACTCTCCGTCATTCGACAATGATTCTAGTGGACACGGAGGGCCAGGCTTCCTAGACTAATTGCATAATAGCCGTGGAGCTGGAATGCCTGGAGGCAGGCACGGTGACGGGAAGGAGCCAGGCTGGGGATCTGACTGAAGGGCGAGAGGAGAGAGGGGAGGGGATGCAAGCGTTCGGCAGGTGGGTCCGGCCCATGTGGGGCAGGGAGCGCTCCCCAGTTGGATAATCTTGAAGGTGTCATTCACCTGAAACCCAGAACTGATGCTCCTTTTGCTAATCTCCAGTCATCTGGGGAGTTTGAATTTTCTTTGCTGGCTTCTTTTTTTATGTTATGTTTTATTCTATTTATTTTTTGGTTAATCCTCACTCCAGAATATTTTTCATTGATTTGTTTTTGAGAGAGAGAGAGCGTGGAAAGGAGGGGGAGAGACACAGAGAGAGAAACATTGATTGGCTGCCTCCCACATGCACCCTGACCAGGGTCAAGCCTGCAACCGAGGTACGTGTCCTTGACCGAAGCGAACTGGGGACCCTTCAGCCCGCAGGCCTATGCTCTATCCACTGAGCCAAACAGGCTAGGGCGCTGGCTTCTGTTTGTAAGAACATGAAATCAGTTTAATGGTGGAAACCGTGCTGCCTTATAAGCCAGAGGCCTGGAGTCCTGATGCAACTTTAGGGCAATTATGTCATCTTTCTAGGACTTAATTGCTTCATCTTTAAAAAGGGAAGAGGGAGGAAAGCTTGGCCTAGATGACCTCTAAGATCTCAGTTCTAACATTTCTCCTTTTCAAGAATGTCCCTGGAGATAGGGCTGTCCCAAACCCTCAGCAACTCTGTCAGTAGCTAATACTCGTACTATTACCGATGTGACGCCTATTTTGCAAAAAAGAGGAAACGGAGAGTCAGCGAATTAAAGTAACTTTCCCAAGGCTACAGAGAAGACCAGCCCAGCATTTCCCAAACTGTGTTCTTACAATAAGTAACCTCATGCCCTTCAAAAGGGTTCAGTGGTTATGTAAGTTTCAGAAACGTTCAACATAAACTATGTGGAATCTCCTTCGAGAGCCTCAGGACTCCGTGAAGTCCCATATTTACAAACCATGTAACTTTGTTTTACTTTAGAGTTTTTAAAATGTATTAGGCCACAGAGTCCTTTTATTCCCCCAAAGGAAATGTGTACGCTCCGTCTGGAAAACGCTGCTCTAGACCTTCCCCTATGCAGTGTGTGGATGCCCATGGTCTTGGCCGGCCGTTCGCAGGCTGCACTGTCATGCTGTGCTCCTACTTCTACAGAAGTGGCTCCCAAAGCCCGGGCTTGGACCAGTTGCAGGGATTTGTTGAGAACACTGTTCACGGAGCATCTCAGAAGCCTCCTTGAGAAATTTTTGTTGGAATTAGGGCTGGAAAAGGCTCCCTTTCTCTGAGGAAAACGTATGTTTTCTTATTTTGGTGCCAGAACTGCGTGTTGCTCTTCCTTCTGGTCGCCAGGAAGCTGAGCATCAACTACTGTCCTTGATAAGGCCAGAGTCTACAGTCTTTATTTCTCTCTCTTGCCCTGACCTCGGATTTCAACTTATATTTTTCCTTATCCTTATTTTTTTAATTGTTCATTCTACTGGATCGTGTGTATTTCTCTCAGTAGGCTCATATCCTTTGGGAATGCAGTGGGATGTTTTAGAACAGCTGTGGGCAAACTACGGCCTGCGGGCCGGATCCAACCCATTTGAAATGAATAAAACTAAAAAAGAAAAAGACCGTACCCTTTTATGTAATGATGTTTACTTTGAATTTATATTAGTTCACACAAACACCCCATCCATGCTTTTGTTCCGGCCCTCCGGTCCAGTTTAAGAACCCACTGTGGCCCTCGAGTCAAAAAGTTTGCCCACCCCTGTTTTAGAAGAACATTTGAGCTGTGTTAAGTATTCCTGTGGAGACAAATCAAGGTGGAAAGGGAGTCAGAAAGCTCACAACTCGGAGTGGATGAGCTGGAAGCTGTGCTCTCGGCAGGGATGCGCAGGCAGAGGCGAGGAGCTGGGCTCGCGGCCCCCTGCCCACCTGTCTCCCCAACAGCCAAAGGAAAGGGCCCGAGGCCCCCGGAGTCCCCGAGACCCCACTGCTGGGGAGAGGGCTGCAGGCCCAAACCCTTTTTATAATCTCAGATGTTGTTTGTGTTTTTTTCGCTCTTGTTCTCTCATGAGTGTGCAGTGGCTTTTATCAGAGTAGAATGTTTCAGGGACATGGGCTGTCACAACAGGATGGAGGCGACAGCGGACATGAGAAGCCACCCGTCCTCCGTGCAGCCAGGCATTAAGGGGATTTGTAAAAGGGTCAAGTACGCCCCTCATCCCACAAAACCGCTTTTGAAAACGGATTTTTCATTAAAAAAGGCTATTTATGTTCATTTGCTTCCTGTTATTTAAAAATGAATGAATTAAGTATTTTTAACTTTTCTGGTTGCGTTTCTAAAGTGCTAAATATCAGTAGATATAGCTGATATAAACAGAAACTCTTCGAGGGCCTTCAATGAATGTTAAGAGTGTGACGGTATCCAGATACCAAAAAGTTTGAGAATTGCTGCTTCAGCACAGGCTTTCTTGCAAATTCCCTTTATGGTCTTTGGACCGTCAACATTACTCTGCCCTCACTTGCCTTAAGAAGGAGGCAGAGTTTTGGGTTTAGGGAAATCCTTCTTCCTGGCTGGTCAGAGGGTGAAATCCTTTACGTTTCATGACTTTCGCCTTTTTGTTGTTGTTAAACTGGGGAAGTGCCCCTCAACCAATTGCCTTTTGTAGCTTGTGTTTGATCTTCATTCACCAAATACTTGTTGAGGGCCTACTCTGTGACTGGCATTGTTCTAGACCAGGGGTGGGCAAACTTTTTGACTCGAGGGCCACAATGGGTTCTTAAACTGGACCGGAGGGCCGGAACAAAAGCATGGATGGAGTGTTTGTGTGAACTAATATAAATTCAAAGTAAACATCATTAAATAAAAGGGTACGGTCTTTTTTTTTTTTTTTTAGTTTTATTCATTTCAAACGGGCCGGATCCGGCCAGCGGGCTGTAGTTTGCCCACGGCTGTTCTAGACACTGGGATACAGTAGGGAACAAAAGAAAAATCACAGTTTAAGAGCTGTCTTTCTACTACTGCACAGCAGTAAAGAGATTTTGCCAAAGGAATACAAAGTCATGGTTCTTTGCATGTTGCAAGAAACATGGCGAATGCATCTGCTGATGTGGAACCTCCCAAATTATGGGGTGTGTTCACCTTTAGTCAGAAACGAGGTGATGTTGGGTGGCACATGACATGGCATCAAATAGCTTTAAATCAGACAGTGAAAAGTTACTCAATGACTTCAAAGAGAAAAATCCAGACTGGCACTAATATGACTCGACAACTTCCCTAAACTTGCTGGTTGTCCTCCCTTCTCCCTCACCAACATTCTCTTTTCCCAAAGAGTGGGCCTCAGGCATAAGCCTCTGGGAACTCACTAGATCTAACAGGACTGTTTTGCACAATGAATTCGATATTGGGTCCCTGCTGCTGTCCCTGTTGATTGGGGCCAACCGGGACTCAGTTCTAATGCCGTGAGTGGTTCTCAAAGTGTGGAACCCAGGCCAGCACCTGGGACTTGTTGGAAATGGAAAGTCAGACCTGGCTGGTGTGACTCAGCTGGTTGGAGCACTGTTCTGTGACCCAAAGGGCTGAAGGGCCGAGGGTTCGATTCTGGTCAGGGTACATAGCCAGGTTTTGGGTTCGATGATCTCTCTCTCTCACATTGATGTTTCTCTCTCTCTCTTCCCCCTCCCCCTCTCCCTTCTTCTCTCTCTAAAATCAGTAAAAAAGACAACAACACAATACATCCTCAGGTTCAATTAAAAAACAAAAACAAACTACACACATCCTCAGGTGAGGATTAAAAAGAAAATGGAAATTCGTGGATTCCCGCTTCAGTCCCGTTGAATCAGAGACTCTGGGATGGGGCCCAGCAATGCTCCGCAGACCCTATCAGTGGTTCTCAACCTGTGGGTCACGACCCCTTTGGCGGTCGAACAACCCTTTCACAGGGGTCGCCTAAGACCATCCTGCATATCAGATATTTACATGATGATTCATCACAGTAGCAACATGACAGTTATGAAGTAGCAACGAAAATAATGTTATGGTTGGGTCCCAACATGAGGAACTGTATTTAAAGGGCCAGAAGGTTGAGAACCACTGCCTAGGTGATTGGAATCCTGTTAACATTTGAGAACCGGGGCTCTATCCGGTTCATCCCTCCACTCAACCGGTCAAGCACCATCTTGGTTCAGTAGACACAGCCCAGGCGGCACCTGCACCTCCTCTTACCATGTCCAGCTGTTTGTGCGTGTCCTCCAGGGACACGAAGGTGGTCTCCTTTAGCTGCTTGCTCACGATCTGGAAGAGGTTCAGCGTTGCCATCTTGATGGTGCCAAGCAGGAGGGTCTTCTTGGCGGCGGTGTTCTGGATGTGCGCCCAGCGGGATTCCTGGGGAGGGCAGGCGGGAGGGATGTGAGGGCAGCGTGTGTGTGGTGTGTGTGGTGTGTGTGTGTGGTGTGTCTGTGTGTGTGTGGTGTGTGTGTGGTGTGGGTGGTGTGTG
>NW_006289395.1:1478581-1487775 GCF_000327345.1 Myotis davidii
TGTGTGTGTGGTGTGTGTGTGTGTGCCCCTCCCGCGCACCTGTCCCTCCCTCCACCCAACGAGTGGCTCACCCAGATGATGACGTCGCTGCGGGCGCGGTCGAAGCGCATCTGCAGGCGCGCCAGCTCGTTGTTGTGCTGCAGGATCTCGTCGTCCTTCTCCTCCATGTAGCGCGCCAGCCGCGCCTTGGCCCGCTCGATCTTCTCCTGGCCCTCCTGCGCCGACTGCATGAGGTCCTGGTGCATGCTCACCAGCGTCTTGTGCCGCGCCATCACCTCGTGGATCTCCTCGAACTGCAATGGGGGCTTGTTCACAGCCCTGCAGTCTCAGGGCCCTACCGCTGCCCCGGTTCCCCGCCAGCTTCTACCCTATTTTCCTTGGCCTGGCAGGGAGGCCCTAGGGCCTAGGCCAAGGTCAAGGGGCAGGAGCTCGGGGTACATTGGAGTCCCGCTGCTTGCTCCTCTTGGGTTGGTATGGGCCATGGGCCATATGTTAGGGGTACCTGCACCTGGACCCAGAGTTCTCAGTCTTGCTGCGTGTTGGAATTGAAGCATCCATCTTATATAAGAACTGCTGTTTGGAATTTTAACCCTGATAGTATGGCTTCTGTAAACGCTTGCTTGCTTAAATAATAAGGAAAAGAAGACTACTCCCATTCCAGAGAGGCCGTAAACTATGCCCAGACAGAGTCGTCAGTGCTGACACCAGGCCAGGCCTTGAGATATGGTCTGATGGCCCCTTCTTCGCACACAGGCCTTCTTTCTCAGAAGGCCTGGAAGTCTCATTCCAAATTTGGGAGACAAAGGACTGGAAAAAGTATAAATAGAGGAGTTTCCTCCATGTTGGGGGGCCCAGAATTTGAAAGACACCTTTTTCTCTGGGCCTGCGCAGAATTTAATAATAAAATGTAACTCCTTTTCTCTTAAGCGTGGCTTGGTTTTTCTCTGGTCTTCTGCAACAGAATCATGGGGGGATCTTTAAAAAGGACGCCTGGCAGGCTCCACCCCCAGAGATTGGGATTAATCAACAGGTCTGCATGGTCCCTGGCATCTGAATTTGGCAGCTCCCCCCTCAATCCCTCTCCCCTCCCAGGTGATTTTAGGGTTGCGCATTGCTACAGGGAACAGCCCGGGGAAAGATGATGGAGCATATGTCACATGGTCAGGAAGCTCAAGGAAGGTTAGTATGAATGACCTGAGTTCGTGAAAGGGAGGGAGAGATCGACCTGGAGAAGTAAAAACAGTGCCCAGGGAACCCTGGAAGGAGTGTGGACTTCACCCCCTGAAGGATTTTAAGAAGCAGAGAGAACTGCATGTCTGCAGGAGGGGGAGGGTGCATTCTGAGACGTTTCCCATGGCAATGATGATCCTATTTAACAAGAATGTACCAAGAACCACTACAACCCAGGAACTATGCTGACTGCTAGGGACAGAGCGGGAGATAAGCCAGGCAGACCCTGCTCTTATAAAGCCTGCAATTTGGGGTGGTGTGGAGGCAAAACAGACAGACAAGTAAATAGTCGGTTACAGCAGATGATAAGCCTTATCTCTGACTGGGGGAGGGGGCAGGACGGGGACTGTGAGGGTAATAACTTCAATATGGTCTCTCTGGTATCCAACATTTGCCGAGCCCTCCCTCCAGCAGAGACTGCAGAGGGTGCCAGTGGGTCAGGAGGCCTGCCAGGCTCCGCTGCCTCCTCTGGCATGGTCCAGAGCTGCAGTTCTCAACCTGTGGGTCGCGACCCCTTTGGGGGTCAAACGACCCTTTCACAGGGGTCGCCTAAGACCATCGGAAAACACATATAATTACATATTGCTTTTGTGATGAATCACTATGCTTTCATTATGTTCAATTTGTAACAATGAAAATACATCCTGCATATCAGATATTTACATGACGATTCATAACAGTAGCAAAATTACAGTTATGAAGTAGCAACGGAAATAATTTTATGGTTGGGGGTCACCACAACATGAGGAGCTGTATTAAAGGGTCGCGGCGTTAGGAAGGTTGAGAACCACTGGTCCAGAGCCAGGCCACGCTGGCCCTGACTCGAAGGCCCCACTCAACAGAAGGGACGGAGGCGGTGTGAGCACCAGTCCCAGGGGCCAACTCCCCTCCCCAGGCGCTGATCAAAGCGAGCTTTCTGGCCACCCAGGGGACACTCCTTGAGCACGTTGTTCACCGCATGGCATTTCCAGTGATAGGCTGGTGACTGGGATCTGCCCTGCTGGCTTTTGCCCACGTCTGCCTCTGTGGGGAAGGGCCACCCAACCCAGCATTAGAGGAGATGGAAACAGAAAAGGTTTCCTCAGGGAAAGGATGGCTAAAATGAGACCAGAGGTATGAACAGAAGACAGCCAGGCAAAGGCATGGGGAGGGGCAAGGGCGGGGGGAAGGTGCGGAAGGATTACAGGCAGAGGGAAGAGCCTGGTTAAAGATCATGGGTGTGTGTGGCCTGTTTAGGAAGCTCAAGGAAGTTTAGTATGAATGACCCGAGTTCAAGATGGGGAGGGAGAGATCCACCTGGAGAAGGAAGAAAAGTGCCCAGTGAACCCTGAGAAGGAGGGTGGACTTTATCCACGGAAGGATTTTAAGAAGCAGAGGGAGAATTTATGTCTATATTTTGAAGTTCACCCAGCACATGGTGCAACAGCATTCAAGTTGAGATGAATGGGCTACCTCTGATCTACCAGGGGCACCTCTCCAAAACTTAGTGCTGATGGCAAAAGACCTCAGGTGCCAACTTGAAGAGGCTCCCACTGTCCGAGGATGGGACACTTTGAACATCAGGAAGAAAAGGTGCAAAGTATTAAAACCTATCAAACATGTTAAAAATCCATGAGTTCATAATGATGGTCACAACAGGACAGGTCGCTTTGGGAGGATGCTGGAGAACCAGCGCACTATTCTGAAAAGAATCGAGCATTGAAGTAGCTTCTGTAAGACCCACACAGTGACCAAGTAGCTAACGGAGGGAAGGGTCTCTTTAAGGAGTCCTTCCCTTTATGGCGGGATTCTAGTTATGTGTGGAGAAGGGCTGATAGGAATTTCCTTAGAGGGGTCTCCTGTCCCCTACCACCAAGGAGATCACAATTGTGACTTCTATCATCAAAGACTCATCTTACCTGTTTTTAAACACATCGGTGGAATCACGCAATATGTCCTTTTTCAGGTTTGGCTAATTTTGGTCACCATCATGTCTGTGACTCGAGAAACATATCCACCGAATGCAGTGTGGGGACCTTGTTCAGCCCCTGATTGTAACAAACCAACTGTCCAAAAAGCATTTGTGCAAGAATGGGGGAATTTTTAACATCAACTGGATATTTAACATTAAGGAGTTACTAACACATTTCCCCTAGGCATGACAATGGCATTGGGACTACATTAAAAAGAGCTCTTTTTTTTTTTTAGAGTTACATACAGAAATACTGATGGATAAAAAATATAATTTGCTTGAAAATGGCAGAGGTGGGAGGTTTGGGGGATTTGACTGTGAGTTGATAATTGTTGGAATTAGGTGATGAGTAATGGACAGTCACAGACTGTTCTGTCTATTTTTGTGTATGTTCAAAACTTTACATAATAAAAAGGTTTTTAAAAATATTGGTGGGAAAAAGTAAGTCACAAAAGGACATGTACAATAGTATTAGCAGTTTGTGGATATGTAATATGTTGCCAAAGCAATAAGGACAAACATGTGAATGAGAAATGAGAAACTCAGAGAGCCGGTTACCTCTCAGGAGAGGGGAAGAAGAACGGGTTTGGAAGGGGGCACACAATCACCTTCAGTGTTGTATTAAAGAAAAAAGTATTAGGGGCAAACATTAAGAGTTGACAAAGCTGTGGTGACTACTTGGATGCTATTTCATATTTCTCTATACCTTTCAGTGTGCTTAAAATATGTTGAAAGAAGGAAAGAGAGAAAGAAATAGAGGTGGGGGATTGCACTGGCTGCAGAATGCTGGCCACACTGGTGGCCAGGGATCATAAAAACTTGAGCTCCAGGTGAGGTACACTGGTGGTCGGGATGAGGAAGGGGCAGGGACTGGATGCCAGAAATACTTAGGCTGTGGGTGGGAGGCTGCGGGTGGGAGACTATGAATGGGAGGCTGTGAATGGGAGGCTGTAGGTGGGAGGCTGTGAGTAGGAGGCTGTGAGTAGGAGGCTGTGAGTAGGAGGCTGTGAGTAGGAGGCTGTGAGTAGGAGGCTGTGAGTAGGAGGCTGTGAGTAGGAGGCTGTGAGTAGGAGGCTGTGAGTAGGAGGCTGTGAGTAGGAGGCTGTGAGTAGGAGGCTGTGAGTAGGAGGCTGTGAGTAGGAGGCTGTGAGTAGGAGGCTGTGAGTAGGAGGCTGTGAGTAGGAGGCTGTGAGTAGGAGGCTGTGAGTAGGAGGCTGTGAGTAGGAGGCTGTGAGTAGGAGGCTGTGAGTAGGAGGCTGTGAGTAGGAGGCTGTGAGTAGGAGGCTGTGAGTAGGAGGCTGTGAGTAGGAGGCTGTGAGTAGGAGGCTGTGAGTAGGAGGCTGTGGGTGGGAGGCTGCGGGTGGGAGGCTGTGGGTGGGGGCTGTGAATGGGAGGCTGTGGGTGGGAGGCTGTGGGTGGAATGGTATGGGGAGGGTGGTCATGCCACCCACCAGTACCAGACACACCAGCTGTGGGCTGGCCTGGAGATGGCAGGAAGCAGATGAGATGAGTTGTAGACACGATAAATTAGATGTAGGGGCCTGAACTCAGGAGGGAGACACAGGACAGCGAGGTATAGGCCACTCTCCTCAGTGCATCCTTTGTCTCTCCGCAGCTGCCACAGGCATCGATCCACACCGAGAGGGCCTCTCATACCGCCCTCTGCCCTGATAAGGGGCCCTACCTCCTGCTGTCACATGGGGCTTGGGGACACAGCGTGGAGAGCCACTGACATGGGGGCACCCAAGGGAGGCCCAGGGGATTGATTAGGGAGAAGAGTGGAGGGTCCGGGACAAAGACCTGAGGAATGTGTCAGAAAGGAGCTGGGACGAGGAGCCCCAGAGGAGCCTGAGGAGGAAGGGCCAGAGGTCGAAGGAAAGCAGGAGGGGAGGAGGGGGCCCAGAGGAAAGGGCAAAGATGTGCTTAAAGGAGGAGTGTCAACAGTGAGGATACAGCTGAGCCTTGAACAATGCAGGGCTTGGGGGCGAAGACGCCCATGCAGGGCGTGGGGGCGATGATGCCCATGATGGGTTTAGGGGTGATGATGCTCATGCAGTGGGAAATCCACATACAGCCTTTGACTCCCCCTAACTTAACCACTGGCAGCCTGCTGTTGAGTGGAAGCCTTGACCCTGTTGGCGAAGGGTCAACTGGACTGTGGGGTGCATGGGTGGGAAGAGGCTGGGCAGTTCCCGTCGCTCTGGCAACGAGGTGACTCAGGAAGAGCAGTGGCCAGTGGCACTGTGGGGCCCGCAGAGGAGCGGCTAGAGGCCAGCGCTCAGCCAGGCACAGGCTGGGAGGCCCCGAGCAGTTTCCCTGACCTCCCCGAGCCTCCGCGTCCTCCTCGGGGCCACGGAGCGAACTGAATGCAGTCACGCGTGAGCAGCCCCAAGCCCAGGGCCCAGCACACACTGAGCCAGTGGTTCTCAACCTTCCTGATGCCGCGACCCTTTCGTACAGTTCCTCATGTCGTGGTGACCCCCAATTTCATTGTGACAAAGTGAACATAATGAAAGCATAGTGATGAATCCCAAAAACAATCTGTAATGATATATGTGTTTTCCGATGGTCTTAGGTGACCCCTGTGAAAGGGTCGGTCGACCCCCAAAGGGGTCGCGACCCACAGGGTGAGAACCGCTGCTCTAAGCTCTCAAGCGCTGCCTGAGGTTGGGTGTCTCCCAGTTTCTCCCCCTTCCTCTCCCCATTGACTCTCAAGTCAACAAAACGCCGGGGAGGAGGGGACGCTGGGAGAGAAGCAGGCCACGTCCTGCAAAGCTTCTTGCTGCGCAGCCAAAAGAAACCTCCTTTCCCCACACACACCGCACACCACCATTCAGAGGCATGGGCACAGCGGTCACCTGTCCAGACACCAAGGTACAGCGCCCAGGCCCCAGCCCCGACCAGGGGCCTTTCCCAGCTGCCCTCAGAGTAGGTGGGCATCCCCCCCAGAGGGTCCCTCCACCTCCTGTAGCCCCAGGCCTGGGCCGGGGAGGTGGGGCCGAGGAAGTCTCCCCTCCTGCCCCCACTCGCCTCAGAGCTCTCCACCACCTTCTCCAGGTACTTGTTGAAGATGGAGTAGTTCTGCAGCTTGCCGCTCAGCTGCTGGTGCTGCAGCCGCAGGGCCGCCATCTCCTGCTTGGCCTTGGCCAGCTCACGCATGCGCTGCCTCTTGAGGTCTCTCTCCTTGTTGGCTTTCTTCAGGGCGCGGATCCGTTTCTGGTCATTCTCCTGGGGCCAGGGAGGTGGTGTCTGCCAGGCGCTCGCCCTGTCCTCCCTGGGGCCCAGCTGGTGATGCCCCCACCCGGGGCCTCTGTTTGCTGAGCCCAGGTCACCCTGAGGGTGGGCAGGGGCCATCCAGGTGGGCAAGAAGGCCTGAGATGTCTCCCGGTTGGGTACCTGTTGCCTCAATTTCTCCGACTGCAGAAGGGAGAGGCAGTAGCCCCCCTCTTCCTTCCAAAAGCTGGGGCAACAGTGCTCAAGCCACAGGGAGATGAGCTAGGAGAGGGGCCTGCTCCAGAGGGCCTGGGGCAAGGCCATGCCAGAGAGCATGCAGCTAGGAGCTCCCACTGGCGTCAGGCTCAGGCAGGAGGAGCAGATGCGTGCAATTCCATGCCCACAAAAAGACAGGACACTCAGTTACTGCAATTCAGGCTGACCCCTCTTCTGCCTCCTTCTGCAAAGCCCCTCCGCCCCCCCAAGATTAGAGGGCGAGCCCGCCCCTCACAGGGCACGCGTGCGACTCCGTTCCCTGATCCCAAACGGACGGTGTGTGTGCTGGTGCCTTTGGGGGCACGTGGGGAGGACACAGAGGATTGGCACTGTCCCCGTCAGCCCAGGAGAAGACTGAAGGGCCTAAGCCAGTGGTTTTCAAGTCCAACTGTGCATCACAATCCCTGGAGGAACTTCTTAAAAATGTAGTTGCCTGGGCCCGACCTCGGGCCTCTGAAAGCAAGGGGAGGGGAGTGCCAGGGCCTGCCTTTGGAACAAGCGATGCTGCGGTCACTGGTGGCCGTTTGGAGAACTCTCGCCCCCAAATTTCCTGCTGCCCCAGCCACTCCATTCGCTTTCCTCTGGTTGGTAAGAGGAACTGCACCTCTGGAGAATATGCCTGGTCCCTCAGCTTCCTTTCCCACCCGGGTTAGGCCCAGAGCAACACAGAAGAGGCTCTAGAGCAGGCCGCCCCCGTAGCAGCGATTTCTCCCTGGAGTTGGGCCAGCCCTTTCTCCTGGGAGAAATCTGGGTTTTAAATGGTGAGATCGCTCCTCAGGGGACCAATCGGGAGGAGTTGCCTCAGAGTGGACTCTGGTGCCTGGTCCTCCAACCACCCCCTCCCTGGACCCTCCGTGCCAGGAGGGAAGGATGGGGTCATTGGGGGAAACTAAAACTCTGCCTGATTTATCCTTGTTTCTCCAAGTTCCGAGCCCTGCCCCGAGCGCATTCATTCATTCAATACATCATGTATACCAGGTATGGGTATGGAAATGGTCAGCGGAAATCTAGAAGGAGCAGAGACTGGCAGGTAAACAAGGAATTACCAACAGCAATAAGCGGGGACCTAAAGGGGGAAGCCCCAGGCATTGCTGAGCACGGAGAGACTTCTAACCCAGGGTGAGGAATCAGCCAAAGCAAGGAGGAAAAGGACAGGCGGGACACGGAGGGGACAAGAGTGTGGGTGTCCCTGGCCTGCTGCAGGCCGACACCAGGTACCTGGATGAACTGCTCAAACTTCTGAATGTGGGCCTTCAGCTGGGCCTCCTTGACGCCCAGCTCCTCCCAGCGCAGGTTCAGGGCTTCCATTCTCCGCTGAAACGTCTTGGGTGGAGGAAGCAGGAAGGTCAGGAGGGCCGCTGGCGTGGGAACCGAGGAAGGCCCCAGCATCCTCTGCCCCCGCGCCTCTCTCCCCAGGCCTCCCCACTTTCCACCCCCTGCCTGGCTCGGAGCAGAGCATCCCGGGACACTGGCACCCCCAAAGCCTGGGATTGTTCCTGTGTCTGCAGAGGGAACACAGAGCCACCATCTAGGGCCCCTGGCGTTGGCCAAAGCCACCCACAAAATGAGGCGCTGTCCCTGTGGCCCCTGCACCCTTCCCCCAGCCTCCCACCTCCTTCTTGTGCAGCATGGCATGGTGCATGATCTTGGCCTCCTTCTTCTTCTCCAGGAGCTGGATGGACGGGGAATCCGACTGCTCCTCAATGTGGGGGAACTTCCTGTCCAAGAGATGGGCCAGAGGGGCTGGGGCGGGCTGGGGCAGGCTGGGCTGGGAAGGTCCCAGGGACACAGGCAGCCATGGGGAGGGAAGGGAGCCTGTCCCTGTCTGAGTGAAGGGAATGGTGTGCTGCGAGGGAGAGAGGGCTGTGCTGATGTCCAAGGAGCAAGGTGAGGCGCGTGGTGAGGGGTGGGGATCGGTGATGGGGGTGGATTGGTGCCAGGTGAAGGGGCAGGACCATTTGGGTCGCTGGGCTATAGGAGAGGGAGGGGTTGGAAGGTGGGACGCGGGTGGCAATGGGAGGTCCCAGGCGCAGAGGGGGCGGCCCCGGCCCTAGGCACTCACTGCAGCAGCTGGAGCAGCCGCTCCCCATACTGCAACCGGAAGTACTCGGCCAGGTCTTCCTCCTCCATGATGCCCAGACTCATGGTGGCGGCGGTCTAAGGCCCGGGCAGCCCAGTCTCCGCAGGAAAAGAGTGGGTGGTGGAGCCCCAGGTAGCTCGGGGGTGGTCGGCGCTTGCTTCTCCTTTCTGCCTGCTTTTCAGGGTCCAGGGGGCGCGGGTCTGAGTGACTCCCCCGGAAAACGGCTGGAGGCTGAGAGCAGCAGCCACCAGAGACCTGGTTACCTAGCAACAGGACGCCGGTTCCGTGGACCACCCCTGGAGCTGGGCTTCGCCCTCTGACCTCTGGCCCCGCTGACCCTCGCTGGCTGGGGCCCGCAGGGACTGAGGGAAGCAGCTGGGCTGGGTAGATGCTGGCGTCCAGGCGGGAGGAAGGGAAACGGGGTTCGGTGGAGGGGCGGGGTGT
>NW_006289395.1:1487917-1488188 GCF_000327345.1 Myotis davidii
CGAGGGAGGTAGGGTGCGTGTGGGGGGCAGGCAGGAGCGGGGACTGCAGGGGCCTCCCCGGGAACGGGAATGCGGCCCCGGGCAAGGCCCCCGGGAGGGAACAGACCCTCCTTTTGCGGTTGGCGGGATGTTAAAATATGAGATGTCACCTATGGACGTGTCTGCGGTGCGGTGGCTGCCTTTCCTGATCCCATCCGAGCTCCGTGCATAGCTCATCTGGCCGAGGGTCGGCGTGGAAATGTGAGAGCCTGTGTGGGGCCCGCTCTGCACC
>NW_006289395.1:1493763-1521754 GCF_000327345.1 Myotis davidii
CGCCCCCTCTCCCGGCCCTCCTCTACTTCCCCGCCCCCCAATCCCTCAACCAGACATGGCAGGGTGACAAGAACACCAATAAAGATGGCAAGCGCCCCACAGGGGTGTGCTTCTCCCCTTGTTTATCCCTAGAGCCTGGCACAATGGATCTGGGTTCCCCCTTTTTCCTTGGGGAGCCTGGGTGATGCCAACCCGAGGAGGAGGCTCTCTGTTCGCCAGTCAGCATGGGCCTGGCACACACAGGCACATCCTTGGTTGCATCTATGGGGTTAGCTGGTCCGGGGCAGATGCAGACAGTAAGACAGCCTCTTCGGCCTGCGGACCCCTCACATCTGCCCTCACATCTGGGGCTCTTTCTGCCGCGTCCTCTGTGCCTTGCACGAGAGTCAGCAGAATCGTTATCTCCATCTCCCACCTCCATCCTTCTCTGGGATCTCACTGTCTTCCCAGGGGTACCCTGCAAGATCCGGGCTGCTGAGACTCACAGGAAGCTGTGCTCCCTCATCCCTCCTCCTCATACCTCCTCATTTTCTTTTTCCTGCCCCGAGGATATTTTTCCATTGATTTTGAGAGAGTGGAAGGGAAGGGGAGAGACACACACACAGAGAGAAACATCAATTGGTTGCCTCCTGCCTGCGTCCCAACCAGGGCCTGGGACCGAGCTTGCAACCCAGGTACATGCCCTTGACTGGAGTCAAACCTGGGACCCTTGGGTCCGCTGGCTGACACTCTACCCACTGAGCCAAACCGGCGAGGGCTCCCCTCCTCCTTTTCTATCTTGACATTTGCCTCTGAGACATCTAGCAAAACCTCCTAATGGATTTAGGTGGTTGGAAACCAATAGGCGTAATAGTTTCTGCTTTCTGTCCCTTCTCATCCTCCCTCTGAGACAGTAATCAGCTTAAAAAGGGGGGAGGAGGAAATATCAGGAAAAAGAATTAGGTCAGTATAAACATTATTCTGCCATACAGACCAGCACGTAGAGTGTTGGGTATGAGGAAACTGCTTTTTATCTTTGTTATGTCCCATTTCACATACGTGGGATCCTGCAGACACGTTATCTTAAATGCAGCCATGTGTCACTCACTTAAGGACGGGGATATGTCCTGAGAAATGCATCATGGGGCAAGTCTGTCGTTGTGCTTGCATCATAGTGTGTGAACAGAAACCCACAGCGTACGGGATAGCCTACTGCTCCCAGGCTGCAGGCCGGCACAGTGTGCGACTGTGCTGGACACTCTAGCTACTTGCAACCCAATGGTATCAGTGTGTTAAACATACTAAACGTGGCAAAGGCGCCGTGGACATGTCGCACAAAAGGTGAAAACGGTGCACCTGCAGAAGGCGCTTGCCAGGCAGGGCGCTCGCTGACCAGGAAGCAGTTGGTTACAGATCCTCATGGGATAAGCATATAAATTGTTATAGCAAAAAAAAAACACACGCTCCAGGGAGCCTCCACCAAAGAGATTTAATCCTGGAAACAGACAGGAAACCCTCCCAGGTTTGCTAAAATCCCAGTACTGGAGGGAGGGTAGGAAATTCCTCTGCTGGTCATATGCTCAATAGAAACTAGATGATGTAATTAAACTTTTGGACATGCGCAATGACAGACATGGGGAATGAAATAGAGAGGCAAGGCCAAGCATGGGAGCTATTGAAAAGGTAATTGGATTGCCCTGACCGGTTTTGCTCAGTGGATGGAGCGTCGGCCTGCAGACTGAGGGGTCCCGGGTTCGATTCCGGTCAAGGGCATGTACCTGGGTTGCGGGCACATCCCCAGTGGGAGATGTGCAGGAGGCGGCTGGTCGATGTTTCTCTCTCATCAATGTTTCTGACTCTCTATCTCTCTCCCTTCCTCTCTGTAAAAAATCAATAAAATATATTTTTTTAAAAAGACCTAGGACACACTGTCCACTCCTGCAGACTTCATAACACTGTGCGCTTAGCTGCACTAAGTTTATAAAAATACTTCTCTTCCTTCATAATAAATTAACCTTAGCTTACTGTATCTTTTTTACTTTATAAACTTTAAAACCGTTTTAACTGTTCAACTCTTTTGTAATACTCCCTCTGTCCCATAACAATAGTAGCGAGTGGATATTTAAACGGGAATTATTGGCGAATGCAGCTGTCAGTGATGTAGCGCAAAATTGCGAAGCCTTCAATCAAAATCAGTGTTTCATGACATCTGTCATTTGTTTTGACGCATCTTTCAATTTTTTAGGTTAATCTAATTATTACGAATTATAACTATTTTTCTAATTTCATCCGCTGATCGAAATCAATTGTTTTATTTCAGTTGAATACCCACCCATTGTAAAAGTAAGAGGAAAAAAAGAGAGTTTTCAAGCAAAGATCGAGTTGCGATTGTCCAGTTCTTGATGCATCAAAAGAAAAAGGAAAAGTTGCAGAAAGGTGCAATTACGTTAGCTGCAAAACAATTTAAGTGCAACAGAATGACCGCATCAAGAATTTGGAAACGTGCTTCCAAAAATAATTGTCAAGGAGAATCTTATGCTAATGTTGATTCTTTGAAAAAACAAAACTGTGGACATAAATGCAAAGATTATGGAGAAAAACTTGAAAAACGTAGACATATTCCTCTTAGCAGGAGAGGCACCGGATTAGCCTTTGATAATATTTTTCCCGAAATACTGGATAATAACGTTTCTGTCACTTCAACAAGTTATGCTCGTAGCAATGAAGAGCGATGGCTCGAATAATTTTAAGCTCCCGCATATAGGGAGATCAAAGCTTCGCAGCCAAGGGATCCTACCTACAAGTTTAAAATGCAGTAACGAAATTATTGAAAAAACCCAGAAACTATCTGAACACTCAAAATAAAAGTTAGGAGTACTATTTTTAATTTATTATTTAATTTAATCTAGTTTTCTGATAATAAATGTTGCGTTCTATATTTATTTTCTTTTGCTACTATTATGATGGGACAAATTACATTCATCAACTGCTACTATTATTATGGGACAGAGGGAGTAACATTTAGCTTAAAGCACAAACACATTGTGCAGCTACGCAAAAATGTTCTCTCTCTTTATATCCTTATTCTGTCAGCTTTTATTCTACTTAAACTTTTTTTTTACTTTTAAAATATTTTTGTTAAAAATGAAGACACAAACGCATACATTAGTTTAGACCCACAAAGGGTCAGGATCATCAGTATCAGTGTCTTCCATCCACATTGGACCCTCCCGGAAGGTCTCCAGGGACCATGTGCGGAGCCCTCATCCCCGTGACAACAATGCCTTCCCCTGGGAGACCCCGGGAGGACCCCCTGCGGCCCTTCTTGGGGTATCACCCTTCTCAGAAATGTGTCTATGGTGGTTTGCTTGGCTCATTTCCTTTGTTTCCATCATGGATTTGCTTATAAGCAGATAATACACCGTGAACAGGCCTCTCTATTAATGGAAACCATACGATGTTGGGGTCCAGGTTTCAAACTTTTCACGGAGCTTGTTGAAGTCTGCAGAACCCTCTGCTGAAGCGTCACTGTGTCACCTTAAGGGACCACTGTTGTGCATGTGGTCTCTCCTTAAGCAAAATGTAGTTACGTGGCACACCGCTATGCTGCAAGATGGCTCGAGTATTGTGTTGTATTGTATTGTATTGTATTGTATTGTGTTGTGTTGTGTTGTGTTGTGTTGTGTTGTGTTGTGTTGTGTTGTGTTGTATTGTATTGTTTTGTATTGTATTGTAGCCCAGGCCTGCAGGTGTTGTGTTGTTGTGTTGTGTTGTATTGTATTGTATTGTATTGTATCGTATTGTGTTAGTTCTGTAATAAGCAGCTAACAAGTTCCAATATGGATTTTCTTAGTGGGGTGCTTCTCCTGGGAGATTTTCTTCCAAGCAGGGAAGGGTCTAAGCCAGCCGTGGGCAAACTACGGCCGGCGGGCCGGATCCAGCCCATTCGGCTGTTCTGTCCGCCCGCGGAGCCGAAAGAGCGGAGGGTTCTCTTGCTCTCCCCTCCACTCCGTCACCAGCAGCGGTGTTAACATGTATTAGTTCACACACACACTCCATCCATGCTTTTGTTCCGGCCCTCCGGTCCAGTTTAAGAACCCATTGTGGCCCTCGAGTCAAAAAGTTTGCCCACCCCTGGTAAGCCTTTTGCATCTTGCAGCTCCGTGACCCCCAGGCTGCGGTGGGCGGGAGAAAAGCGAGAAAGAGGGAAAAAGGCTGCTCTGCTGTGAACAAACTCAGCATCGCTCCTGTGCCCTGCCCTTTGGGGGGAACGGCCACGTGCCAGGGGCTGGCGGTGTCGGTCAGCTGTGTCCCCGGACGAGGAAACTAGTTTGACGAGCGTCACACCAGTGTGTGCTGTGCTCCTGGGAATCAGAAGGATGTTGGGAAGTAAGCTGAAGGCAGAGCTTCAGAAAGAAACTAATCAACAAAGAAAAAAAGAAAAAAACCAACAACAAACAGGCCAACATGAGCTCACGTCTGAAAAGCCTTAATGGAAACATTATCAAATTTAATTTAGCATAATATTAAAAAAAGAATCCACCAGAACCATGGGCACAAAAATGGTTTAATATTAGGCAATCTATTAATACAATTAAGTTTATCAATGTCTCAAGAGAAAAGGCTTATTATCGTTGCAATAAATGCCAACATGTCATTGAAAAATACAACATCCATCTTGATTAAAAAACAAACAATTAGTATACAAAGACACTTGATTCACATGATAAAAAAAATCTGAACCCTACAGATAACATTAAAATGTAATTTGAAGATGTTATTGTTAAAGTTAGGGACATAGGCTTTCTTCTGTCACTACAATCATTCAACATTAGTTTGAATACTGTAGCTGCTGCAAAAAGGCAATAAAATTAAGTTTTCTTTTTTTACATGGCAGATGCTGTGATCATGTGCTGTGAAAATCCAAGAATGGTTAATTAATGAAAACCGATTAGAATTTAACGTAATACTATACAATTTATAAAGGGTGAGGTTGATTTACATGCATGGACATGGAGAGATGTCTGTAATAAACAGCTATGTGACAGAAGCAAGATGCAGAACACTATGTATGGTGTGACCTAGTCAGTGTGTGTGTGTGTGTGTGTGTGTGTGTGACTAAGTATAGAAAAAGCATTAGAAAGATACAGCCCTACCTCTGGGGAAGGACATGGCATCAGTGGGGGTGATGGTTCTTTTATTACTTTTTACTCTATTTCTGTATTGTTTATTTTTTTTATGACTGCATGTGGCTACAGTTGGCATCCTTGTCTTGTACTGGATCTTAGAGGAAAAGCTTTCAGTTTTCCTCAGGGATTATGTTAGCTATGGACTTTTAAAATATATATATTTTTATTGATTTCAGAGAGGACGGGAGAGAGAGAGAAAGATAGAAACATCAGTGATGAGAGAGTCATTGATTGGCTGCCTCCTGCACATCCCACCCTGGGGATCAAACCCGCAACCCAGTCATATGGCTTGACCGGGGATCGAACCGGTTCATAGGTCCATGCTCATCCACTGAGCCACAGCGGTTGGGCCAGCTATGGACTTTTTATAAATTGTCTGTATTGTGCTGAGGAAAATTTTATATCTATTTTATTGAGAGTGTTTATCATGAGTGCATGTTGAATTTTCTCAAAACTTTTCCTCTATTGAGATAATCCTATGGTTTTAATCTTTTATTCTGTTAATATGGTGTATCACTTTGATTAATGCTTGTATGTTAAACCAACTTTGCATCCCAGGAATAAATCCCACTTGGTCATAGTGTATGCACTTCTTGACGAATTGTTGTAATCAGTTTGCTTGTATTTTATTGAGGATTTTGGCATCTACTTTCATAATAGACATTAGCCCATGACAGTTTCTTTTCAGTCTTTGACTTTGGTATCGGGGTGATGCTTGCTTCCTAAAATGAGTTTGAAGTGTTCCCTCTTATTCTATTTTTTAGAGGAGTTTGAGAAAGATTGGTATTAATTCTTTGAATGTTTGGCAGAATTCAGCTGTGAAGCCATTTGGTCCCGGGCTTTCCTTTGTTGCTGGTTTTTAGATTACTTTACTCTCCATACTTGTTAACAATCTGCTCATGTTTTCTATTTCTTCTTGATTCAGTCTTGGTAGATTATATGTTTCCAGGAACTTACCTATTTCTTCTAAGTTATCCAATTTGTTTACATGTAATTGTTCATAATAGTTCCTTATAATTCATTTTATTTCGGAGGCATCTGTTGTAATGTTTCCTCCTTCTTTTCTGAATTTTCTCTCGTTATTCTTGATTAGTCTAGCTAAGAGTTTGTTGATTTTATTTTTTCAAAAACCCAATTCTTAGTTTTATTGACTTTTCTTTTGTTTTTCTATTCTCTATTTGATTTATTTCAGCTCTGGCTTTTATTATTTCCTTCCTTCTGCTAACTGTAGTTTAGGTTTTTTTCTTTCTTTTTTTTAGTTCTTTGAGGTAAAGTTAGGTTGCTTATTTGAGATCTTTCTTCTTTATTAATGTTGGTATTTACTGCTACAAACTCCCCTCTTGGTACCGCTTTTGCTGCATCCCATAAGTTACGTTCTCGTTTTCATTTGTCTTGAGATTTGTTTGGTTTCCTTCTTATTTGATTCTTTAACACAGTGATTGTTCAAGACGATATGAATTTAAATTACAGGTAAATTAGAGTTAAATGGAAAAATATTTTATGTAGCAGGATATCCAATGGAAATTACACTATTGTTTTCCAGTGAAATTGACACTATTCCGCCCCCTTGTGAGAGAAAGAACTGCCAGAATACAGCCTGATGCAGTGAGGTACGTCAGTCACATGTGAGTCTCTGAAGATTATACTTTGCAAGTATGTATCCTGACCAAGAGCATATGGAGTAGTCATTTCTCTGCATCGTCACCAACACCATATATCACTACTCTTTAAATTGTTTGCCAGTCTGATAGGTGAAAATCACACATAATTGTTGTTTTAAATCAATTTTCCTAATCATTAGTGAAATGAAGCATCTTTTCATATACATAGCCATTTCTCCCTCTGCATGTTTCTTGTTCATATTTGATGCACATTAAAAGTGAGTTGTTTGTATTTTCTTTATTGATTTCTAGGAGGTGTTTATGTTTCCTGGGTAGTAATCTCACACTTTCGGTGAGAGTGGCTCTCTTATACCCATCCTCATATCTTTGAATGTGTTGGACCCACATTAGATGCAACAAGAGGCAGGGAAGACACCAACGCAAGCTGACCAAGAATAAGTAACCCACGCCAACTCACCAAATCCTGGGAGAATGAGCATAAAAGCAGAGATGGCACCAGACAGAAGAGGGGGAGGCAACTTAGGTCGTTTTACCCTGTGCCCGCATCCCAGGAAGCACAGCAGGCCTGCAGTCCCCAGGGAGGTGCTCAGGCTCAGAGCAGACTCTTTTATTAACAACCCGAGCCCACGCTTTGTGAGCTCATTCTTTGACATTGCACAGACTCTTACCAACCTGCTCTCAGCTCTCGCTTGCCCCATCTGCATGTGGCTTCGGGCATCAGTGACAGAGGAGGGGTCCTGTGATGGAGCCGGCCGAAGTAGTTACTTGCACAGTCCTATGCGCTTGAATAATTGTGTTCTTGGCTTAACCACTTGGTTACAAAAGCATCAGCACTATGCAGCCTCCTGCTTAACTTGTTTGTTTCTCCCAGTGTCTCCTCTACATCCATTGACTTCAGTTATTTTATTTCCAACTAAACCCACTACACTTCCCTGCTCACATATAGTAGTTTCCTTAACGATCAGTACTGCCCAACATACGTATGTAAATATTTTCTTCCAGTCTATCACTTTGTTTGTGTTTTCTTTTATCATAGACATTTAAAATATCGATCTAGCCAAGTCTGCTTATCTTTTTATTTGGGGGAGCTCTGTGTTTTGTTTAAAAGTATTTCACACTCAAAATTATAAATGTATTCCAACCCGTTTACTTTTAGAATTATGGTATTGATTTTTTTTTGGTTCTGACAAAATACACATAACCTAAAATTTACCACCGTAACCATTTTTAGTGTACTGCTCAGTATTGTTACGCATATTTATATTGTTATGCAACCAATTTCCAGAACATTTGCATTTTGCAAAACTGCAACTCAATATGTATTACTCAACAACTCCCCATTCCCCTCTCTCCCTACCCCCTGGCAGCCACTATTCTGCTGTCTGATTCTAGGAATTGACTACTAGGTGCCTCATGTAAGTGGAATCACGTGGTATTTGTCCTTTTGTGGATGGCTTATTGCACTGAACATAACGCCCTCAAAGTGCATCCATGTTGGAATGTGTGACAGAATTTGCTTCCTTTTTTAAGGCTAAATAACATTCAATTGTATGCATGTACCGCATTTTGTTTATCCATGTATCTGTGGATGGACACTTGTTGCGTTTACCTTTTGCCTATTGTGAATAATGCCGTTATGAACATGGTTGTGCAGATATCTCTTTTGAGAAGCTGCTTTTGCTTTAAATTCGTTTGGGTATATATTCAGAAGTAGAATTGCTGGATCATATGATCATTCTATTTTCAATGTTTTGAGGAACCACCATACTGTGTTCCGTAGTGGCTGCACCATTTTTCATTCCCACCAGCACTGCACAAGGATTCCAATTTCTTCACATCCTCACCACCTCTTAATTTTTTTTAATGGTGGCCATCCTGATGGGTAGGAGGTAATATCTCATTATGAAGTTATATTGCTTTGATTAGAAGGGGATTAAGTGAATACATTCTCCTTATACATTATTCAAACAATAAAGACACAGCGGAGGCCTGTTTATCCACCTTCCAGTCCCGTTTCCTAGAGGTGACTGTGCTTTCAACAAATACTTAGATGAATGCCCGAGGTGGGCCTGACACTCTCCGAGGCTGGATCCAGCAGTGAACAAAACAAGCTTACCACTCAGACAGTGGCTGAGGGAGGAAATAGGAAATGCCGTCTGGTGACTCCATCTGGGGATGTTGTCTTCAGTGCACTGCCCTCACTACCGCCATCAGTGACCACGGGGAGGTAGGGGTGGAAAACTGGGACAAAGGAGTCAGTAATGTCCAAAGACCCAGGCACCTGCCATAAAATCTCTTCAGCAGGTCCTCCGGGACCTCTGGGCCCAGAACCAAGGTCTGTGAGCTTCTCAAGAGCTTACAACAGGGTTTGAAGCCTGGAAATGATTACTGGCCCTAAAAGAAAAAAAGGAAACCACAAAATAAAAAAATAATTTATTATTTAAATGCACACAAAGGTAATATTCCAACTTCATAAGTTGTTAACTTTAGCATTCACACAGCATTTCACTCATTTCAAAGTAATCTGTGGGCTTGATTTTTCTCAATTCTCAAGAATTCCCAATTATGCACAGACTTTTTGGGGAAAAAATATCGAAGCAAATTGCAAATGAAATGAGTTACTCATAGACAAATAATTTCAGAAACAAATTTACAAAAATCCTTTCACTGTCCGCCTACTTGTATTTAGTGTTGATGAAATTATATTATCATTTTTTTTTACTCCAAATTATATACTTAGAATGCATTTTCGTCTGTTTGCTAAAACAGATTTAGGGCTTAAGATAATCCCATTCACCTTGGCCAGTGTGGCTCAGTTGGTTGGGTGCCGTCTTGTGCACCACAAGGTTGCTGGTTTGATTCCTGGTCAGGGTACACGACCAGAGTTGCAGGCAATATCCCCGGTAGGGGGTGTGCAGGAGGCAGCCGCATGTTTTTCTCTCTCCTTCTCCCTTCTTCTCTCTATAAAAATCAATAAAAAGCACCCTCCATGAAATATTTTTAAATAAAATAAGTCACAAGACAAAAAAAATCATATAAAAGTAATTATTCCTTTCTTCTGACCTTGATGTTCTAGGAGTGTGGCCCTCTCTTGGTAACAGTCCGTTTCTGGGAACTCCTGCCGGTGACCTCATCACGTAGAAGAGACCTAAACGGGTAGGAACAATCTTCTCCTTATTCCATTCGCTTTATTATTCTCTTTGCCTGGGGCTCCTTCAACGACACTTTTTAAAAACCTCAAACAGGTATTCCAGTAGCCATACTTCTCAGTCTTCAAACGCCAAACTTGAGATTTTTAAAGATAAAGTATGGCCCTCGAGTACAAAAATCGAGAGTAAAACTGTAATGCACTACTGGGAATGATAAAGAACAAATTAGGATAATGGTTCCGACCTCTTGGTGGTGGTCGGGAGAGGATTACTATATATCAGTGAGGAGTAATATTTGAGATTGGGCAGCGGGGACACAAGCGTTCGGTAGATTATTCCGTGTGCTTTTTGCTGGGTCAGGAATACTGAATAAGGAACTGGAACGCAAATATTGCAGCTCCTCAAGGTGTTTGGCATTCTCACTTGTCGATTTTCCTCCAAACCTCTTCTCAATCAGTGGTTTTCCTCTTCTCCTGGGAACCTCTGCCAGCGTCCTCCCCCACCTCCTCATTCCTTGAAGCTTGATTGACATTCCACCCTCTCAACTTGACATGCATTTTTGCTAACAGCTCTCTCTTGTTGGGTGTTCCCCGTTATGTCTCTTTATCTCCTTGGAAACTGTGTAGCCTTAAAATATCTCAATGTCTCTTATCGGCCGCCTCTTCATATACTGCACGGAACCACAGAACTTTGGAGCTAGAACAGCTCGGGGTCACGTCTTCCAGGCTTCTCATCATATATAGAAAAAAGGGGAGATGAAGATCTCACTTCATCTTCAGCAACTTCCCCACAAGATGACAGACCAGGAGAGGCGCTCTGCTCCTGTCCCTGGAGATGCTGTCGAGTTGGGAGGGAGGCTGATGGATCCTTGAACCGGACACAGGAACTAAAAGGAACAGCCTAGGGAGACAAGGTGGTTGGATGTCTCTCTCTGTGAAACGCAGTCTAGAGCAGGGACCAAGGCCAGAGACCAAGACTCGGGGTCAGACGCTGCCAATTCTCTCTTGCACATGTTCTGGGAAGATCACTGCCCCTACCTTTATTGCCACGTGTGGCAAGCAAACAGTACTGGCCCAGCGCCAACCTAATGCCAGCCCAGGGCGGTGGGGTTAGAGGAGACAGCACTGGAGCAGACACAGGCGCTCAGAGGGAGGCGGCCCCTGGAAAAAAGCAATGTCTGGGGAGGAGGCTCCAGATGATTTAGGGAGAGAGTACGGCCAGGTTGGGAGAGGCACAGGGGGAGGTGGTTGCTCACAGACAGCAACACCACAGGCTCTCTGACTGCTCAAGTACACATTCCAGCCACGGTAGCTGGTGGCTCAAGGACACATGAGCTCCTGAGAAAAAGACAGCCAAACCTCAGTTCTCAAACATCTCCCATCTGGAGCCATTCGGTTGGGGTGGGGAGAGGGGTCTCAGTTGTCCAACAAAACTTTGGTTCTCAGCCTGACAAGTCTTTCATGCCAATACCTGTATGACCATCAGTCACACACACGTCTCTCAGGCGACAAACAAAGGAGAGCTTGCGGGAGTGGGAGTCAGTTTACAGCTAAACCTCGAATTGTTAACAACTCAGGAAATTGTGCTGTGAACATTTTCGTTTTGTTGGTTTTTGCTTTTGGGTCTGGAACGGATTCATTCCATTTACATGGATTTCTACTGGGGAAAAAATGACTTGGTTTTCGAATAGCCTTCTGGAGCAAATGAAGTTCGAGAACGCAGGTTCCCCTGTAATGGGAAGGCTGAGGAGGACACCTGTTATAAGAGAAAGGCAACAGACTCGAGAACCTGTACCAAAGGTACCAATGGGTCAAAGGAGTAAGAGTTTATTTAAAATAAACAACAAATATCCTCAGAGAGGTGAGAGAAGATATTGAAAATACGAAACCAGAAACAGGCAAAAATGATGAGCAAATTTGATTGACATATGGGATAAGAAAACTGAGTGAAATAGCTCATGGGTGTATTGAGTGGCAGTATGGATATAAACAACACATTAGTGAATGAAGACCATATTTCGGAACTTTCCCAGAGGCCTCGGAAGAAGGAAAGAAAGAATAAAAGTGAAGATACAGAGGATTGAAGTAAAAATTGGAAAATCTAAGTAACAATAGGAGTTTCATAAGAAAAAAATGAATAGAATGAATATTTGAAGAAAAAATGACCAAGATTTCCAGAAGAGCCCTCTAATTGAAAACAACCACCACACCTTGACATAGTACAATGAAATTTAAGAATATGGAAAGTAGCCAAAACCGGTTTGGCTCAGTGGATAGCTTGACATAGTACAGTGAAATTTAAGAATATGGAAAGTAAATTGAAAAGCATTTAAATTTAATTTTTAATTTAAACAAATAATTCATTGTCGTGATTCAACGAATCCAAAAAGGTGCAGTGACAAGTCCAACTTCCATTCCTTCTTTCATCTCCCCAATTCTCACTTCTTCCCCAAATATCATCACTTTCATCCCTTTCTGTGAATTTTTCAGAGTTTCTTTATGTAAATACATTCTTTTTTTTAAAAAAAATGTCTATACAAAAGGTGGCACATAGACACTTCTACCCCTTACTTTGAAAATTTTAAATTGAATATGTATATTAGACATTGTTCCATATCAACATATACACAGCTGATTTAATTATATGATGTTCTATATGCCATAGCTTAGCTGGTCTCTTGTCAATGGAAATTTAAGTAATTTTATTTAACTTTATTTTCCATCCATTAAAACATTAGTATTTTTTTATGGCTTCTGGATTTTGAGTCAGAGTTAGAGAGACTTCCTATTGCAAGGTTATTAAGGAATTCTTTCACTTTTGTGGTTTTAAATTTTACATTTTTATCTTTTAGCCAGTTGGAATTTCATTGTCTTCTGTCTTTATCATTTCTGCTAAGAAGTCAGCTGTGAATTTATCTTGTGAGGCAGGTGCGAGGTAAAATCCATCTTTCCCTTTCCCTCTGCTGATGGTTGTCCAACTGTCTTCAAATCACTTATTGACTTTTCTTCATGAGCATTTTCTGCTCATTAGGTCTGTCCATTCAGACTTCAAGTGTAATATCTTTTAGAGCTGGCATCCTCCCACTTTGCTACTTTTTCAGTTTTCATAGTTATTCTTGAGCAGTCAGCTGTGAATTTATCTTGTGAGGCAGGTGTGAGGTAAAATCCATCTTCCCCTTTCCCTCTTCTGATGGTTGTCCAACTGTCTTCAAATCATTTATTGACTTTTCTTCATGAGCATTTTCTGTTCATTAGGTCTGTCCATTCAGGCTTCAAGTGTAATATCTTTTAGAGCTGGCATCCTCCCACTTTGCTACTTTTTCAGTTTTCATAGTTATTCTTGTTTATTTTCACATATAAATGTTGGAATCAGATTCTCTAGTTCCAAATAAAGTAATCAATGAAACAAGACCTAGTTAATATTTTTATTGAGATTGCATTAAATGCATAAATAAAGCCAAACCGGTTTGGCTCAGTGGATAGAACGTCGGCCTGCGGACTCAAGGGTCCCGGGTTCGATTCCGGTCAGGGGCATGTGCCTGGGTTGCAGGCACGTCCCACTGGGGGGCGTGCGGGAGGCGGCTGATCGATCTCTCTCATCCATGTTTCTGACTTTCTATCCCTCTCCCTTCTTCTCTGTAAAAAAATCAATAAAATATATTTAAAAAAATGCATAAATAAATGTACAGAGAATTGACATCTTTGAGATGTTGAATTAACCAATCAAAAAACATGGTGTGCTTTTTCATTTGTTTCCGTCTTTTATCATTTTTTGACCTTCAACAGAATTTTGAAAGTTTTCTTTATATAGGTCTCATACAGTTTTTGTTAAATTTATTCCTAGGCATTTTATTATTATTTATTTTTGTTGTTGTTGTTGAAAAAGACAATTCTAGAACCTTCCAGAGAAAAAGCAGATCACCTACAAGTAACAAGAAATATGCTGAGATCAGACTTCTCAACATGAAACTGGATGCAATGTAACAATGGAGTAGTATTTTCAAAAGACGTAAGGGCAAAGACTTTTCAAATTCTAGAACCTTTAATGCATCTTAACTACTATTAAATTGTGATCATGAGTTAAAAATATTGTTAGGCACATAAATTCTCAAAAAGCTTATCTTATCTGGATCTTCTTTGAAACCATTTAACAAATTATTTTCCTAGTGGTTGACCTTGGCATTACAATTAGCACTTTAATTTAAAACAATCTGGTTTGGGTAGATATTAACTTAATTTCAATAGTCCACAATACACCTCCATTCTCTTCCTGCTCCTCTGTGCTATTACTGTCATACAAATTATATCTTGATGTATATAAGCCCTCTGCTAGCCTTTTTAGAAGTTCCTATTATAATACAGTTTTATAATTACTGCTTTATGCAGTTGTTTTTAAATCAGATAGGAGAAAAAAGAATTATAACAAAAATATATTTATACTGTCTTATATATTTACTTATATAGTTATCTATACTAGCGTTCTATTTCTTCCTGTGGGTTCTAGTTTCTGTCTAATTCCTTTTATTTCAGCCTGAAGGACTCCCTTTAGTATTTCTGGGCAGGTCTGCTAGTGGCAAGTTCTCTGTTTTTGTTTATCTAGACATATCTTAATTTCACCTTTATTTTTGAAGGAGAGTTTTGCTAGGTATAGAGTTCTTGATTGATAGTCTGTGTCTTTCAACACTTTGAAGGTGTCATTTCACTGTCTTCTGTCTTTATCATTTCTGCTAAGAAGTCAGCTGTTGATCTTATTGAGGCACCTGGTACATGATAAATGGGTTTCCTCTTGTAGCTTTCAAGATTTTCTCTGTCTTTGATTTTTACCAGTTGGACTATGATGTTATTTTGAATTATCCTATTTGGAGTTTGTTAAGTTTCCTGGATAGATATACTGTTTTCATCAAATTTGGGATGTTTTTAGTCACAATTTCTTCCAATATTATTCGTTCTCTCTATTTTTTTCTTTTCCTTCTGAGACTCCTATTAGGTGTATATTGGTATGCTTTAAATTATTCTATAGGTCTCTGAGGCTCTGTTCTTTTTTTTAATTTTTTTAATTTTAAATATATTTTTATTGATTTTTTTTACAGAGAGGAAGGGAAAGGGATAGAGAGTTAGAAACATCGATGAGAGAGAAACATCTATCAGTTGCCTCCTGCACACCCCCCACTGGGGATGTGCCCGCAACCAAGGTACATGCCCTTGACCGGAATCGAACCTGGGACCCTTCAGTCCGCAGGCCGATGCGCTGTCCACTGAGCCAAACCGGTTAGGGCCTGTTCTTTTTTTAAAATTCTTTTCCTGAGAGTTGATAATCTCTATTAACCTATCTTCAAGTTTGTTGATTCTTTCTTCTGATAGTCTAAATTTGTTATTGAGTGAAGTTTTCATTTTAGCAGTTGTACTCTTCAATTCTAGAATTTCTATTTGATTGTTTTTTGTAATTTCTATTGTTTGTTAATGTTTTCTACTTGGTGAGATACTATTATCATAATTTCCTTTTATTTTTTAGACATGGTATCCTTTAGTTTTTAAAAAATTTCTACTAGCTAATTTAAAGTCTTTGTCTATTAACTTAAACATCCTTGTCTCCTCAGAAATATTTTCTGTTGGTTATTCTTTTTTCAGGGTATCTGACATACTTTTCTGTTTCTTTACATATCTTTTACATTTTGTCAAAATTACACATTTAACACGATATATTGTAACAACTTGAAATCAGATTCTCTTTCCTCAGATTTGTCATTGTTGCTGTTTTTTGTTCTTGTTGCTGGTTATTTGTTAAATGACTTTCCTGAATTAATTCTATAGATTCTACATTCCCTGCAGTGTGAAGCCCTTGAGTTCTCTGCTAGGCCCCCCTTTTTTAAAGATCTTATTTTTAAGTCTGTTTTCTAAGGTTCACTCCTGGTTCAGTATAATTTAGTGGTGAGTCAATGATTGGTCTGGAGGGTTTTTTTTAATGCCTTGTTTGTGTGTCTTTACCCTTTGACAAGGGGAACATTGTCTGAAGGTACACATTCAAACTTGAGGCAGCTTGAATGCCTGAACAGCCTTAGCTTTCGCTTTCTAAGTGCACAGGGCCTGAAGGTCAGCCAGAGGTGAGTGACTGGAGCCTTCTTTCCAAGGTCTTTCCCAAGAATGCACATGTGTGCAGCCTTCTAAAACCTCAAGAATATGTTGGAGCTTTTCAGAGTTCCCTGTGGCTTTCTAATTCCCCAGGGCTTACTTTTAAACCTTTGGTCTTGTTTGTTTCAACCCAAATCACAGCCTTAGGGAGTTGGGGTATTTACAGCAGATTGCTATTTCCCCCCCCCCCATTTTTTTCTCTTTTTTTGGAGGGGGTAATACCCTTGGGAAGGTTCATCCACTGTCCCAAGTCACATCTCGTAGCCACAACACCTTGGGAATGGATGTTTTCCTGGTAGCTGCTAATTTGGACAAATATTATCTGTGGTCTGGGGATGGGGCTTTTAACATGGCACCAAAGAGGTCAGCGTTCTCCGTGAGCTGTGAGCCTGCTGGCCTTCCATGGCTACTAGGCCACGGATATGGGGGCGGGGAGAGAGGACAGGAATGGGCCCCAGTTACAATTCCACAGACACCACTCTTCTATTCAAGTTCAGTAGTTTCTCTTGGAGAGAGGATTTTCAGTTCCCTCAGTGGCTTTGATACATTCCCAAAGTTCTGAAATGGCTGATTGAAGTTGTTCTGTCGGTATTTTTGTTGTTTTTATGGGAGAGTGGTTCACCAAGATCCTCACTTCACCATTCCAAAAGTTGATCTCCCTTGAAAGCATTTTAAAAGGAGCAGTGCCTCAGTAAGATGGGAAATGAATCCAGGAAGAAGCAATGAAGCATGCAAAGTAAAGGGGAGAACACAGTCTAGAAAAGTGTAATGCTACCTTAATTAGCAATGCTTCTCTCCTGTAAAAAAAATATATCACAGATAATTCAGAAATAAAGTCATAGAGTAGAAGCATGGCCGGGGAAGGAGAATGGGGAACTGAGGAGGGGAGGGAAGACTGGAGGGTTATGGAAGTATGCTAGGGACTTGCCCTGTTTAAGTATAGATTTGTTAAGCTTAAGATATCGACAGGGGACAAATAAACATAAATAAAGGTCATAATAAGTTAGGTTAACCATGAGAAGAGTATAAATGGAATGCATTATTTTCGACAGAATAATTTGATCTTGTCAATGGAAAGTAGAAAAATCTAAACTTGTCATTTGAAGAAATTTGGAACTATTCCAAAGATGTAAAGGAGTAGAAAGAAAGTATGAAAATAGAAAACACAAAATGAGGTAGCAGAAAGAAGTCCTAAAATAACATTAATAAATATAAATGAGATGAATTAAACTCACAAGTCAAAATTTTTAGCCAATCTCTGATTGGCTAAAAAAACCCAAGATGCAATAAAATATTGTTGGCAAGAGATCATTGGAGCAAAATTGGAAAATAAAAGGTTAAAAACGTTTTATTATTTAACATTTAAAATTATTTTATTTAATATTTTAATATGAAATATTTAATATCAAGTAATATTTATTTAATATTTTATTTAATATTTAATAGTATTTTACTAACCACATTATAAAAGAAAGAACTTTAGGGTAACAATTTTAGCATCAGAAGAAAAAAATGAATTTAGGGTGAAAAATAACAGGTAACAAATAGAAATGTTATATATTAATAAGAAATAAGAAATAAAAAAGACAATCATAAAAATATATGCACTCAGCAATGGAGCCTCAAAATATATAAAGCAACAAACAGCTAAAATGGGGGAAATGGATATATCCAAATTATATTTGGAGATTTTTTTAAAAAATGTGTTTTATTTTTAATTGATTTCAGAGAGAGGAAGGGAGAGGGAGATGGAAACATCAAAGCTCAGAGAGAATCACTGATTGGCTGCCTCCTGCCTGCCCCCCACTGGAGGCTGAGCCCAAAACTTGGTGGACATGTGCCCTGAGCAGGAATCTCAAACTGTGACCTCCTGGTTCATGGGTCGACGTTCAACCACTGAGCCACACCAGCCGGGCTATTCAACTCTTCCAGAATATGATACATCAAGCAGACCAAAAATGGCAGAATAGAATATTTGACTAATACAATTAAATAATCTTGAACTAAAATATGTCTACACAGACATACTTCTTTTTAATTAACAAAGGAAATCTTTTCCAAGTCACAAAGAACAATTTCAAAACCATAATGAAATAAAGTTAGAATTCAATAAAAAGAGAACACTTAAAAATCCCATATTCCTGGGGGGGGGGGGGATTAAGTTACCTTTGGGCTAAAGAAGAAATGACGAGGGAAATTATGAAATATTTAGAACTGAGTCACATTGCCAAGGTTTGTGCTGAGTTACAATGTCAGGATGTGCACTAAAGCAATACAGGAGGGAAATGAAAACGTTTGGCTACATTTATGGGCAAATTAGAAGTCCTCAGAACAGAAGAGTTAAGTGTGTAACTCAAGAAGTAAAAAAGAAAAGAAAAAGAGCAATGGAGGGAAGTCACAAAAATTAGGAGGAAGTAAGTAACACATAATGGCAGGGGTGAAAAGGAAACAAACAAGAATAAAACGACCAAAACTAAAAACAGGTCGTTTGAAAATACGAAACACAAACCTCTGATAAGCGTAACTAAGCAAAAACAAAAACAAACTGTGTTCAACCGACCGTAGGCTTTCCTTGCTCAGGCCTGCCAAGTCTGGTTTCAAGATGACTGCTTCTCCTCTAAGGAAAGGGGAGCAGGAGGGGGTGGAGCCTCTGTAGGGGGTGGAGCCTACACCTGGAAAAGTTCTGCTTTGATGAATAGTGGTAAAAATGCACATTTCCACGTGCAAGGGAATCTGGGAAGGTGACCGTTTTACTTGAAATACAATGGTTTAGGAACACAATTTGAGTAAAGAGAGCAGAATGAATATTGGGGAGGCAGGCAGCAGTTTTTGGCTCCACGATTATACACGCAATGCATTGGAAAACTTGGGTAAAAAGCAAACATTTTCAGAAAAAAATGTCAAATGAATGAATAGAAAACAGTATAAACACTCATACACGAAGTTCCCTTTACACAAGAAAACTTGTTCTGCTAGCCTCCAGCACTCATGGCCGTCGGTGGTGGCGGCGAACGGGGTGGTGGGCCCCAGCTGGAACCGAGCAGTGACATCTGGTGGCTCTTCTCTCCCAGGTTGTTCTTAGATCCTTTCGGTGACAATGAACTTTCCTTAGAAAGGGCGCCCCCTGGCGGCATCCGTTCACAGCCCTCCGACCTCAGTCGCCGCAGGGTCAGTGTCTCTCCGCGAATCTGTCGCACTGACCGCACGCTTCTCACGATCCTCCAGCAGAAACCTAGAAAGCCAGTCACACCCGCTCTAAGCAAAAGCATGCGTCTGATTCTTTCCTTCCTGGAAGTATGCTCTTTTTTTCTGGGAAAAGGACGCCCAAATTTCGATGGAACTTGCCAAGAGAAATAGAAGGACTCTGTTGACGCCATCTGCTACCGGAGAAAAGGAAGGCATCATAACACGGTGACGTCAGAGGGTGTCGGGATTCCCCTGCAGGTCTCCCGTGACACACCCTCTCAGCTTTTCCCGTTGGTAATGGGGGCGGGTGGATGCCTGGTGAGATCAGACTCATTCGTAGACACCCAGAGGCCCTCGCTGTAGGCTCCCAGAAATGAACAGGTGCAGCCAGTGTTGGACGGGGAGGGAGGCCGAGGAGCAGGGGGTGAAGATCTGTGGAGCTGAGGTTATTATTGGGGCTCTGACCCCATGGGGCCCGGTATCAGTTCTAGGAAACTCAAGGGAAACACTTGTCCTGTTTCTTTCACACTAACACCAGCTCCTTCCCAGCCTGACCAAGACTAAGGCAGCATTAGGGCGGCCTCAGGAAGCAATGCCTGGGGCTGCTCTGGGCTGGGCCGGCTGTTGGTATCTGTGTTTATCACAGGCCAAGTCCCGTGCAGGTCCTTGTAGCTGGCCCCTTTCCCCAGGCCCCTCTCCTGGACACACCTCCTGTCTCTCACACAAAGCCGGCCCAGCAACTGGCACCCGATCCGTGGGTTTTTCTGTAAGTTCCAGGCTCCGAGAGCTACAGGGTCTTCAGGGAGCCCGCCTCAGCCTGAGCTGGGGCTTTGGGAAGGGGGCCAGACCGTTTGCCCAAGGGAGCCACTGGCGAGTTTTCCCAATGTGTTTGGTGCCTCCTGGTGGAACGATGCTGAACTGCTGGCGGAACCCCTTCCCCCTTCCCTCCCTTCTCATCTCAGTTTGCCCTCTCCAGCCCCATCTTACTGCCCTTCCACCCCACGTGGAGGTAGACAATGGCTTTTTGGGCCAAGAGGGTACGCGTACTTCTTGCAAAGGGCAGAGGGGATACAGGAATCCGAGGCTGCGGCCTTTGATGATTGACAGGAGCTCAGCAGGGGGGGGGGGGTAGGGAGTGGGGAGGAGTGGGAAGTTGGATGCCACCAGGAATGAGTTCCCCACACAGGTGGTGCCCCTTCCATCACAGACCCCACGCTGCAGCCGTCACGCACAGGCATGCAATTCAGCTCCCACAGATTGACCCTCTGGTCCATGCCCTCCCCGCTCGCCCTCTTCCCACCCTCCCCACCCAGGCCCTGGCTTTGAGGGCAGGCAGGTCTAGGGGCTCTCTCCCCTAGGGTTGGAGCTGGGGGCTCAATGTAGTCACACTGCACAGCACACCCAGGGCTTTGTGCCAGGTTCAGGGAAGGAAGCGGACATTCAGTGGATGCTGTGCTACTCTGCCAGGTGAGAGGGGCCGGGGCAGGGCCATGGCCGCCTTAGGGTAACCCGTCTCCTCGGGAGCAAACGCCCGGCTCCTCAAAGGAAGGCATCATGTCACCGTTGAGCGGCACAAATTTTGAAGGTCACGGAGGCCAAGGCCCCTGATTTTCAGACTCGGAAGCTGAGACCCAGGGGTAAGTGATTTGCTCAAGGGGTCACATCTTAACCTGACTCTGCAGCAGAAGACACTGCACCGAGCCGCGTCCCTGTCTCAGACCACAGGCTCCCAGGATGGAGAACTCCAGTCCAGTCCAGCTTCCTGGCTCCAAGCTACTCCCCAACCAGCTTGACAAGAGGGTGACATGGCTATGGAAAGCCTCTGGCTATTGGGAATGCCTTCTGCTCTTCTCCACGTCACAAGTGTCACCAAACAGTGATGTCTGTGGTCTCGGCGACAGTCAGTGATTGCAGGAAGGGAGCAAGCAGAATTAGGAGTGATTTTTTTTTTTTTGCTGTGTTGTCTTTAACGTTTATGATCTATGCATCCATTTTCCATCATTCTGAATTCTGCCATTTCTACAGACTTTCTCCCTCATATGGATTCAAAAATGGTAAAATTATCTATGACCTCTGATACCTCCTTCCTTAACTCTCCACCTCATTATCCAACCAAAAGCCAAGGGCTATGTTATTGATCCCACCTTGAAAACGCCTTCGCATACTGCCTTAGTCTTCTCGAGCTGAACACAACAGACATTTATTTTCTCCCAGTTCTGGAGGCGAGAAGTTCATGATCAAGGTGCTGGCAAATGCAGTTTCTGGTGAGGCCTCTCTTCCTGGCTTATAGACATCTGCCTTCTCACTGGCCCTCATGTAGCCTCCCCTCTGTGCACTTCAGGTGGGGAGTGTGTGTGTGGAGAGAATGACACACCAATCTTCACGGATTAGGGCCTCACCCTTATGACTTCATTTAACCCTAATCATTAACTAAAGGCCCTACCAAATATTGGATGTTTGGGCTTCAGTTTATGAATTTGGAGGGGACACAATTCAGTCCACAGCCCATACATGACCTTGTCATTAGATCCTCACGGGCTATTGAGATGCAGTCCCTTCCTGCCTGGACAGTCGCAATGGTCTGTCCAGAGCAGACATCCCAGCAGCCCCAGAACTCCCTAACTCAGACCCATTGCTCACAACGCAACTGGCAAAAGAGAGTCAGAAAGCTTCAGAGCCTCTTCCCTGGCTGGTGACACCTTCCCTTCCTGGGGGCATGGGATTTGCATGGTCATACCTGGGCTCAAACCATGCTCCACCCCCTAATAGTCATGACCCCGAGCAACTAAATCAGTTAATCTCCTGCACCTCCACTTCCCCTGCTGTAAAGTGAGCATGACAAGCGGTACTGTGTGCAGATGTTAGGCCCGGGGTGGTGTACTGCTGGATCCGATTTGCTAAGATTTTGTTGAGGATTTTGGCATCTATGTTCATGAGGGATATTGGCCTATAATTCTCTTTCATTGTGTTGTCTTTTTTTCCTTTAGGGTGTCCACAACCCATGTCTCCAGCCTATTTTCCACCACTCTGCGTGTGAAATCCAAAAGCCAACTCAATGAGTCGTCCCTGCCTTGCCCCTGCCTCTGATTATCGCTCGCTCCCCTGTGGGGAATAGCTTCTCCACTAATCGGAACCATTATTAACATCGAGGTGGAAAGGACTGGCTCAGACACACCTGGTTTGGAATTGTAACCTTTCTGAGCCGCAGTTACTCCACTTGTGAAGTTACTCAATGAGAGAAGCTTTGTCAAGTTCTTAGCAGGGTGTGGGAGCCCAGGTTTGTCCCTGAGCACTGACAGCTGGGTCGCCAAGTTCGCACATAAAATGCCAGCGGTGGTGTTTTCCAAAGTCTCTTGTAGAGAGCATTAGTAAGATCGTGGTCGGTGTGACCCGGAAGAAGGTTGTGGTACTGGATATAAAAGGGGAATTCCAGGCCCAACAGAGCTAACAAGTTTATTGACTACAGGCCTTTTCCAAGTCTTTAATTGCCAATGTTTATTGTAATTTTCTCAGAAGTGTCAATAATTTACGTCATTTTCCAAACCGGTTAGCCATAGAATCCTTTTATTTTTTTTAAATTCTTTATTGTTTAAAGTATTACATATGTCTCCTTTTTCCCCATTGACCTCTCCCCGGCCACAGAATCCTTTTTCAAACAAATATATCTTTATTGATTTCAGAGAGGAAGGGAGAGGGAGAGAAAGATAGAAATGTCAGCGATGAGAGAAGCGTTGATTGGCTGCCTCCTGCATGATCCGGGATTGAGCCTGCAACCCGGACGTATGCCCTGACTGGGAATCAAACTGTGACCTCCTGGTTCATAGGTTGACGCTCAACCACTGAGCCACTGTGGCCAGGCCAGAATTTTTTTTTAATTGCCCCCACCCCACCCCACCCCACTAGGATTAAGTGTTGTACAAAAGTCATTTGGGAAATAATAGTTTAAGTAAACCTGAGAATAAAAGTTAATAGCTCATTCAATATTTGCTTTCCTTTTAGCTGGAACCAACATATGTTAGAACTTGACATTTCTGATAGCCATGAGGCTGGGAGCGAAACATTTATTTAGTTTTGATTTTATGAAGTTTAGCTGACCCGCTGGCTAGTCAACAGAGTAAAAGTCACAGCTCGAAGTCGAAACATGCAAGTCCCAGTTCTTTCTTCAATGCGCAAGCCTACCCTTCATCATCTCCTTCAGGTGTCTCTGAGCACCCAGCCCTGAGCCACCGTACCTGCCCCAGACCTCATGAAGAACTCACTGTTGGAACTTCTCCTGTGACAGTTAGCTTGTCCCGTTCGTCCTGTCTTGTTCTGTTTGTAACCATGATGTTGGTTATTCACGACGGGCCTCTCAGACCACACCTGTGTTTGTGCGAATGAGGTGACTCTGAATACGATTGTCCATGCAAGAAAGATCAATCGCATGTTAGAAATTTGAGACTTCGAGCCACACAATATCCTGGCAGTCTGATTTCTGGGGAGGAGAAAGGGACTGGAAATTGAGTCACAGGCTAATGATTCAACAAATCAGGCTTGTATAAGAAGCCTCACTCAAAGCCACGGGCTCCAAAGCTTGGCGAGTCTCCCTGTTGGTAATCCTCCATCCATTGTTGCATCAGTGTGCTGACCGCAGGATGTGTTCTGACTCCACAGGGAGAGGACGGGACACCTCACACTTGGGACCTCCCAGACCGCGGCCCCTCTGCACCCCTTCTTTCAGCCGGTTCTGATTTGTGTCCTTTGGTTATCATGAAATCGTAATCCTAAGTACAGAGCGTTCCTGAACCATGTGAATGGTTCTAATGAATTATTGAACCTGAGTGGGGAGTGGGCCCCCTTCAAATCTGTAGCCAGTTAGTCAGAAGTGAGGGTGTCTGAATTGAGGGCAGTTGTATGCCCTTAACCTGTAGAGTATGGCCTAACTCCGGGGAGTTGGTGTCAGAAGTCACTGCAATTATGCTGAGTGAAAGAAGTCGGACATAGAGGAGTACATATGATAGTGTCTAAAAATGCGGACACGGTCGGCGAAAGGAGGTTTACAGTTGTTCATATGGAAAAGGACGTGCAGGCTCTGATGATCACAACTGTGAATCTACTTGTGCCCACCCCTGTATAGCGACAGAAAGTAGACCTTAAAAAGCAGTGCTGTCTAAGACCAGGTAGAGTGAGGGAGAAAGAAGGGATTGCCAAGGGGCAGGAGGAAATTTTTTTTTGGGGGGGGGTCGGTCTATATGTTCACTATGTTGATCGTGGTGTTGATTTCGGAGGTGTATATATATATATATTAAAAACTTATCAAACTGTACAATTTAAACGTGTGCAGTTTATTACATGTCAATTAATACATCTATAAAGCTAGTGTTCTGGGCCCCCCTGAGAGAGTCCGATGGCGCCCAGGAACCTGTCTTTTTGGATACGCTCCTCAGGTGACTTGGGTGGCCAGGCAGGCGTGGACCTGCTGGCGCAGCAAAAAACGCACTAAACTTGGGGTAAAGGAGATCAGGGCTCTGGTGGTGGTTTTGCCCGCGACCCACTGTGTGACTTCTCCAAGACTCCATTTTCTGGTTGTAAAATGCAGCGAACAAGTTTGCGTTATTCCTAGGGTTGCGGTGGGAGGTCTAGTGGCTGAGTGCGTTTCTGTGGGAAGCAGGCTTGCTGTGCAGAAAGGACACAGGCTTTGGAACGAGACAGGCCTGAATGTGAGCGCCGCTTCTGGCGCTGGGCTAGGCAGTGCCAGCCCCGCTCCTCCCTCACAGGACCCTGACTTTGCTTGGGGTGTAAATGTGCCCACCGGAAAACACTCCACCTCCCAGACACCTTTGCGGTTCAGGGTGGCCACGTGAGCAGACGGAGGCTATGAATTTCAGGGAAGTTTCTTGTTTTCCTGACCTAGGCATTCAATCCTCTCGCTCCCTGGAACGTGGACGAGAGGCCTGCAGTTGCGGAGCCACCGTGTAATGAGTGAACAACGTGGGAGAGAGGCCTATAAGCTGAGGATGATGAAGCAAAGGGATGAAAAGATTTGGGTCCCCGGTGGCATCGAGAAGCGGCTGTACTAGCTCTGGACTGCCTACCCCTAGACTTCTAATGTAAGACAAATGAATCCCTAATTACTAGTATTGAAGGCAGAGGTTATTTTTTGTTGGTTATTTGAACCCTTAGGAACTTTTAAAAGAACAAAGTTGCTAGAACCATGACTAACCCATTGGACATTCTGGTGTGTCCCTTTCCCCAGCTATGAGACATTTCCTGCGTTTGAGGCCCCTTCTAAACCCAATATCCTACACTCACCTGATTATAAGATAGAAGACTGGGGGCTGGTCCCTGGAATAAAGGACCATTTTCTGGGATGTGGGGAGGGTTTGCAAAAGCGCCCAACCAAGTGTGGACTACCCGTGGCACCTGAACCCTACAGAGGCCGCCGCACACTAATCAAAGCAGAGGTGAGGGGAGTGTGTACAATGCGAGTCCAAAGGACATGACATTGCCTTTGCTCTGACATAAGAATGGAAGGCAGTCCTAAGGATTCTATCCCTGGTGACACATTTGAGAGTAAGAATGAAAACTCATGAACTCCCACCCCCTCTCCCCTGGACATATTACATCTCCATCATCATCTCTTATTGGAAACTTAAGTACCAGGGTATGAGTGTGGGCACCCATGTATCAGTGGGGAGAGAGAGTTCTGGTTTTCATGACAACTCTTACCTGCCCAGGCGTGGCTTTAATAGGATCAGGCGCAGGCCCGTGAGGACCCACAGGAATGCACACCACTCATCAACGCCAGCTGCTCCCTCTGCTGCTGGAATCCTGCAGGCCCCATGGTCACCCTGGCGCTGCCGGTTTGACCCGAGCGCTCCCGCCATGGCCGGATTCAGCAGCACCGGATCCGTGCTAGTAAAGCTCTGGCAAACCTCATAGACCAAAAGGCAGTGACCACAGAGGGAACTTTGTTTTTTTAGCAAATGTTTTCTTTCCTCCATGACTTTTTACAAAATTGAGCTGCAATCCGACAAGGAGAGGAACCTGTGGGGCTTCCGCATCGACGTGCCCTCTCTCTCCTGAGGCCTGTGGAGCCCCGGGCAGGACGCGGGGACTCTGTCCTCAGCAGGCCGAGTTCTGTCCAGTCCTGTGGCTCCTTCCCAGACTGACCTTCACAAGACAGTCCCGTTCGGTCCCCTGCTCCGAGTCGCTCGTGTCACTTGCCTCCACGACCAGCAGCTTCGAGTAGCTGACTCGCGGCTCCTGGGGCAGCCTGGGCCGGACGGACAGGAAGAGGGCCAGCCAGAGCCCCAGGACGACGCAGCTGGCCTGGTAGAGCACCGCCAGGCTGAAGTGCCTCGCCACGAAGCCGCCCACGAAGCTGCCCAGGCTGGCCCCGCCCCCATAGAAGTGGCCTCGGAACATGGCACTCAGAGGTCTCTCCATTCCCGGGGTGGCCAGGTCCTCTAGGGAGGCGCCCACCGCCCACCACAGAGCCCCGTGGCTGACGGCACTCAAGACCTGCGCAGGGAGGACGGACCACCAGCTCCAGAGGAAGGAGTAGTACAGCAGCTGCCCCGAGAGGCAGCCCAGCCCCAGCCCTAGGGTTCCCAGTCTGGACAGTTTCCTAAGCAACGTGGCCCTGAACGGGTGGAGGAGAACCTCCCCCAGCAAGCCCAGGGCCACGGAGAAGCCCATCACCAGCTCGCTGCTGCCGTGGTCCTGCATGTGCCAGAACAGAAAGTTCTGGGTGGTGCTGGTGACGGCTCCGACCAGAAAGACAGTGATGGCGAGGAGGAGGAGGCGGGGGTCGCCCTCCACCAGAGACAGCGCTTTGCTGGTTTTGCAGCTGGGCTCCCGCCGCCTGCACAGGGGGACGGGGAAAACAGTGCTCACCGGCAGAGCCAGGACGCTGACCAGGGCGTAGCCGTAGAAGTACACCACCCCCCGGGGGCCGCTGGCCTTCAGGGAGCAGTCCAGCTGCTCCACCAAGGCCGCGATGCCACACACGCCCGCCGCCGTGCCCAGCAGCTTCCAGGCCCAAAGGGTTCTGTGCCGGTCGGTGGCGTCCACAACATCCAGGTACTCAAACAGGCTGTCGTCAGCCACCTGCTCCAGAGGGGCCGCCAGCAGCTCCCAGAACACCAAGGACACCAAGCAGGGAAGGAAAGTCCGCAGCAACCCTTCCGGGGACAGGCCCAGGGTCCCCGAGTCCCCCTGGGTCACGGACACGTTGGCTGGACTCGCCAGCGCTGTACCCCCAGCCAGCGAAGGGAGGGCGGTGCTGACCACCTTCAGGGCACCTTCTTCCCAGGGCGCCTCTTCCCTCCCTGCAGCGACAGGATGGAGGACTTCGGATGCGGTCCAGGCTCCTTCCCCGGAGCCCACCAAACTTCTGGGCAGATGCCCGGAAGGTTCTTGGACACTTTCCACGAGTCCTTTCCTGAAGCTGGAGGCGTGGCTGATCCCAGCACCTCTATCTGCTGGGAGGCTCGAGCTGTGCTCCTCGGCCAGGGTGACGTTCACCGCCAGTGCCCCCTCCGGTGGCGGGACTGCGGGGGTCACGCTGGGGCCGGCGTGGCAGGAGCGGGGCCCCAGGTCTGCGTCCAAAGCAGCGCCCTCCTCCTCCGGTGGCTCCGGGCCAGGAAGGCGCAGAAGGGCGCCCAGAAGGCAGCGACCAGGTGCCTGGTCCCCATCAGGACGCCCACCCAGGGCGCGGCCAGACCCAGCTGCCTCAGGTAGAGGGTCAGGAACGG